>NC_135663.1:11527797-11837797 GCF_964188315.1 Podarcis muralis
TTGTAGAACTTAGTTGTTAAAGCTTTTATCAAGGCAGTGAAGTCGTGTCCAACACTTCGTGACCCCATGGACCAGAGCACGTCAGGCTTCCACTGCCTCTCGCAGTTTGGTCAAACTCATGCTGGTAGCTTCAAGAACACTGTCCAACCATCTCATCCTCTATCGTCCCCTTCTCCTTGTGATCTTTCCCAACATCAGGGGCTTTTCCAGGGAGTCTTCTCTTCTCATGAGGTGGCCAAAGTATTGGAGCCTCAGCTTCATGATCTGTCCTTCCAGTGAGCACTCGGGGCTGATTTCCTTCAGAATGGAGAGGTTTGATCTTCTTGCAGTCCATGGGACTCTCAAGAGTCTCCTCCAACACCATGATTCAAAAGCATCAATTCTTCGGCGATCAGCCTTCTTTATGGTTATAGAGTGTTAGAGAACACCAATTTTCTCGGTGCAGGATTTTGGTTATTTTGGTGCTGAGTTCAAATACTTCCATTGTAAATTGCTGACACCAAATCCTGCCAGAATTTTTACAAAGCTGGCTTAGAACTGGTGAATCAAAAGTAATAAGTTTGGAGGGTTGGCAGCTTTGACGGCAGCAGATCTGTTCTATGCTTATGATACTAGTTTGTTCTCTTGTTAATTGTGCTGTTTAAAATGTGCGTTTTACATTTGACTTCCTTTTCTTTTGAAGCATTTGGGATAATTGTTGTTGTTAAGTTTGCTGCGTTAAATGTGCATTCTATAGTTGACCTCCTTTGTAACGTTTTATTTTGAAATCTTAAAGATACTATTTTAGTTTCCAGTTAATTTATATTTTATGTTTGACTTCAGCAATTTTTTATTCTGGATTGTTTTAATTGATGTTTTAATGTATTGTAAATTGCTTTGGGATTCCATTCTTAAAAACAGAAAGCAGTATAGAAATGAAATGAACAGTAATAATAATAATAATAATAATAATAATAATAATAATAACAACAACAACAACAACAACAACAACAACCTCCTTCACTATTATTTATTTGTTGGATTAAAGCATCAAAGTCTGCCAAGAAGGAATGTTGTCTCAAAAATGAGTGGAGAAATGATTAGATAAGGGCGGGAGGGGGGACGAATTCTTCTTTTTGTCCATTGAGGAGGAATAAAAGCAAACTCTCCAGCATTCCACTGATGAAATCCTAGCCCCTTTTAGATTTGTGGATTTGTGGAGGGGAGCAATGGCAATGTACATGACTGAGGAGAGAGCCCTTTACGCCTACAGTTGTATGTAGGGACCCTCAGGCCCAAGGTGGCCCTCCAAACCTCTCTTCCTGGCCCTCAGGACTGCTTCCACATATAGTTGAAGTGAATATAAGGCGGATTCAATCTAGAAACTCCTTGAAATTTTAAAAATACGTATATACTTAAGAGTATTCCTTGATGCTTAAGCAAAGCAGTTTTTTGATCCCACATGCTTACAGGACTTCAAAGCACATCCAGACTCCCTGGTTTCTCCCTTGATGTAATAATTCTGATAATCTTCTTCACCTTTTCAAGAGGTCCGCTCTCTATGAAACGCCTACTACTAAGCTTCTCTTAAGTGCAATGGATTCAGCAGCAAAAGATTTTTTTTAATGTTCTGCTTAACATTATTATTATTATTACATTTTATTTCATTACTATAAAGTTATTGTTATTGTTAATTTATTAATATTTTATTATTAATAATAATATATATATACAGCCCTCTGTCTCAGGGCGGTTCACAACACAAAATCACGACATAAAAGCACAAAAATACATTATAAAAATAATTAAGACAATTAACAAAACTACAAACTAATAAAAATATACCCCCCAACAAAAGCCCCTAACCCCACAAATGCAAATACAAAAATCTAACATATGACATTTTGAAACATTTTAAAACAAGAGCTTTTTTAAAAAATCAAACAGCAGCAGCCTTTAGCTAGTACTTACCTTTCCTATTTTAATGAGCACATTGGGGCCCCCATCCCACTCCCAGAGACCCCTGAGATGTTCCTACTAAGATTGTTCCTCAATATTTAAGGTGGTTGTGCTCTTTCCCCAAATCCCTGGTCTCCCCAAATCAAGTCTCCTGACACCTTACTGCAGGGGTGGGGAACCTAAGGAGCTGAACATGGCCCTCCATCCCTGTCTGGCCCTCAGGACACTTAGCCACACCCTCTGTCTCCAAGCCACACCCCTCAGTGGTTCAGCTTCGCACCCCAAATGTTTTCACCTGGATGGAATACGTCATTGAACTCTGATCCTAGCCCTTGCTTGTCTGGGAGGAGGATACAGAGATGTGTGAGAGTGTATGTAGGACCCAGCCTATTTTACAAAGGAAAAATTTACATCTGTTGCTCCACCCACTTTTCTGGCCCCTGGATGGTTGCTGAGAAGGGAATGTGGCCCTTGGATTGAGAAAGGGTTCCGCATCCCTGAGAAAAAAGTAAGTGGTGGCTGCTTCAGGTTTTCAGTTAAACTTCTAATACAGTGGACACTCGGGTTGTGAACGTGATCTGTGCGGGATGCACGTTCACAACCCGCAGCATTCGCAACCCGTGTCTGTGCACCCGTGGGTTGCAATTCGGTGCTTCTGTGCATGTGCAAAGTGCAATTTAGCGCTTCTGCGCATGCGCGACCGCCAAAACCCGGAAGTGACCCATTCTGGTACTTCTGGGTTTCGGCGGTCCGCAACCCGAAAAAAATGCAACCTGAAGCGGCTGTAACCTGAGGTATGACTGTAATACTACCTAAGATGGTCAGCCTTATTCATGTCTTCGAAATGTGTTTCCTCTTCGTCAGCATTTAATGACTGTGGTCGCTTTCTGTCTTCTTTGCAGAGCAATGGGCTGCCGCGATTGGTTGCCAGCTCGATGGTGTGGGTCCCGGAGGGAGGGATGCTGCAAATCACCAACAGAATTCTGCAAGCTGAGGTGCCAGGGGTCAGCGATTCCGCGATCGTCTACACCATTAGAGATCAGCCACGATACGGTAAGCAGTGGGCGTATGAAACCGCCCTGAAGAATCTATCAAGCCTTACAGAAAATCAGCTTCCTTTTTCCTGAAATTGCCAGGGCTACCTTGCTTGAGCAGAACATTTGCCTTGAACTTCGTTTTAGATAAAATTAGGTGGCAATGCAGAAGTCTGCAGGAGGTGCCTGAGAATTTTCACTAACCACTGAAGCTTCCTTTGATATTCCTGCACATTTCTTCACCTTTGCCTTAGGTTTCTCAGTTAAAAACCCAAAATCCAGGAAACAGCTCCATGTCTGCTTATGGAGCCAGTTTATCCTGACAGTTTTCTTGCTGTATATATATATATATATATATATATATGTGTGTGTGTGTGTGTGTGTGTGTGTGTGTGTGTGTGTGTGTGTTTGTATAACAAACCAGATGCCGTTTAAAGCAACGGCTGGCAGAGAGAGAGCTCACGTATAAAACCGCCGCAGTCGAAGTGACTTTAGCAGAGGCCTTACGCTGTTGATGGGGTCTCTCTGCTAATTAGTATGAACGAGAAGCATTATTGTAAAAGACAGCAATCTTATCCTCAGGGGTTCTTATTTTCCCAGAGCCTGTTCTCTTTCTGAAGTTATAATTCCTCTCCTTGTATCGTCCCAATTATCTCCTCGACAACTAATTGATGACACAAACAAGGGAAGCTATTGCTTCAGGACAGGAGTAAGTAGATGAAAACCCCTGAACTTGGAAGTTATCAGAAATACTCAGGTTTTACTTTTTTCCTGTGATACATTCTTTTTAGAACTTAAATAAATAAACTTTAGGGAAGCACAGAAAGCAGGGTTTTTGTAAAATAATGTGTGGCCTATAGACATCCCCCAGATGCCCCATTTTCCCTGCATGTTGGGAGGTCTCTAGACTAGAAATGGCCCATTTAAATTAGATGTGAAGCAGAAGATGGTTTGCTGAAGTTTACATTGGTATCCCCACCTCTTCTCAACAGAGCTCGGGATGGTGTGCTTTGATGTGGGCTACTTTAACCTCACAACAACCCTGTGAGTTAGGCTCAGCTGAGAGTGGTGCATGTGGCGTTGTGGTCTAAACCACAGAGCCTAGGGCTTGCCAATCAGAAGGTTGGCGGTTCGAATCCCTGCGACGGGGTGAGCTCCCATTGCTCGGTCCCAGCTCCTGCCCACCTAGTAGTTTGAAAGCATGTCAAAGTGCAAGTAGATAAATAGGTACCACTCCGGCAGGAAGGTAAACGGTGTTTCCGTGCTGTGCTCTGGTTCGCCAGAAGTGGCTTAGTCATGCTGGCCGCATGACCCGGAAGCTGTCTGTGGACAAACGCTGGCTCCCTCGGCCTATAGAGCGAGATGATCACCGCAACCCCAGAGTCGTCTGCGACTGGACCTAACGGTCAGGGGTACCTTTATCTTTACTTTAACCTCACAACAACCCTGTGAGTTAGGCTCAGCTGAGAGAGAGAATTCAGTTGGCCCAACCTGAAAGCTTCATGATGCTGTAGAAATTTGAATGTTGGGCTGTGTAACCAGTTTTAGACCCAATAGATCTACTCTGAGCAAAACTTAACACCATCCACTTGCATTGTTTTTATGCTAAATATGGCAGCAAGGTACCATCTTAGGAGAAACATTCCCGTGTATGAGTGACAGACAGTCAGACAGACAGACAGATAGCAAGGGCATGCTTTTTCTAAAAAGCATGGCAGGCAACCCACAGGACCAAAAAGGTTGCCCATCTCTGGTCTTAACCATGGAAGTGGCTCTCCAGAGTTTCAGATAAAGGTAGAAACAAGATTTCAGAGAATCTCCCGGACTTCGCTCCTCCCCTTTGTGGGTCCTATTGCTAATCATTTCCTCCTGCATCTTTTATAATAATCCAAATCTTTTACCTCTCCATTGTGTCCAAAATTCACCATTTAACTACAAGTGTTATTCCAATCCTGCTAACAATTTTAACTGTTTACAATGGTTTTTAAGATGAATTATAAATTCCCCCCATTCCTTATTAAAATTTTGGTCTTCCTGATTTCTGATTCTTCCGGTCATTTTAGCCATTTCAGCATAATCCAACAACTTGATCTGCCATTCCTCTCTGGTAGGGCGTGGAAAAACCTTTAAACTTAAAAGTTTTTCCATGATCTATTTGGGGAAGCTGGAGACTGAACCTTGAGACGGTCCACATGGAAAACATGAGCTCTTTTTCTGAGCTACAACCCTTTCAGTGGAGCCTTCTATTTCCTGTAACTATTTCCTAGTCGTTTTGTGTTATTTATCTAACAAGGGAGATATTTGCCCACTACACGACGACCATTAAGCCGACCAACAACACTTCTGGCTCCAGTAAGCTTCTCTTTGCCAACTCCCGCAAGTCTTACAATAGAGAAAGAGAGAGATCATCATTATTACTATCGGTCAATGTCCCTCCCACATCCCCGGCAATGATTCGAGCTAAATTTAGCTACCGCAGTGTGATTTCACAAAGGACAGAGGAAGTATCAATTACATGCCAGATTGGCTTGGTGTGTGGGTTTATTTAATTGAGATGTATGCATTTTAAATAATTCAGCAGTTAGATATTAAATAGACATCGCGGAAGCCCCGATGGGACTCGATCTGTCAGGAGCACAAACACGGGCCGCGAGACAGCGGCCTCCAAACTGTCAGCGTAATGGAATCTGTAACTCCGGTGTCAAAATAGATTACAGGCCTCAGTGGCTGCGTCCCATCAGCAACCCAGAGGACAGCTGCAGGCAGCGGCGCTAATATTGAATCCCAATATTATTGTCAGTGTGATAGGATTTCTGTTGAGAGTTGTCCCAACGTCTGTAATAATGCTGGAGGAGAGCAGGTTTTACAAAGCTTCCGGTGTTGCTGAGCTCTCTCCGGCCTCATAAATACAAAATGGAACATCCTCAGCAGGAGCTTCTGAGAGGTCGGTTCTGCTTCCTGAGGTCCGAGCCGGCTGAGGAGAAAGCAAGGGCTTAGCATACTAGTACAGTGGTACCTTGGGTTACATACGCTTCAGGTTACATACGCTTCAGGTTACACACTCCCCTAACCCAGAAATAGTGCTTCAGGTTAAGAACTTTGCTTCAGGGTAAGAACAGAAATTGGGCTCCGGAGGCGCAGCGGCAGCAGGAGGCCCCATTAGCCAAAATGGTGCTTCAGGTTAAGAACAGTTTCAGGTTAAGAACAGACCTCCGGAATGAATTAAGTACTTAACCTGAGGTACCACTGTATACCCTGTATTCGTGAAGGAGCATCTCAACCACCAACGTTGAGCCAAGACATTGAGCTCCAGTGCCAAGGGCCTTCTGGCAGTTCCCTCCCTCAAGAAGTGAAGTTATAGGGAACCAGGCAGAGGGCCTTTTTGGTAGTGGTGCCTGCCTTGTGGAACACCCTCCCATCATATGTCAAGGAAATAAACAATGATCTGACTTTTCGAAGACATCTGAAGACAGCCCTGTATAGGGAAGCTTTTTAACGTCTGATGTTTTATTGTGTTTTCAAAACTCTCTTGGGAGCTGCCCAGAGTGGCTTGCGCAACCTAGTCAGATGCATGATGTTAAGTTGTGGGTACATACAAATATTTATTATTTGTATTATTATTAGCGTAGGAGTAGGAACTGTGGCCCGGAAGCTGCCTTATATGGACCATTGGGTCCACCTAGCTCTGTAATGTCAACACGGACTGGCAGTGGCTGCCTGTGATTTCAGGCAGCGTGCTCTCCCTGCCCTACCTGAAGATGCTGGTACCTTCTGCATGCCAAGCAGGTGCTCTCTGAGGGCAACCTCAGAGCTGAAGTGGGCCCAGTCAGGACCAGACAGAAGTGCTGGTGGGTGCCGAGGTGGGTGCCGAGACTGGAAGAACAGCAGCTGGCTGAGAGAAACCTCCTGAGAACTATTCATTCCAGCAATGGCCTGGCAGAGGCTGAGAGGTTCTGTGCAGTTAGGCCACCCATTCCTATTCCTCAGCTGGTCCTCCCCCCAAGTAGGCCAACTCCTCAATTCTATGATTCTATTTCTTCCACAAATCTGCAGGGTCTGATGATACTTCCCTCCAGTGTTCAGGTGATGCCATTTTGTCTACATAACCCATGACTCACATCCCCTGAACTTTGGAAATAGAGGGAATGATGCTATAGCCTCTTCACTCAGAGGTCAGGTGAGATCTGCCTCCCCCAACACCCGGTCAACCCTCAGCCTTAACCTTTCCCCTTTACTGCCTGATTTCATGGAACTTAAATCCAACTATAGGTAGGTAGCCGTGTTGGTCTGACGTAGTCGAAACAAAATTTTAAAAATCCTTCCAGTAGCACCTTAAGGTAAAGGTAAAGGGACCCCTGACCATTAGGTCCAGTCGTGACCAACTCTGGGGTTGTGGCACTCATGTCACTTTACTGGCCGAGGGATCCGGTGTACAGCTTCTGGGTCATGTGGCCAGCATGACTAAGCCACTTCCGGCGAACTAGAGCAGTGCACGGAAACGCCTTTTCCCTCCCCGCCGGAGCGGTACCTATTTATCTACTTGCACTTTGACATGCTTTTGAACTGCTAGGTTGGCAGGAGCAGGGACCGAACAACGGGAGCTCACCCCGTCGCGTGGATTCGAACTGCCGACCTTCTGATCGGCAAGTCCTAGGCTCTGTGGTTTAACCCACAGCGCCATCCGCGTCCCACTCAGTAGCACCTTAGAGACCAACTAAGTTTGTTATTGGTATGAGCTTTCGTGTGCATGCACACTTCTTCAGATACCTGAAGAAGTGTGCGTACACACGATACCTGTATCTTCAGATACCTGTATCTGAAGAAGTGTGCATGCACACAAAAGCTCATACCAATAGCGAACTTAGTTGGTCTCTAAGGTGCTACTGGAGGGAATTTTTTTTATTTTGTTAAATCCAGCTCTCAGCCAGGTAACCAGGCTGCTCCACAACCTTGTGGGGAAGAATTGCAGAGCGAATGCACCTTCATTTATGCCTTTGGCTGGTCATGTTTTCCCACAGCATGAGCAGGAGATGTTTTGCATCTCCATCCCGCAATGACAAGAATGTAAGAGGAGCTCTGCGGGATCAAATGAAAAGGTTTACCTTTTCCCCCCTGTCCTGTTTCCTACAGTGGCCAGTTGGGTTAGCTGCTTCTGGTATGCCCACCTACAGGGCCTGAAGATGGTCGCCCTTTTGATGTCCTATTGTCCCCCCCCCCCGCCTCCCATATTCAAATGTGTGGGGCTTGCAGTTATTGCCTATTCAGCTGCTACTGCTCATCTGCATTGTCTGAAGCTGCCCTTGGATTTGCGTAACTATCGTCTCGCTTCCCTGGGACTGCCTTCGAAAAGTCCTCTTTCATTGGAAGAGAGAGCATAAGTAACATCTGGTGTTTTTGTAGAGATCAGTATGTTTGTTAGATGTGCATGTTACAAAGGATTAATGTAGGATGCTTCAGCCGGTGTTCCTTGCAAGGCAGGCCTTCAAATCCAGCAAGGCGTGAACATGTCCTGCGGGCGTTTTTCTCCTTTTCTCCGTTGTTTGAAATATTTCTAAACTCCCCCCTCCATTCAATGTATTCCAGGGTAGTGAATGCAAAAAAAATTATTCAGATGAAACACAAAAACCCATTGCAATCATAGCTGTTTGCAGACCGAGAGGCAATAGGAAAGGGTGTAAAAACTTAAAAGTAGACAGAGAAGCAACAAAAACTTCTTAAAATGCCGGAGCGGTTAGCTAAACTGACTTGTTAGAAAACAAAGAAATGTATAGAAAGATGAGCATTATACACCAGGCTTTAGAATGAGGGGAATATATAGAGCACACAGAATTGGAAGGGATCCCCAGGGTCATCTAGTCCAGCTCGGACCCACAACCCTGAGATTAAGAATCTCATGCTCTACCAACTGAGCTATGATAACGTTGTGCTTTTTAATTCCTTTTCATCCATTAAAATAAGCAGAACTAACTTTTCAACGGGAGAAGAACAAGTGGTGTAAGATTTTGTATCAGTATAGTTCTGCATTCTTTTTTTCTTCTTTGTCGACAACGGCAACCACACAAAACGCTACTGCAAATAAAAATGCTCCTGCCTGGTGCTCAAAAGACTGCAACGCTGGTACCACCATATACCTCCAACCTTTAGCAAAAAGCTGCGGGTTCTGCGTTAGCGTCCTGGTCATTGCTGACAATCGCCGCTTGAAAGGCCATCTCCCTCTTCATCTCTCCTTCCTTAGGCGAAGTGGTGTTCCTGGTCCCGATGCCGGAATCCATCAGGCTCTCCTCCTCTGATGGTGATTAACAACCTAAGCCTTTAATGAGGCTTCAGGCACGTTCCTCTTTACGCAGACAGCAGAAGGAGCTGGAAATATGTGCTACATCGCTACGTTTATTTCTAACTACGCAGGTCAGAAAAGAATATGCATCTGCTGTCTGTGAGAGTCAGAGAACAACCGGAACAAAGAAACAGGAAACCAGTAACATCAACATCCGTCTCCCGTGAGACTTCCAACTGTCTGGAATGTAAACAGAGTCTTGTGACTCCAAAAACTGCACAGTGGCATAACAGAAATCTAACAGAAAGGCTATCTCCCTCTTTATCTCTCCTTCTTTAGGTGAAGTGGTGTTTTTGGTCCCTTGGCGTATTCTCTCCAACAGTTTAATAATCTCTCCAACAGTCTTCTAAAAGAGTCTCTAAAGGAGGTGGATAACGCTGAAATATTGAGGAGGTTTTCCGCAGCGTTGCTGTAACAGAGCCTCTCTAACGGGCTTGGAAATATATTACCGTAATTTTCGCTCCAAAACACGCACTTTTTTGCTCCTAGAAAGTAAGGGAAAATGCCTGTGCGTGTTATGGAGCGAATGCACGGATCGGAGCCATGGCTGCCGTCAGTCAAGCAAAGCGGGAGCCACTTACAGGCTCTACGAGGCTCTGACTTTGCTTGCTTTAAAGCGACCTGGAGCCGGGGAGGAGCGAGGGAAGGAGAGCCATGGCAGCAAAGCCGGCAGCAGCCGCTTACAAGGGAGGAGGGACAGACGCTAGCAAAAGTCCGTGCGCTCTCTAAACAGAGCAATGAGGCTGCAGAGGGAGGGCAGGAAAGATAAAATTTAAGCAACTAGCAGCAAAATAAAACCAACCTCGAGCTCTGAGCCACGCAGTGAAAACCAGGAAGTAAAAAAAAAAGGCTGGGGAGGGATGAGGGAGAGAGGAAAACTTTGCAAATCCCCGCGTCTCAGCTGGGACGGAGCAGCTTGTTTTCAGGCAGGATAGATTTGAGCATTGGCTGGGTCCTAGTGCCCCTATCTCTTTTTTGTGCTCCATTCTATTGCTGCTGGTGGCTGCTTATCATTCAGGCTGCAAGGAGGAGCGCTTTTACACAGCTAATGGCGAATCCCCTGCAATCCAAGCCCTCCTCACTTGCTCAAATCTATTCTGCCTCAAAACAAGGAGCGGACGGAAAAGGCTGCAAACTGTTAAATGGAAAAAACCCAGGCACAGGGCAAATACCTTAAGTATACCTTTAAAGCAACAGTGCTCTTTCCCTCCCTCCTCCCCGCTCAGCTCGCAGGAAAGCTCCTTCTCTACACCCCCCACGCGTGCTCCTTGTCCCTTGAGTTCTTTTCCTTCCCTCCCCACTTAAAACGTGGTTACAAAGCACGGATCCACATGGATCCTCAGGATTTTTGCGCTGGGTCACCCCAAATTCACCATCAGATCACATAGCATTTCCATGGCTATAGCCTGCACCAAAAAACACACACGCACCCACTGTTTCATGGGGGCGCAATGGCGCAAAAACGTGGTTACAAAGCATGGATCCACATGGATCCTCAGGATTTTTGCATTGGGCTACCCCAAACTCACTGTCAGATCACATGTCTGTGGCCACAGCATGAACCACAAAAATCATACACCCACTGTTTCGTTTAGAATATTTTTTCCTTGTTTTCCTCCTCTAAAAACTATGTGCGTGTTATGGTCTGGTGCGTGTTATAGAGCGAAAAATACGGTAATCACGTATTGTGTCCCAGGGGCCAATTGGCTTCGTAATTGTTTAGTAAAAATAGAGAATTAACCTTGCCCACTATTTATATTAGGGCTGGGTTCCTTAATTTATCCTCTGTCTTTCGTATTTATTCTCAGTTCGGATCTCACTCATTCAGTCAGACTATTTACTAACCTCCTCTCTCCTACAACTCACCTCCTGCGCCATCTTGCCTCCGCTGCCGAGGGAAATCCCATAAATAAAAACAAAGGAAACCTGGGCGTCTCCTAGCTTCGTATCGGCTGTGCGCTTAAAAAATAAGCCCTTCAAACAAAAAAGGAACCCTTTCACACGCAGGAGACCCCGTTCTTATCTCCCAGGGATTCCGACGCTGTTCACAGTTGAAGCTCCGGGCGTTTCGCTGTGGAGTCGGCACTCCCCGATTCGCGCTGGCGGTCGCCGTTCTCTCGTTCTCTCTCTGTGTCTCTCCCAGAGATGGTGGGTCGACCGCGTCCACGCCGCCGGTGGCCTGTCCCCCAAGGGTTTCCCCCCTGGAGTTTCGGGGTACGCTTCGCCCTTGCGTTCTCCCCACAATTCCACAGCGCCCAGAAAACCAAGAGCTGGCTTTCTGTGCTTCCTCGCTGCTCGCGTCCGGAACCGGAAGTCCAAGAATCTCATGCTCTACCAACTGAGCTATGATAACGTTGTGCTTTTTAATTCCTTTTCATCCATTAAAATAAGCAGAACTAACTTTTCAACGGGAGAAGAACAAGTGGTGTAAGATTTTGTATCAGTATAGTTCTGCATTCTTTTTTTCTTCTTTGTCGACAACGGCAACCACACAAAACGCTACTGCAAATAAAAATGCTCCTGCCTGGTGCTCAAAAGACTGCAACGCTGGTACCACCATATACCTCCAACCTTTAGCAAAAAGCTGCGGGTTCTGCGTTAGCGTCCTGGTCATTGCTGACAATCGCCGCTTGAAAGGCCATCTCCCTCTTCATCTCTCCTTCCTTAGGCGAAGTGGTGTTCCTGGTCCCGATGCCGGAATCCATCAGGCTCTCCTCCTCTGATGGTGATTAACAACCTAAGCCTTTAATGAGGCTTCAGGCACGTTCCTCTTTACGCAGACAGCAGAAGGAGCTGGAAATATGTGCTACATCGCTACGTTTATTTCTAACTACGCAGGTCAGAAAAGAATATGCATCTGCTGTCTGTGAGAGTCAGAGAACAACCGGAACAAAGAAACAGGAAACCAGTAACATCAACATCCGTCTCCCGTGAGACTTCCAACTGTCTGGAATGTAAACAGAGTCTTGTGACTCCAAAAACTGCACAGTGGCATAACAGAAATCTAACAGAAAGGCTATCTCCCTCTTTATCTCTCCTTCTTTAGGTGAAGTGGTGTTTCTGGTCCTGATGCCGGCAGATGACCCCGGGCCAGTATGGCAGCCTCTGCCTGACGGAAGAGGAGCCACACCAACCACCTCGTTCACACAGCGAGACATCAACGAAGGCGTGATCTGGTACAGGCACTCTGGATCCGAGACGGAGAGTGACTCCTTTCGCTTCCAGGCATGTTATGCGTCACCAAACTCCTTGCTTATTTAATCCCTCACAGAACTGCTTTCCTGACCGCTTGCCAGCCACGGCATCAGTTGCACTTGTCAGATTCCTCATAGCTGTTGGCAAAGGTCCCTGCTAGGGCTGGGCGATATCTGGTTTTCAGCACTGTGGTGCATCACCAACTGAACCTTGCCATATACTCAGGAGTCAGCAACCTTTTTCAGTCGTGGGCCAGTCCACCGTCCCTCAGACTACGTGGTGGGCCGGACTATATTTTGAAAAAAGAATGAATGGATTCCTATGCCCCACAAATAACCCAGACATGCATTTTAAATAAAAGCATACATTCTACTCATGTAAAAACACCAGGCAGGCCCCACATATAACCCAGAGATGCATTTTAAATAAAAGGACACATTCTACTCATGTAAAAACACACTGATTCCTGGACCGTCCGTGGGCTGGATTTAGAAGGTGATTGGGCCACATCCAGCCCCTGGGCTTTAGGTTGCCTACCCCTGCATATACTGATATATCACAATGTTTGAAATAAGGATGGAGCTACGCAGAGGTGTTGGCTGGCTTCACGGTTTTCCCCACATTGTGGTTTTTACATAGCACACATACACACACACATCATGATATTCACGATATATTGCCAGGTCAAAAATTATGAAACCGATATCACGATATGGATTTGGATGTTATATTGATATATCACCCAGCCCTAGTCCCTGCAGGCATAGAACTGTGTTACTATCAGGCCTCTTTCCCAAGATACGATTATTATTATTTTTTTTAAAATGCCAAGTTGTGTTTCTCAACAAGGCCCCTCTCATTAGGTTTAACACTCTCCTGAAAGGCTAAGCTAACTCGAACGCTTGTGTGCCGTGTTTTGTACGTTTGCCTCACTGCATAGAAGCAGTTACGGTAGCACTCGGGAGGCAATTAAAGTAATTTCTGAGGTAATTAACATAAGTGATAATGAGGAAGTGTTGAAGTGCCGGATGTTGAACAAGCTAATCTTTAATTTAATGGCTGTGTTGCTGTTAACTTGCATGCATTTTGCATGACTGAGGGGTGCTGTTTTCCTTGCTGTAGCACCTTGCTGCTGGGGCCATAATTGTAGGGTAAATTGTGCCAGGGGAGAGAAGCCACAGCTAGCTCTATCCTACCGCAAAACAATAATCCATCTGCCGGCTTCCTGATGAATGGGGTTGGTGCTGCGGAGGAAATGCAGATGAATTATTTTTTTGTTAGCGCTCAGGGAACTACGCTTCCAGTGACCTCTAATAAAAACGGATCCCACAAGTCAATTTATGGATTTATTATTTACTTGTTGGAATATTTTTTTTAATGTTGCCATTTCCCATGGTTCCGTTGATAAAACATTTGGCTGCAGTCCAGAAAACGGAGTAGAATACATGGGCTCTCTGTTCCCATCCGCGAAAGGGAAATTCTCCATGTCCCCACAGACATTTCATGCTGCAACATTCTGAGCCCATTCTCTTGCTCAAGAGAATACAGTTGGAAATTCTGAGCTGCAATATTATTATTATTATTATTATTATTATTATTATTATTATTATTATTATTTCGCTTCTCAATCCTTCTGAATTCAGAGCATTGTTTGCACATCAACTTCTTGTCTTCCATGGGATTCCTGCTCTCCAGAATGCATGTCCGCCATTCTGTGGCACATTCTCAGGTACCTCCTCAGTTCATGAATGGCACTCTGGCCAAGCTTTTGGGACCCCATGATTGCCTTACATGAATGGAGAGTATGTTCTGGAGCATCCCAATGCTCCCTTTTTGATGTGCTTCACAGAAGAAAATTGGTAAGCTGACTCGCAGGGAAGTTCATACAGTGGTACCTCTGGATGTGAACGGGATCCGTTCCGGAGCCCTGTTCGCATCCTGAAGCGAACGCAACCCATGTCTGTGCGTGCGCGGGCCTCGATTTGCCACTTCCGCACATGCGCATGATGTCATTTTGAGTGTGCATGCGTGAGTAGCGAAACTCGGAAGTAACGTGCTCCGTTACTTCCGGGTCGCCGCGGAGCATAACCTGAAAACGCTCAACCTGGAGCACATTTAACCCGAGGTATGACTGTTCTGGATGCTACCAGCATGAGTTTGACTAAACTGCAGGAGGCAGTGGAAGACAGGAGTGCCTGGCGTACTCTGGTCCAGGGGGTCATGAAGAGTCGGACACGACTAAACGACTGAACAACAACAACATGACTGTAATTGATGACATCAAGGGACCCCTGATAATCTTCTGAAGAGTGCAACAACACAACACAACAATGGTGTTTGTTGAGAAAAGACTATGAATTGGTTTATTTGTATGTTCTTCCTGCACAGAATGAGTGTCTAGCCTGTAGGAAACTAGGCAGAGGTTTTTTTGTGTGTGTTTTTTTAAGAAAGCAATTTTTGGAGATGCGCAGATTATGCAATAAACCTTAGAAGGCAGCTGCTGCACCTGTTTGTTATGATGTGTAAAAAAATCCTCATTCATTTCTGTGATGCCACATTTGCAGGTCTCTAGTGCTGTTGCCCCACAAGCCCATCTGGAGACGCACTTGCTCAACATTGCCATCCTGCCTCACACTCCAGAGTCCCCCATGATCTCCCTGGGCTCTTCTTTCCACATGACCGTAAGTCCAACCCAAGGCAATAAACAGTGAAAAGAAGTTGCTCCTCTGTATTTCCTGGGTGTTTTTTTTAATCCATTGGTAAAGAATATTCTGCAACTAAAGCTGCAATCCAGTATCTGGTCACCATTGAACTCCAGGGGGCTTCTGAGTAGATATATTCATAAGACTGCACTGTTAGATCGCGTAACCTCCCCTCTTCCATCTAGAGAGCCAAACCAATGCCTAACCGCCAATACTCAGAAAGTTGTGAGGATTTGCTACGAGGTAGGTGAAAACCAAGTGGCTGGTGCCAATTTGCCAAGTGGAAAAATTCCTACCAGGCCCCTCAACGGTGACCAACCAAGGTCCATAGCAAGGTCAACGAATGAAAACCTTATTCAGCGGGAGGGTGGGAAAAGCAGGAACAGCTGATAAGTGGCAAAGAGGGAGATCCCCAGCAACATCCTGCTTTAAATAAGGCAGGCCACACCCCCAGAGCCAGCCAATTAGCTGGCCAGGAGGTGACATGGCCGGGAATCCCCCCCAATCGCGCAGGACTGGGGCCATGAAGCCCACAACTCCATCTCCTCCGAAGGGCAAAAGTAGCTTTCTATCACTCTCAAAGCCCATCTAGTCTTGGGCGAAGGAGGGTCAGGAATGCTGTCCAAGGACACCAAATCTGCCAGCTGTCCCTCTCCTGGTGTTTCCTCTTCTGGCTGTTCCTCACCCAGTATTTCCCAGCTTTTCCCCTCTGGACTATGCCCCTCTGCAAACCACTGTTCTAAATCAGTACTGTCCTGCCCTTGGGAAGGTTCAGGAAAAGGGTGGGTGGGTGTGGCTCCCACCATTCCTCCTCAGTCCAGTCCCTGACACCGAGTCACTCATCTGAAGTTCCTCTTCAAGAGCTGAAGATAAAAGCATTTTGTCCAGCTCAGCTTTCAGCTGTATGGGAATGACTATTTGCACCATGCTATGGTGTCTTGATTTTGATCCTTTTATAAAGCAAAAAAAAAAAAAATGATAGCGGTATTGGTTGTTCAGAACATTTCTGGGGTTTTATGGCAAATTGCTTGCTATGGAATTTGAGGATTTAATGACATACTATGCTTTACTGATGGGATTCTCCATGCTCTCTGGCAGTGCGTGTGTGTGTGCCCACGCGCAGAGGGACCGTGCTTTTCAATCTATCCTTCATAAAATGGTTTCCTGCATCATCATGATCCAGTCTGTGTGATGCTTTCCTAAATTCTTTCTGAATAGATTGGCTGCAGGAAGGAAGGTGCTCAGTGCCATGTCGAAACAGCTTTAAATAACTTACATAGGGAGGTCAAGTGAAGTTTGGCAGAATTCTAGCTTCATCATGCATTCAGATAGAGGAGGTTTCTGTTTTGAAGTCACTCAAGTTACTCAATCCCAACACTGACATATAACTCCCTATCTCTGTCGTATATCAGCTGCTCCCTTAATTTGTCCATTATGGGGTGTGTTTTTTTGGGAGGTAACTCTCCGAAGCATCTTGGTCTCAGCTTGTCACTTCTTAATTTCTTTCAGGCTCTGGAAGATCGTGTGACCCTGATAGAACCCCATCATCTCTCCTTTGTCAACTCGAAGAGCCCAACTGAGAAAGTCGTGTACAATGTGACTGTACCTTTGCCACCAAATCAAGGCAAGATAATCCAGTAAAGGAGATGTTGTGTTATTTTATTGACAGTTGAAATGTGGAGACTGGCAAAAAAAGCATCAAGGAGGGGATGGATTGTGGGGAAAGAAGCAATGAATCAGGGCTGGCCTAGAATAATGTTTATAGCTAAGCCAGCTCAGGGAAGACCAGAGAGCTGTCTTTAGGTGAAGCCTAAGGATGAGACTATTGCTTCTTTTCCTCTGTTTTTGCAACCCACTATTTATGGGACGCGGGTGGTGCTGTGGGTTAAACCACAGAGCCTAGGACTTGCCAATCAGAGGGTTGGCAGTTCGAATCCCTGCAGTAGTTAACTGGAGTGGGGTGAATTAGAATTAAAGCATTTAATTGGTTTATTTGCTAAAAACTGTTTGCTAAACTATAAAATGATGCTCTGAATTGTTCTTTGGACTATTTAATGCAAATAGGGACACGGGTGGCGCTGTGGGTTAAACCACAGAGCCTAGGATTTGCCGATCAGAAGGTTGGCGGTTCGAATCCCCGCGATGGGGTGAGCTCCCGTTGCTCGGTTCCTGCTCCTGCCAACTTAAAAGTTCGAAAGCACATCAAAGTGCAAATAGATAAATAGGTGCCACTCTGACGGGAAGGTAAACGGCGTTTCTGTGAGCTGCTCTGCTTCTCCAGAAGCGGCTTAGTCATGCTGGCCACATGATACGGAAGTTGTACGCCGGCTTCCTTGGCCAATAAAGTGAGATGAGCGCTGCAACCCCAGAGTCGGCCACGACTGGACCTAATGGTCAGGGGTCCCTTTACCTTTATTTATGGTGAAATTCCTAGGCTCGAATCAGATTGGCTTAGATTAAGCAGAGTTATTTTTCTGTAATATGTGTTACGGTTAAGCAGAGCCAATCTGAATCAAGGCCCCCCTTCTGGCACCTGGCATGATGCTTCAGAAGAAGGCTAGAGACTCTGCAGGACACAGTCTTGGCATTTCGGAAATGGCTCTTGGCAAGGCGCCAGGGATGAGCAGCCTGCCCCGGCTGCAGTGACTGCTGTATAAACAACATGGAAGTGTCAAGCAAAGGGGGTGGGCTGTGTGCAGAGAGCGGCAGAAGTGTTATGAGGAGTGACAAAAGGCCTAATGTGAATTCTGTCTCCCATGGAGTTTACGGAACTAGATTTATTGAGCTGGAGAGCGGGCATAGTGAAAGCTTGGACCCCCGTGATGAGCCAGCCCTTCTCAAGTCAAGGTTGAGGTTAGGAAAATATTTTGTTCTCTTAGGAACTGCAGAGGTGCCCATTAGGCTCTCTTCATTCTTATTAGAAAGGGAGGTTTTCACACCGCTGCGCAAACACACCAGGCCCAAGTAGACCTGGGAAATGTAGTTTTCCCAAGAGATATTGGATGTTAGGGATTAGCTGGGGAGATGGGAGAGAGTGGGAAGTGCAGTTCTTCTCTGTGTGAGATTAAAATCTGAGCTGGAGAAGAACTCATGGAACGTACTATTCCCCTTGTAGTTGAGTTACAATTACAAGCTCCTGGCGTATATTTACAAACCCCGAAGAACTGATATCGGTGACATCTGTATTCATCACTAGACGTGGCAGTGTGCAGACCAGAGAGTTCCTGGTTCAAGTCTCATACAAACTGACAATTAATTGGGTGGTCATTGGATGAGATACAGGAAAGACATCAGCACTGTATGTTGCGTTATTTGAGTAACAAGGTACCTTATTTTTCCGCTATAAGACTCACTTTTTCCCTCCTAAAAAGTAAGGGGGAATGTGTGTGTGTCTTCTGGAGCGAATGCAGGCTGCGCAGCTATCACAGAAGCGAGAACAGCAAGAGAGATTGCTGCTTTCACTGCGCAGCGATCCCTCTTGCTGTTCTGGCTTCTGGGATTCAGAATATTTTGTTTCTTGTTTTCCTCCTCCAAAAACCAGGTGTGTCTTGTGGTCTGGTGCGTCTTATAGGGCGAAAAATACAGTGTGTCTGTAGAAATGTAACATATGCTGTGTGTTGAAAATGAAACTCTCCCTCTCTCTGCAGGCATTGTGGAGCACAGGGATAAGCCACTGTCCCCAGTAAAGTACTTTACACAGGCTGACATCAACCATGGCAAAATCGTGTACCGCCCACCTACTGCAGCCCCTCATATCAGAGAGCTGATGGAATTCTCCTTTGCTGGTAAGAAGCTAGTTGAATTGGGTAACACAGGCAGGCAGATATCTGCTTGGGGGATCTCCACGTTGCACATTCCCATAGTCATCATTCTGTGTCATAGCTTGCAGTATAAACCAGGGCTTCAACAGATGCCCCTTCAATAGATGCTAAGGTGAGAAAAGACAAATCCTTGTTCTTGGCATGCTAGCTTTCCATATGACAGCACTGCAGTGCATTTAAGCATGTAGTCCACACTTACAGCCTAAAGTGGTATAGTCCTCCCTGTACAGCTGCTTTTAAAAAAGAGAGGTTGAGAGATTTGATATTGCAAATTGGAGCAGAGATGAGTGATTTGGAGCAGGAAAAGGTACAAACTGCGACTGCCCCCTTCCAAACCGTACTCTCCTGAAGCAGCTTTTATTGGGATTACGGTAATTCCATTCCCCCCCCCCCCATGTAACATTCAGTTAGGCCCCAGGCCAGTCGTTTCCAAACTGGTGCCTTTAAGATCATTTGGACTACACCTCCCATCATTGGCCGTGCTGTCTGGGGCTGATGGGAATTGTAATCCAAAGTATCTCAGAGGCATCAGATTTGGGATGGCTTCCCTAAGAGAACCAGAATATGGGTTGAATATGGGGTTTATGCAGGCTCAAAGACCTGCTCGGCATCAAAGTCTCTTATGCAAAATCTTGCACAAATCTCTCTTTCCATAGCTGCTTCTTTCACAAAATTCTGATAAGGAAAAATATATACCGTATTTTTTGCTCTATAAGACTCACTTTTCCCCTTCTAAACAGTAAGGGGAAATGTGTGTGCATCTTATGGAGTGAATGCAGGCTGCGCAGCTATCCCAGAAGTCAGAACAGCAAGAGGGATAGCTGCTTTCACTGTGCAGTGATCTCTCTTGCTGTTCTGGCTTCTGAGATTCAGAATATTTTTTTTCTTGTTTTCCTCCTCCAAAAACTAGGTGCGTCTTGTGGTCTGGCGCGTCTTATAGAGCGAAAAATACGGTAGATACATGTTGTGAATTTTCCTTTGTGATAGGGATTGGGGGAAGCTCCACAAGTTCCACAACCCAGGGAAGTCCACACTGGGTTGTGGAGCTTGTACTGATGTTCTTTGCATGAGAAATTCCATTTTCAAAGGGAATTATATTAACCATGGGCACCTCTTGTCCCGAACGTTAGTTCCATTTTGTTAGAACAGCATCCTTCCCATCCGCAATGCGATCAGCTCGTTATAATGCCTTTCCAAATGATATGTGGCAGTTCTGATGATATATACAGTCTCTCATTTGTTGGACTGCGTGTTCCAAGGCAATGAAATCTAAAAGCAATTATATTACTAAATCATTGGATTTTACCAGGACATAAAATTATCAGTTCATGAAACTCCCTGGCACACTGTCAAATAATTTGTAGTGCAGGACATCGAGACATAGATCTCGGGGGTATATTACAATGCAAACAGCTGCCATTTTTGAAAGTACAAAGCAAACAAACAACCCAATTCTCCCAATGGGCCCGAAATGAGAAAATGCCCGTTTACAGATAGGAAAAAAATGAGGCTTGGTGTGGTCAAAAGAGAAAGCGTGGATCTGCATAAAATTTTCATATACATGCAAATTTAGAAGTAACCACTATATTTCAAATGGGAATACAAGACATCTCACCATAGTGGGGAAGGCTGGGATCAGATGACTGGTCAGTCGGTAGAGCATGAGGCTCGTGGGTCTCAGGGTCTCATGGGTCTCAGGGTCGTGGGTTCAAGCCCCAAATTGGGCAAAAAGATTCCTGCATTGCAGAGGGTTGGACTAGATGACCGTGGGTGTCCCTTTCAACTCTACAGTTCTGTGATTGTATGATTCTAGGTGGGGTACGGCGCTGTGGGTTAAACCACAGAGCCTAGGACTTGCCGATCAGAAGGTCGGCTGTTCGAATCCCCGCAACGGGGTGAGCTCCCGTTGCTTGGTCCCTGCTCCTGCCCACCTAGCAGTTCAAAAGCATGTCAAAGTGCAAGTAGATAAATAGGTACCACTCCAGTGGGAAGGTAAACAGTGTTTCCGTGCGCTGCTCTGGTTCGCCAGAAGCGGCTTAGTCATGCTGGCCACATGACCCGGAAGCTGTACACCGGCTCCCTCAGCCAATAAAGCGAGATGAGCGCCGCAACCCCAGAGTCGGCCACAACTGGACCTAATGGTCAGGGGTCCCTTTACCTTTACCATTCACTAGCAAGTTCTTCTGCTCAAGCCCCAGTTACAACGAATGGATGCTGTTCAACAGCACACGTCTAGAATTGAAACGGTACAATAGCACACATCTGAGCATTTTTTCCAGCATTTTATTTTTTTTTACTTTGGGATTTGGTTCCCATACTTAAGCTGGCCATGAGTGGATTTATTATGTTGTTACAGTTTTTTAAATATCTCGTTTCTTTAAAATGTGCTTTTAAATTGTTCTTACTGGTCCCATGGAAGAGGCAAATGACAAGTATAAATGAATGTTCATTTAGAAGGCCTATTCCAATCCCAGAATGGTTTCGGAGCTTTGCAGTCCATGGCCAAAAATGTTTCACTTTCGAAGAGGTCCCTCGTGGGAACCCTGGTAGTACATACAGCAAGAGAAAGAGATTTTTGCCTTGTAAATCTGTAGCAATAACCAAAATGTTACAGAATCACGAGCAGAGATTTCAATCTGCAAGAACTGGTAGGAAGAGGAGAAAAAAACGGCTTGGAATTATATCCATAGCATCTATATCTAGACTTATTTTCAATATAGGGATTGCAGCCTTGATTGAATAAGGTTGCAGTCCTAATTGTGTCTACTCCTGTTGAACTAAATGGGGCTTAGGTAAAGGTAAAGGGACCCCTGACAGTTAAGTTCAGTCATGAATGACTCTGGGGTTGCAGCGCTCATCTCGCTTTACTGACCGAGGAAGACAGCGTTTGTCCGCAGACAGCTTCTGGGTCATGTGGCCAGCATGACTAAGCTGCTTCTGGCGAAAACAGAGCAGTGCACGGAAACGCCGTGTACCTTCCTGCCGGAGCGGTACCTGTTTATCTACTAGCACTTTTGATGTGCTTTCGAACTGCTAGTTGGCAGGAGCAGGAACCGAACAACAGGAACTCACCCCATTGCGGGGATTCAAACCGCCGACCTTCCGATCAGCAAGCCCTAGGCTCTGTGATTTAGACCACAGTGTAAATTGGGGTAGGTAGAATTACAGCCTTAGGGTGCTTCTGGACTATTGCTATTTACGAATGAGAGTTGGGTGGGATACAGGCACAGCCAGTTGCTCTTGTGTAACAGTCCCGTCTCACTATCGCAATCAGACCTCTTGCAGTAAGGAAAGTGAAGAGAAAATTCACGATTAAGTATGGGATTACACTCACTGCAATGTCCTCTAAGCTCCATGTAGCAAATCGGAGGAAATGCTCAATAAACAGTTTATCTGGAAGTAACCTTAGTCTCTACTAATGCTGGATGTCTTAGGTTGCACTCTACAAAATTGTAGAGTTGGAAGGGACCCTGAGGACCAACCCCCTAGTCCACCCCCCTGCAATGCAGGAATATACAGCTCTCCCATGCGCAGATCGAACCTGCAACCTTGGCGTTATCAGCACCATGCTCTAACCAACTGAACTTTCTGGGAGAAAGCAGCAATGTTTGGCTTCCATTTTTAGAAACATGTTATCAACAGGCATATAAATTGTCCAGTGCAGCGGGATGCGGGTGGCGCTGTGGTCTAAACCACTGAGCCTCTTGGGCTTGCTGATTGGAAGGTCAGCAGTTCGAATCCCTGCGACAGGGTGAGCTCCCGTTGCTCTGCCCCAGCTCCTGCCAACCTAGCAGTTGGAAAGCATGCCAGTGCATGTAGATAAATAGATACCACTGCGGCGGGAAAGTAAACGGCATTTCCGTGCGCTCTGGCACTCACCACGGTCCTCCATGCGCCAGTAGCAGTTTAGTCCAGCTGGCCTCATGACCCAGAAAGCTGTCTGTGGACAAACACCAGCTCCCTCAGCCTGAAAGCGAGATGAGTGCTGCAACCCCATAGTTGCCTTTGACTGGACTTAACTGTCCAGGGGTTCTTTACTGTTTACCTTTATCTAGTGCAGCACCATAAGCAGGTATAGAAGCCGTTTCTTTTGTCCAACTATTACTTCTCTGTCTGCAAATGCCTGAGACTGAAGCTACAGGGGCTATACTTTGCCCATGTGGCAGTTTAAGAGACACAAACCGCTTGACCGTTTCTAGATGTAGGATCTTGAATAGGTCACCCACGCTAAATACACTCTTAACGAAAGCACTCTTGGGTTTGCCTTCAGATGAAATGCTTCAAAATATTTCTGCCGCATTAATGTTCTTTGACCTGAGAGGGTCCCGGATGTTGTGAAGCTACAACTCCCGACCTCCCCAGCCAGTTTAACCTTCAACCTAAGGTTGAAGGGCACGGAGCTAGCTCAAGAGTTGCTAGCCTGTGGACCTTCAGATATTGGACTCCAACTCCCATCAGACCTACCCCTCATGGCTGATAGTCAGGGCTGATGAGAGTTGTAATCCAGCAACAAATGGAGGGCCACAGGTCAGCTAGATCTAAGAGAGGCGTACACACCGTGCATTTTAAGCACATTTTCTCTTCAAATAATTCTGGGCAAAGCTGTTTGCTAAGAATGCTTGGAAATGTACTTTGTGAGGGCTAAACTACAGTTCTTTGAGAGGTGCATGTGTGCTTTACAGGCATATTTAAGGCTTAGGCTCAAACGCTGCAGGTAGTAAGAGTTCCCACAATTTTTTTCTGGAGTTTTAGCGCCTACTGTAGGACTTTTGAGCCTTCTCCCATTGACCTCACATGTTCAGTGCTTCTGGAGGCAGAACAACTTGGAGTGAGCTGTTTATTTACAAGATGAGCTGAAATCCAAGGGGCTATTGGCTCAAATTCTTAATATGCTCATTATTTCAAAATGGAGGGGGTTTGTTTCTGGACCTCGCCCCACCAAATCTCAGCGGCCTCACTAGCTGAAGTGGTTTTGTGGGTCAGGTAAGGCGACATTGTATTTTGCCACACGCTGAAAACAATTACGTTCTCTTTTTGTGTTTAATTTCCTCTAGGCCTTCCAGAATCCGTCAGCTTTCGTTTTACAGGTACACATCGCCCTGCAGTTCATTTTCTAACGTGTTGTGAGCTTGTTTAGTATGTTGTTAATACCTGCTAGTTTAAAAATAACAGTGATTAAATCCTAGCTTGCGATGAATGTGAAACAGCATGATTAGCAATCTTAGCAAGAAAAAAAAGATCAAGGGATATGAAAGGAAATTAGCAGGGAGAAGTGATAGTGCGAGGGGGTGCTTAACCCTTCCTCTTCCTGTTGTTTTCCCCCAACTGCTTTTCTCCACACACCTCCAACTAGGGAGAGGAAGATGCCATAGCTGTCAACTGTCCCTTATTTGGCGAGAAACTCCCTTATCCCAGCGCTGTGTGCCACTGCTGTCCCTTATTGATGATGTCCCTTAAATTTACCAGGTTTCAAAGAAGCAGCTCCTCTCCCTCCCTCCCTGCCGGCCAGGGATGAGGGAGGCTCCAACTGTGTTGCTTTGCTGCGTTGCTCACCCAATAAGGAGTCTAAGAACGACTGGGGGGGTGGAGCTTGCATGCCTTGTGCCGATCAAATCGGCTGCGTTGCCTGGGGAGTCGCCTTTGCTCAGTGCTTCCCAGCGGAGAAGTGACGGTGGTTTCCTTTGCTGCATCCCCTTTTCCGGGTTGCTGCGCTGTGGGAACCACCGCTTGAGGCTTCGTTTGGCTGCTGGCTGGGCTTTCTGCCTTTGGCTCGGAGGGGCTCAGAAGCTGAACATACCTGTGCTTGGAAAATCCCTTATTCTGGCTGCCGATCCCTTATTTTCGAGGCTGCTGGTCCCTTATTTTCAAATCTGTAAGTTGACAGCTATGAAGATGCAGGGACATGCAGTAGGCAGGAGAAAGTTCTTAAGCACACCCTTCTCGGATACCTTGCTGCTGCCGAATGTCCTCATTCTATCGCAGTGCTTTGTAGCTGTTTAGTGGGCCTCAGGATTCCAGAGCTGGGTTCTGCCAGGAAATAATGGATTTCCAGAATAAGAAAGTAAAGCTTTGACCTAATGTATATAGGCAACTTTCCTTCAGATAATGGAAGACAGTTATTTTTAGGGGGCGGAACAGTTACTGAAGCTATTATAGCTTCTTCTTTTTTTTAAAGAGGATTGCATTTTCTATAAAAGTGTGAATTAATTAATTTCCTGCAGATGATGAAGACAGTTTAGGGTTTTTTTGGGTGGGGGTGGGGGGTGGAGACCTATGATAAATTTTAGGGGGCCAATGATATATTTTACTGAAGTTATTATAACCCTTTACTTACTGAAATTATTATAACCCTTTACCTACACTTTACATAAAAGTAAATTAGTTATCACAGACGAGCAAAATGCTTATTATGAAGGACAAAGGGGGAGAGGATAGATTTTTAGAGAGAGACATCCTAGATGATGATGATGATGAGGCCTGGAAATGATGCCTTATGAGGAACGGCTAAGGGAGCTGGGCATGTTTAGCCTGGAGAAGAGGAGGTTAAGGGGTGATATGATAGCCATGTTCAAATATATAAAAGGATGTCACATAGAGGAGGGAGAAAGGCTGTTTTCTGCTGCTCCAGAGAAGCGGACACGGAGCAATGGATCCAAACTACAAGAAAGAAGATTCCACCTAAACATTAGGAAGAACTTCCTGACAGTAAGAGCTGTTCGACAGTGGAATTTGCTGCCAAGGAGTGTGGTGGAGTCTCCTTCTTTGGAGGTCTTTAAGCAGAGGCTTGACAACCATATGTCAGGAGTGCTCTGATGGTGTTTCCTGCTTGGCAGGGGGTTGGACTCGATGGCCCTTGTGGTCTCTTCCAACTCTATGATTCTATGATTCTATGATTCTATGATTCTATGATTTTAACAATATCCTGCCTTAACGTTAGGTTAATGTCCAAGGTGGTTTACTTAGCAATAGTGAAACAAAGTAAAAAACAACAACCACATATCAACAAATATGCAACGTCAAAAGGAGCAGTACACCATATCCAGCCAAACCCAACGGCAATTAAAACCCACCAGAGGGGTTTGGTGAATGAAACTACAGTCGTACCTCGGAAGTCGAACGGAATCTGTTCCGGAAGTCCGTTCGACTTCCAAAATGTTCTGAAACCAAGGCACGGCTTCTGATTGGCTGCAGGAAGTGCCTGCAGTCAATCAGAACCCACGGAACCCATGTCAGACATTCGGGTTCCAAAGAACAGTCACAAACCGGAACACTCACTTCTGGGTTTGTGGCGTTCAGGAGCCAAAACGTCCAAGTTCTGGGGCATTCGGGATCCAAGGTACAACTGTATTGTAAGCCTGGTGTTTAAAGGACAGTGAAGCAGCAAAAATGTTTGGAGAGGATGTTCCACCACTACAGAAAAGACCATTCCTAGTAGCCACCCACCTGATCTTTGAGGGTGCATATAGGTACGTAGATTCATATAAGATGCCATATTTCAAATACCCGAATCCTAGGCCATTTGTAACACTATAGGTCAAAACTGGCACTTTGAATTGCAGCGAGTCATTTACTTCACTTGCAAGTAGGTAGGGGAGAATTGTGGGGTTTTTTTTAGGGCTGGTTCTTATATATAAGGCAAATTCATTTAAATGGTTTTCCCTTCAGTTTCAGATGGAGAACGTACAAGCCCTGAGATGACATTTACTATCCACTTGCTCTCCACTGATGATGGATCGCTGTTATTCCAGATCACTGCTCCAGTCCTTGAGGTCAGCCAAGGAGGCAGAGCCACTATTGGTAAGGAGAAGGAGCAAGAAATCCAGCAGACTCAAGCTGCAGCCCACAGCCCAGTTGCAATTCACACACATTGCAGTCCACTTAGGATCTTTCCATAAATTAGCTGGTGTATGATTACCAGTTTTTTTCCAATGAATCTGGGGACACTTTTTTTTTTTTTAAGCTGAGTAGCAACAGGGAGTCAGTAGTGGGGATGGTAAGGCAAAAGGGATGCGGGTGGCGCTGTGGGTTAAACCACAGAGCCTAGGACTTGCCGATCAGAAGGTCGGCGGTTCGAATCCCCGCGACGGGGTGAGCTCCCGTTGCTCAGTCCCTGCTCCTGCCAACCTAGCAGTTCGAAAGCACGTCAAAGTGCAAGTAGATAAATAGGTAGCACTCCAGCGGGAAGGTAAATGGTGTTTCTGTGCGCTGCTCTGGTTCGCCAGAAGCGGCTTAGTCATGCTGGCCCCATGACCCGGAAGCTGCACGCCGACTCCCTCAGCCAATAAAGCGAGATGAGTGCCGCAACCCCAGAGTTGGTCATGACTGGACCTAATGGTCAGGGGTCCCTTTACCTTTTAGCAACAGGGAGTCAGTAGTGGGGATGGTGAGGCAAAAGACCCTGGGCCCGAGTACACATGCATATTGTATAAAGGTGCAAAGCCTTTCTTTCTCACCCTGTGAAACATAAATGCTCAGTTTTTTAAAAACTGGGCAACGGCGCACTGCCCGCCCATGACTCCCGAGCCTCCCCTAATCTCCTTCCCCCTTCCCCCTTTGTTTTGACAGATCGGGGGAGGCTTGGGAGTCGCAGGGTTTCCCAGTTTTTAAAAAACTCTGCACACTTATGTTTCACAGGGTGTAAAAGAAGGGCTTTCCTATTTTTTTTGGAAGCCGCCCAGAGTGGCTGGGGAAGCCCAGCCAGATGGGCGGGGTATAAATAATAAATTATTATTATTATTATTATTATTATTACTTGCCTGGCAGAGAAACCGCGCCTTGCGCCCCTCCTGGGCAATGGCCGCCTGCCTGCGACTCCCAAGCTTCCCCCAATCTGTCAAAACAAAGGGGGAAGGGGGCAGGAGATCTGTACCGCTGGATGACCCCGGTTCCCCCTCGGCAGTGGCGGTGGCAGCGAGCAGCTCCTGAAGCCAGCCAGAGCCAACTGTGCTACCAGGCTGGCTCCAGGCTGCTGAGGCTGCCGCTGCCACGTTTCCCGGGGACAGATTTGCAAATCTGGGGACATTCCGGGGATGGAATTTGTCCGGGGACAGATTTGCAAATCCGGGGACTGTCCCCGAAAACCGGGGACATCTGGTAACCCTAAGCAGGTTGCAACTGGAGGAACTGGGTGCTTGGTAGAGGAGATGTGGGTCAGGAACCTTGATTTGCTGCTGACATCTAGGAAACAAGGCATAGTTTTTCAGAATGCCACCTGGAGAACCTTTCGTTACCTGCCACACCACACCTTGTACTCCACTTTTCCAGCTGTTTTCCTCCTAGTTCTGGGAAACAAAATCTGTGTGTGTAATCCTAGTTGGGAAAAGCAGGGAACGTTGGAATCTCACTCGTGCTGAGTCAAAACATGTGTCCATCTAGCTTAGTTTGTCTACAGTGACTGCCAGGGTTTTGGTTGGAATCTGTTCCGGAAGTCCGTTCAACTTCCTAAATGTTCAAAAATTAAATCGCAGCTTCTGGTTGGCTGCAGGAAGTTCCTGAAGCCAATCAGAAGCCACAGAACCCCCGTCACATGTTTGGCTTCAAAAATAGTTCACAAACCGGAACAGTCACTTCTGGGTTTGCAGCGTTCAGGAGCCAAAACGTTTGGGAACTACGCTGTTTGAAAACCAAGGTACGACTGTATTTGCTGACTGACTTCTGTTCTGCATCTGGGACGAGTAAGCAGGTTTCAGCATTTTTCTCCTCTATGTCCGCCGGAATTCTTCAACATTCTTGATCATGAACGTAGTATTTCTTTCACTGTCGGTCTCCTAATCATGTTATATTCACCTATGCACATTCATTGGTCAATGTGGGAAATAGTCACATTTTCCAGTAACGCATGGAGACAGTGAACATTAACTGGGCAATATGCAAAAAATCACCTTTTGATAGCGTTCATTTGCACACATTCTCTCATTTGCATTTATCAGTTGTTTTGACAACTTTCAGAATTTAGTCAAATACTGTAAGTGTTTTGGTTTCTGTGCTTTTAGCATTGGTTGGGGATGTGCCTGTTTAGAGTGTTGCTTTTGTGTCATATGCTTCACTCTTCTCCCTTTGTAAGCTGCTCATACTAAAATACTCCAGCTTTTCTGAGAGGATAAAAACCCAAATAAATGCATTTTGCTTCCCCTACTTTGATCCCTCAGGGATACAGCTGACAGTGAGCGATGTGGACACAACTCCTGAAGACCTTTTCTTTGAGGTGGTGGATCCTCCTCATCATGGAGATCTCTTCAAGCACAGCTCCACGTTCCCAAGCCGCCTGAGTGCAGGTAGGCATGTGTGATTTGTGTGTGTGTGTGGACTAAGACACATCTATCTGTAAGGAAAAATGTGTGGCATGTACGGCAAACTGTGTGAGCTTATTTTTCTTGGAATGTAGACATCCCCTGTGTGTCACAGTGGCCTGGCTCGTGTATTTTTTTAAACAAATTTTATTGCTTTTTAAACAAAACAAATACAAGAACCATTCAACACTTATCTGGCAGTACATCTAATGGTGTTTGTTCTATCCAATGAATAGTCAGTATTCCAACCTATTACAGTTGTACCTTGGTTGACGAACACCTTGCGACTCGAACGCTTTGGCTCCTGAACGCCTCAAACCCGGAAGTGAGTGTTCTGGTTTCCGAATGTTCTTTGGAACCTGAATGTCCGGCGGGGCTTCCGCGGCTTCCAATTGGCTGCGGGAGCTTCCTGCAGCCAATCGGAAGCCGGGTCTTGTTTCCGAACGTTTTGGAAGTCGAACGAACTTCTGGAACAGATTCCATTTGACTTCCGAGGTACGACTGCACTTAACGTAACCTCGCCACTGAGAAGATTGAGCGGTTGGCATAAGAAGGTCTTGATTTGGCTCATGAACATCGTTAAAGAAAGGGGTTCACATTTCTTGGAAAGTCTCTCTTTTCGGTGCCTGTGTATTTGTGACAAAACAAACCCTTGCGCCACAGTTCTCACCATGTGGGGTTTTTTTTTGGGGGGGGGGATTTAATTTATTTATTGGGCAACCGCCTCCAACTTCTTCCCTCCCTTCCTTCCTTTCTTCTTCTTCTTCTTCTTCTTCTTCTTCTTCTTCTTCTTCTTCTTCTTCTTCTTCTTCTTCTTCTTCTTCTTAATGTATTTTCATTAAAGATTTTCTTGATTTACAAAGGTATCTTGTATTTTTTCCCCACATAACACATTTTTTTTTTACAAATTGGGTTCATTTGTTAAGACATTAGGAAGAATAGGGGGAAAGAGATGGGGGGTGGGGTCGGGTGGCAATGTTTCTATTTTACTTACTATATGTAGGGTTTGGTGTCAGCGTTGCTTGTGCAGGTTCTTTGCTGTTCGCTTGTGTTCCTTTGGTGGTGAGAGAGGTTGGGCTTGGCCCAGGGTGTGGTTATTCATGTGTGGTTGGCTGTGGTGGTCTTTGTTTTCATGTGTGAGTGGGGTGGGTTGGTGTTTTGGATCAGGTTAGCCATATTGATTTGTATGCTGTTGGTGGATTTTTGTCATTGTCTTGTTGGGCTGTTTAAGTGATAAAGGGAAGCCATACCGGGGTGAAGGCATCTTCCTCTATTTGTCCCCGTGTCAGTTTCAGTTTATTGGTTAATTTTTCTAGTAAGGCTGTTTCCCAAGTTCTCACTATGTTGTACATGGGAAACTCCTGATTTCAACCTTTCTTTCTGAGAAGGAGATACCTTCACATATGAGGAGATCACCAGGAACGCTCTGCAGTATATCCATGATGGTTCGTCCTCAGCGGAAGACACTATGGAGATTTCAGTGACTGATGGCATCACCACAGCGACGGCCGTATTGAAAGTCGAAGTAGCCCTGATCAACAGTGAAGGCCCCAGGCTGGATCCCGGTTGCTCACTCGCCATCACGGTGGCTGCTAAAAGCTCTGTGATCATCACCCGATCCCACTTTGCCTATATTGTAAGTGCACCATTTGTTTCCAGCCTCTTAGCCTCGATAATGTACCAGCCTGTCAGCCAGTTGGGGTGTTAGGGGAGGGGTAGTACCTCTGGTGGGGGACACATTTGGGGTAATTTGTCCTCATCCTGCACTCCGCTCTCACCTGGGGCACCTAGAAGCTGTCCGCATTTGACAGCATCCACAACCAGGGAACAGCTTTGATTGGCCAGGTAAACCAGGTGAGGATAGCTGATGGGTCTTAAACCCTCAGTGAGTTAGGGACTTCCACTGCATGCAAAGACAGGCTCCGTTGGATTGCATGGATGAGGAGGAAGAAAATTGAGAAAATTTAGAGCCATACTTTAAAACATAACAAAAGTTAAGATACTAAAAAAGATTAAAATTGCCTCAACTTCCAAAGCATCTGCATAGGCTTATCTAAGCAGCAACGTTTTTAGCCGGTGCCAAAAGGAGTACAGTGAAGGAGCCTGTATGATATCACTAGGCAGGGAGTTCCAAAGTTCTTAAATTTGTGGATTACTTATAGATAGTTTTAGATGGTTTCTGTCCATTTCCCAATGTTTGTTTTAAAAACGTTAGAAGGAGGAGAATGTCCATTGGTGCCCGGTTGTAATACATGGAATGACTTTCACAAGGTTCAAAGGACTGCTCACTTTTTGTTTCTTTCTTTTATCTTTACGTCAACCTTGTGAGGCAGATAAGGCCCAGAAAGCCAGCGTGGTTTAGTGGTTAGAGTGTTAGACTAGGGCCTGGGAGTTCAGGGTTCGGGTCCAAACTCCCCCATGAAGCTCGCTGAGTGACCTTGGGCCAGTCACAAACCCTCAGCCTAACCTACCTCACAGGGTTGTTGTGAAGAAAAATTGGGGAGAGGGCATGGAGAGCTACACACACCACCTTGAACCTCCTTGGAGGAAAGGTGAAATATCACAGCACAGTCCCATGCATCACAGAATTGTAGAGCTGGGTTGCAATAAATAAAAGAGAGTGAAAGGCCCAAATCACTCTAGTGAGTTTCATGACTGAGCAGTGATTTAAACCACGACCTCCTCAGTCCTTGTTTGAACACTTGCTGTTGGGGAGCCAAAACAGTCCAAGGATATGAAAAGAAACAGCAGTAACAGACCCTCCAAGTGTCCCTATTTTCCAGGGACAGTCCCGGCTTTACAGAAGCCATCCTGGTTTGTGATTTGATCTTGGAATGTCCCTCTTTTCTATTTTCAGTCGAGAAATGTTGGAGGGTATGGAGTTAATCCAGCTCCCAAGCCATGTGAAGTCAATCCTGTATAGGGAAGTTTTTTTAAAAAAATGTTTAATGTTTTATTATGTTTTTAATACGTATTGGAAGCTGCTCAGAGTGGCGGGGGCAACCCAGTCAGATGGGTGGGCCATAAATAGTGAAATAATAATAAAGGTAAAGGTAAAGGGACCCCTGACCATTAGGTCCAGTCGTGACCGACTCTGGGGTTGCGGCGCTCATCTCGCCACCCGCGTCCCAATAATAATAATAGGACATCCCTAGGACTTGCCGATCAGAAGGTCGGCGGTTCGAATCCCCGCAATGGGGTGAGCTCCTGTTGCTTGGTCCCTGCTCTTGCCAACCTAGCAGTTCAAAAGCACATCAAAGTGCAAGTAGATAAATAGGTACCGCTCCGGCGGGAAGGTAAACAGTGTTTCCATGAGCTGCTCTGGTTCCCCAGAAGCAGCTTAGTCATGCTGGCCACATGACCTGGAAGCTGTCTGCGGACAAACGCCGGCTCCCTCGGCCAATAAAGTGAGATGAGCACCGCAACCCCAGAGTCGGTCACAACTGGACCTAATGGTCAGGGGTCCCTTTACCTTTTTATTTTCACTGGAGAAATGTTGGAAGGTATGTGGGAAACTTTTATGCCTTAAAGAACTAAGTTTGACTCAGAAGTTATTGTGCAGGGCAGGATTTGCCATATGACTGGTTTGTCTTCTGCACATTTGGCAAATTCTTCTTGCAGTTCCCTTCCTTTAGCAATGCCTCAGTGAAGATGTCCAGGCTCCTTGATGTCTTCCCAGGCTCAGGGCCTGCCATTAGTTTGAGCCTCCTTGACACTCTCTGGGTCCATGTACTTGCAGAGAAAACACTTCCTACGATTGTGTTAAGGTGCGAAGGGCGGTTTCTTGAGAAATGTGACTCTTGGCTCACTCTCCCCGGCGTTTCAAGGAGCTTCTAACGCAGCCCTGGCACGTAGCCTGGTCTCTCCTCGCGTTTTATTATTTGGAGACAAAAGCTGACCCGGAGCCAGCGGCTGCATTCCAAAGCCGTAAAAGTGTGAGGGAGACCGCTGTAACATAAACCGCCGACATCCCTCTCAATGTTCTTGCTTGGCAGAAGTTTCAACCTTTTCTGCCGTGTCCTGCTTGCGGCTGCCAAAAAAGCGTATGAGTGGGGGGAAGAATGAGTTCTTTATTTCTAACCAGGTGTTTTGGACCGTGCCTGTTACATGAAGGTAGAGGTGGAGTGCAAAGGTAAAATGAAAATTAAGCTAATCCCAGAGTCAGGTGCTATTAAGCTTCTTTCATTTGAGGGCCCACCATGGAGGCGGTCGAAGGCATGCCTAGCCGGGTGTGGAGCTGTTTGCTCTTGGTTGCAGACCTAAACGGACACAGATTTAACTCTGGTTCCCTTTCAGATCCCATCGGCCCCAACTAATCCCCAGAGTGGTTTAATGATCAACCCCCCCTTTAAATGTATAGTGCAGATGGGACCTAAGCCAAAGTAGCGTCGTCGTCCCTGTGTATAAGACAGTTTTTTATTATTAAAAATGTTTAAAATTTGGGGTTGTCTTATACAAGGATAGTGCAGAGGGGGGACGGGCGATTGGTGGTAGGAGATTGTCAGCGGCGAATCGGTGGGTGATTGATAGCTGTGGCAAGGCCTACTGTCGATTGGCTGCTGCTGCGGCAATTGGGCGGGCAATTGGCAGCGATGGCCAGGCAGGTGAATGATTGTTGGCAACTCTGAGCAAACCCCCCCCCCCAAAAAAGCTTAACAAGTGTGGGCAATCTCCCCCCATTTCCTTAATTAATTTGGAGTCCCAGAAAATAGGGGTCATCTTATACCCGGGGGCGTGTTATACACGGAAAAATACAGTATGTGTCAATGGGGAAAAAACACCTATTCTGCTCACATTTCCTCCCATTTCCCCAGTTCTCCTGTGTGTGAGCTCCTTGGGGTAGGGCCTGACGTACCTGTTCTTTCAAAAGCACCTTGGACAAGGGAACTGCCACTTCACCAGGGTTCCTCTTGTGCTGAAGTGTTGAGCAAAAGGTAGGCTCACCTGGGAAGGAACACATAAGCTCACAGGAAGCCACCTGACATCGGGTCAGATCATTTGTCCATCTCTCATAGCATCTGGCAGTTTTTCTCCGGGGACTCAGGTGGAGAAAGGTCTTCCATCTTATCACCTATAACTTGACGGTTTTGATTGGAGTCGCCAAGGGTTGCATCCTGCATCTCCGTGAGCTTCTGTGTGCAGCACATGAGCTCTACTGCCGAGCTCTCACCACCCCAACATCCAAGGCTGAATCAGGGTGGTTTAGCACCCTCCTCCAAATCATATAATTGTAGGGTCGGAAGGGATCATGGGGGGTCATCTCGTCCAACCCCCTGCAAGGCAGGAATCTTTTTGCTCAAGGTGGGTCTCAAACCCACAACCCTGAGGTTATGACAGTGGCGTAGCATGGAGGGCACAGGGGTGGTTGCCCTGTGTGTGAAATTGTTAGAGGGTGCAGAATTTCAACAGCCGGAGGTGCCTCAATATAGCTGTGCCCATCCGTCACTGGGCTCATTGAAAATGGCTTCTCCTTGTGAACCAGGAAGTGACCTCTCTAGACAACAAAACAACTCTTCTTTTCTTATCTCTGTGTTTCCAATCTCCTGGGTTATGTGGGATGCCATAAGGGAGTTGAAATCGCATGTGTACTCCATCCATTTCCCTCCCTCCCACCCACCCACTCCATGTGGCCCTGGGCACTGGCAACCCACGCTACACCACTGGATTAAGAGTCTCTGCCAACTTTTCCCATTTCTCCATTACCAAAATCTGGGGTGGGGGGGAATGGCAACTGTCCCACTCCTCTTTCAGAAGGTGAGGTCTTTGTATACATACTGTGAGATGTATGTATGATGTATGTGTGCCTGGATTTACCCCATGAAGGTCTGAATAGAAAAGCTTACAATAATAAATAATGTTATTATTTATACCCAGCCACTCTGGGCGGCTTACAGCATACAGTATATGGGACTTGGGTTTCCAGCTCCTCCAGTTCTATGGTCATCCCATGTGACGCTCCAACTTGGAAGACTCTGTTGGCATTTTGAGTATTCAGGAGTGTTGCTTAACACAATGTTTAAATATATATGTGTGGTGGGATGATGAGCTGCTTGTGCGTAAAATGCAAGTCCCTCAGAGTTTGATCAGGTTTTCAAACCTCTGCCTGTGACGGAGCCCCTCCGGCATGGCTGCGTCAATCGCTAGTAGAATCCGAAAGTGGTTGCTTTCGGAAACGTTTCCAACATAAAAGCTCTTTCACGGAAACACGTCTTCTGGACTCTCTGCGTGACAGTTTCCGGCGAGGCGTGGGTGTCCCTATAGGAGGTCCTGAGACCTCTCCACTGTTTTCGCTGGAAACGTCTCTGAGCCACCCCTCCGACTCACTTTCCCTGGAAGTTCCTGCTCGCCCCCTACTGGTTCCCTCTTCAGCTGCTCCGTCTCTTTCAACCTGAGGGAGCCTTTGCACCTCCTGTCCTTCCGATGGCAGTTCCCTGACATCCACCTCCCCTCCAGGGCCCCCTTCACCCCCTCCCGTCTCCTCCCCTCCGGGCTGGGAGGAAGTAAAACCCCTGAAAGAACCTTCCTCATCGTCCGAAGTTTCGAACACTTCCCTCCACCTGCTACTGTCCCTCGTCTCTCGATACTCCTCGTCTTCGGAGTCTATTCCCTCTTCCAACTCCGACTCCGTGAATCCTTCCATTTCCTGTTCCTCGTCGGTGGTGCCGAAGTACTCCCTCCTAAACCTTTCTACCGGCTGTGGTTTCCTAGGGAATCTTTGGTGGAACGTTTCTGTTAAAACCTCGTCATTGACCTCCCCTGCAGTCACCCAGGTGTTTTCTGACTCCGGTTCCCCTTCCCACGCCACCAAATACTCTACCTGATTTCCCTTCCACCTGGAATCGAGGATTTCCGCTACATGGTTGCTGCGTTCCCTCTCTTCCAAGGCTGGTCCCCTGACGTGCTCCCCTTCACGTCCCCCCCTGTATGGTGACAGTAACGACCTGTGGAACACTGGGTGCAATTTCATGTGGTTGGGTAACCGGAGTTTGAAAGCCACCGTGTTGACCTGCTGAATGACCTCAAAGGGTCCCAATCTTCTGGGCCTCAATTTCTTACAACCCCCTTTGAACGGCAACCCTTGGGTTGACAGCCACACTTGATCCCCCACCCTTATGGTTTCACCTTCCCTTCTGTTCTTGTCTGCCTGCTTCTTATATTGTGCCTTGGCCCTTTCTAAGTTGAGCTGGAGCTGATGATGGATCGCTTCCATCTCTTCTACAAAATGTTCAGCCGCTGGAACGCTCCATCTCTCCCCTCCCTCCCCTGGAAATGCCCTGGGGTGACACCCGTAATTAGCCAAAAAGGGGCTCATCCCTGTGGACACATTCTCCGCATTATTGTAGGCAAATTCTGCCAGCGCCAACTTTTCGACCCAATCGTTCTCTCTGTCATTGACATAACACCTCAGATATTGTTGAAGAATGCCATTTGCTCTTTCCGCCTGCCCGTTGGTTTCAGGGTGCCGGGCCGTTGAAAAATTGACTTCCACGTGCAGCAAGCTCATGAGCTTCCTCCAGAACCTGGAAGTAAATTGTTTGCCGCGGTCTGAGATCACCCTCAAGGGAGCCCCGTGCAACCTAAAGATGTGTTCTACAAACAACTTCGCTGTTTCTTCCGCTGTGACTGCATGTGAGCATGCTACAAAGTGGCACATCTTTGTTAACAGGTCTACTACTACCATGATGGCTGTTTTCCCCTTGGACTTCGGCAGATCCGTCATAAAATCTATTGATACCGCTTCCCAAGGCCGTTCTGGTGTGGGTAATGGTTCTAATAACCCTGCCGGCGCCCGTCTTTCCCCTTTGGCTCGCTGACATTGGTCACACCCTCTTACATACTCCCTTACATCTTCCCTCACCTTGGGCCACCAGAATTCCCTGGTAACCAACCACATGGTCTTGTGTTGCCCAAAATGTCCCGCCGTGGGGCTATCGTGCAACTGCTTGAGTACTCTCCCCCTCAATTCACCTTCGGGTATATACAGTGCCCCTTTGTAATACAATGCCCCATTTCTTTCCTCAAAACCTTCGGGGCTCTCGCCCTCCCCCCTGAGTCCTCTGAGCTTATCCTGGGCATATTCATCATTTTCCGTTTCCTCTACCAGTTCTCGTTGCCCCACCAGCGCCGCCCCACACACCCAGCGGTCCTCAGGGATGACATGTCTCTCTTCAATCGCCCCCTCCCCCTCCCAATACTCTGGTTTGCGGGAGAGAGCGTCCGCCCTGACGTTTTCTGGACCTGGCACATAACAAATTTCAAAGTTGAATTTAGAGAATTCCTGTGCCCATCTCACTTGTCGTTGGTTGAGCACTCGAGCTGTTCTCCAATACTCTAAATTCTTGTGGTCGGTGCACACTTGCACCTTGTGTTGTGCCCCAATTAATAAATGTCTCCACCTCCGGAACGCTTCGTGAATGGCAAGTAGTTCCCTGTCATACACCGTGTAGTTCCTCTCGGATTTATTCAGCTTCCGCGAGAAGAAGGCACACGGTCTCCACTCTGACATACTCCTCCCCGGTTGAAGAAGTACCGCCCCTACCGCCCGGTCGGACGCATCGGTTTCCACTCTCATGGGTTTTCGTAAATCCACATGCAGAAGTTGTTCTTCCGAGGCGAAAGCCCTTTTCAGTTCTTCAAATGCTCGCTCCGCCTCCGCCGTCCAAACAAATTTCTTCTTGCTGCTGAGGCAGTCGGTGATGGGCGCCGTCAAGTGGGCAAAGTTCTTGATGAACTTCCGATAAAAGTTCCCAAACCCCAAGAATCTTTGCACATCCTTCTTGGTCTTCGGTGTCTTCCATTCCAGTACCGCTTGGACCTTGCCTGGATCCATGGCCAATCCCTTGTCTGACAAGCGGTACCCCAGGAATTCCACCTCCTTGGTATGAAACTGGCACTTCTCCAGTTTCACCCACAGCTGGTTGGCTTGCAGCCTGCCCAACACTTCTCGAACGTCCCTCACATGCTGCTCCTCATCCTCCGAATACACCAACACGTCGTCTAAAAAGGCCACACAGTTCTTGTAGAGCAAAGGCCCCAGAACGTGGTTAATAAACGCTTGAAAGCACGCGGAGCCTCCTTGTAGACCGAAGGGCATAACGAGGTATTCAAAGGCTCCCAAAGGGGTGAACATGGTGGTCTTCCATTCATCTCCCTTCCTTATGCGTATCAGATTGTACGCCCCCCGCAGGTCCAGCTTTGTAAAAATCTTTCCCTTCCTTACCCTGGTCAAAATGTCATCAATTCGGGGCATAGGGAAAGCCAGGGGTTCCGACACTGCATTCAAGGCCCTGAAGTCACACACAAGTCTCGGCTTATCTGTGTTTTTTTTGTCCACAAAAAACACTGGGCTGCCCCCCACCGCTCGGGACTCTCTGATGAAACCTCGCTTCAGGTTTTTGTCAATGAACTCCCTCAGCTCCTGCATCTCCCTGTCGGACATGGCGTACAGCTTGCCCACTGGGAGTTGGGCCCCAGGGAGTAGGTTGATTTGACAGTCAAAGGGTCTATGCGGCGGCAGTTTGTCTGCTTCCCTTTCGCTGAATACGTTGCTCAGATCTGCGTATTGCGGGGGCACCTTCCCTCTGCCCATTACTTCCATCCCGGCTAGGGTGACTCTGTCTCCGCCCTGAACCTTCCCCTGCTTGCAGTGTTCTAGGCAATGCGCTGACCCAAAGGAGACCACCCTCTGATGCCAGCCCACTAGCGGATCGTGTAGCGCCAGCCAGCTCATCCCCAAAATGATGGGAGCTCCTCCCAAGGTGGCCACATTAAACGCTATCCGTTCGGTGTGCCTTGCCACCCTCATTATCATCGGGACAGTCTGTTGGCTAACTTCTCCTCCCAACAGCTCTCTGCCATCAATCGTGGTCACCTGCAAGGGATTACTTAAAGGGATGGTCTGTATCTGGTGCTCAGCTGCAAACTCCTTACTCATAAAATTACAGGAGCTGCCTGAATCCAAAAGCGCCTTGACCTGTAGGGGGTGTCCATTTGGCAGCTCTAGTGACACTTCTATCACTAAAGCAGGTCTGGGTGGTTCTGGCGTGGGCACTTTCACTGCTCTTTGGCCTGGCTGCTGTGCCCCGACGGTGGCAGCCAGGCGTTGGCTTTTACTTGCTCCTTGTTTTCCTCCTCCCTTTCCCCCACAGCTCCTGCCATCCCTTGCCATTCCTTTCTTTGTGGGCAGACTCTGGCAAAGTGCCCTGGCTGTTGGCAGAGATAACATTTCTTGGCGCTCTTTCCCTCCTTCTTCTGCCCTTCACTGGGATTTGAAACTGCGCGCGCCCGCGCTGTTCCAACTTCCATCGGCTCTGCCGGCGGGAAAGGTGGCTCTGGAATGTCCGGAATGCGCAGTTCCCTCCAACGTTCTCCTTTCCCTTCCCGCCTTTCCAAAGCTCTCGCTTCCTGGCGCGCTCCTATGGCCAGCGCGGATTTGGTCAGCTGATCCATAGACTCCGCCCTTGGCCCCCGGGAAAGTTCATCTTTAACGGCCGAAGAAAGCCCCTCTTCAAAAAGCATTTGGATGGGTTCCGCCGATAGGTCCCACCCCAATTTATGAATCAGCATAGTAAACTCAGTCCAGTACTCACGGACAGATCTGCTCCCCTGTTTGCAAGCCATTAACTGCCTTCGTACCACCCCCTGCTCAATGTCACTGGAAAACATCAGGTCCATGGCACGAAAAAACTTCCTCGTGTCCTTTAGTATCTCATTATTCACTGCCATCAGGGGTCGAACCCAATCCTTCGCCCCCCCTTCGAGATGGCCAATTACAAAAGCCACTCGCGATTCCTCGTCGGGGAAGTCATCATACTGCAGGTTGAGAGCGTATTGCATCTCAGTTCTAAAGGCATGATAGTTTCTGGGATCTCCCCCGAATTTCTGCACCAATCCTGGCACCTTTCTGGCTATCGGGGTGGTTTTCTCCTTTCCCTTTTCTGCATCCTGAGCCCTCCTCTCCTCAAGCCTCGCCGTTTGCATGGCCAGCTGGATCTCCAACGCCCTGTACCTTTCTTCCAGGCTTGGACCTCCTCCAGCTGCTCCTGCTCCTCCGGTTCCGGCTGGGTCGCTCATGATGCCGCTGCTTGCACAAGCTGGCTTTCAGGGACTTTCGGATTGCTGTGGTGGGATGATGAGCTGCTTGTGCGTAAAATGCAAGTCCCTCAGAGTTTGATCAGGTTTTCAAACCTCTGCCTGTGACGGAGCCCCTCCGGCATGGCTGCGTCAATCGCTAGTAGAATCCGAAAGTGGTTGCTTTCGGAAACGTTTCCAACATAAAAGCTCTTTCACGGAAACACGTCTTCTGGACTCTCTGCGTGACAGTTTCCGGCGAGGCGTGGGTGTCCCTATAGGAGGTCCTGAGACCTCTCCACTGTTTTCGCTGGAAACGTCTCTGAGCCACCCCTCCGACTCACTTTCCCTGGAAGTTCCTGCTCGCCCCCTACTGGTTCCCTCTTCAGCTGCTCCGTCTCTTTCAACCTGAGGGAGCCTTTGCACCTCCTGTCCTTCCGATGGCAGTTCCCTGACAATATGTATATGTATAACGGTCAGAATGCAGGACATACTATTCATGCTGCTGGTCCTATTTTAATACTGTTTCCACCTAAAATATCTCCTCATCCTGTTCTTGAAGGATTTAGATGACAAACTAAAATGGGCCTGCAGCTGGCATGTCGAGGTTACCAGCAAAATGCTTAATAAAAATAACTTTGATTTAGAAAAACAACAAAACCAAAAAGGAGGGTTGCGGGTGTGTTAAGGAGTTCTGAGCTGCAAAGGTGTTAGGCTGGGTGTGCAGCTTGTTGATTCATTGCATGAGTTTTAATCATTAATTGACTAATTGACTAATCTGCATAACTTTGCTTGTGAATAGAACATTAGTTCTGAAGAGGAAAGCATTCTTTCATTCATTTTGGAATGGGTTGGGGGCCCCACCCCATATGTGGGGGAGAAGTGCCGCTAATGAAATTGTTGGTACTTGCAATAATAAATAATTAGTTTTTTCCCCTTTCAAAAGTCTGCTTCCTGATCAAGGGCATCCCACCCACCCACCCCACCCACCCCCCGTGATCAACCTAATTTGAATCAATTTATAGAATTGTACACTTGGGGGGGGGTCTAGCCCAACCCCCGGGAAAGCATCCATGACAGATGGCCATCCAACCTCTGCTTAAAAACCCTCAAGGAAGGAGAGTCCACAACCTCTAGCAGATTTATTAACTAAGCATCAAAGACCTAGAATCCAATGAATTTAAGGGCTGCTCAGACTTCGCATTTTGGTGGCGCTGTGATCTAAACCACAGAGCCTAGGGCTTGCCGATCAGAAGGTCGGCAGTTCGAATCCCCGCGGCGGGGTGAGCTCCCGTTGCTCGGTCCCTGCTCCTGCCAACCTAGCGGTTCGAAAGCATGTCAAAAGTGCAAGTAGATAATTAGGTACCACTCCGGCGGGAAGGTAAACGGCGTTTCCGTGCACTGCTCTGGTTCACCAGAAGCGGCTTAGTCATGCTGGCCACATGACCTGGAAGCTAAAGCGAGATGAGCGCCGCAACCCCAGAGTCGTCTGCGACTGGACCTAATGGTCAGGGTCCCTTTATCTTCACCTAACTTGAGAGTTGTACTGTCAGTTACATGCAGAACTGTTTTTACACTGTGCTAGACAGTTTCATGTCCAGGCAGCCCAATCCTTGAATAAGTTAACTTCTGCATGAAATTATGCAAATCAGAGGGGGACATTGCACAATTCCTCTGATTTTGCCTAATTGAAGCCGCAACATTTAATATTTGCATAGTTTCTTCTGCTTCTGCTAGTTCTGGCTTCTGGTGCAAAGCACCAAAAGCAAAGTTTCAAAATGAGCATAGTGAAACATCACAAGTGGTTGAAGCCAGTGTGGTGTAGTGGTTAGAGTGTTGGACTAAGACCTGGGAGACCAGGGTTTTAATCCCCACTCATCTGTGAAGCTCACTGAGTGACCTTGAACCCAGTCACTGTCTCTCAGCCTAACCTACCTCACAGGGTTGTTTAAATGAGGAGGGAGAGACATCATGTATACTCTAAATGACAAGAGTTCTGCTCTCCACCCAGTCTTGTTCCCCTCATTTTAACCTGACTTAACTCCTGCTCTTTTTCATCTCACTTCTCTCTTTAGGATAATAACTCTCCTGATTCCAAGATAAGGATTCAGTTAATTTCCCTTCCCATGTATGGAACTCTGGTGCGGATAATACCCGGACAACATTCTCAGGAGTTTTCTGAGGTCTATAATTTCACGATGGAAGACATCAACAATAAAAGAATCAGGTAATCCTGCGGAGATTTGTGAAATTCTTCCACCCTAAACCCTCCCTTCTCATTCAGAAATCCACAGTGCCACCTACAGGGAAGACAGGCACTGAACATCAACAATACTTTTATAGCCTGTCTCGCAGAACGTCTATTGATTGAGTGCCGATCTTTTCATGTTTTGTGGACTGAATTACTACTGCAAATAAGCGCTTCACAAACAAAGCTTATAAAAATTTTTCTCCCAGCACAAATGGGATAGAGCAGGAAGAGAAAATGGAGAAGGTTTCTGTTTAAAGAAAGTGTTAAGCTGTTGGGTGCTTTTGGACTTGGAAAAAAGATAACTGAGGGGAATATGCCAGTGAAATTATTTGCTAAAGTGCCTGTCTCCTAAGGCAGACGGTGTTTTGGGATTCCAAATCCTTCTTCTCAACACTACCTCTAACATTGTACGATGTACAGTATAATTTAGCACTGAAGAAAAGCAATATTTTTTTCCAGAGAGTTGAAGACAGGGCATATATAGGCATAATGGGAAATCATAAATGCGCTTTGGGCTCACGTATTCCCCCCCAAAAGCCATGAGAATGAAACTGGAAATGTTCACTGCCACTTTGAAACAAACCATCATTCTTCATTGCATCTGGGCTCTGAAAACTGTGGTTTGTTTAAATTATGGTTTCAGAATGCACTGGGCTCAGAATACAATCTGATCCTGTACTGTTCTAACAAGCCACAGTTTATGGAGCTCAGATGTAATGGGAAACTGTGGCTTCTTAAAAAAGCTGAAGAGAAAGCTTCCAATTCCCCCTCTGGCCACTGACTATGCTGATGTGAGTTAGAGTCAAATATCATTTTATATTTGCCCTCCACAGGTTCCCCAGTCCTGCTATATAAAACTTAATCTAGCTATGGGGAACCTGTGGCTCTTCAAACCTCCATCAGCCTCAGTCAGCATGGACAGTGGTGGGGGATGATGGGAGTTGTAGTTCATCTGGAAAACAACATGTCTCCCACCTCTGATCCAGTTCTTTGTCGTTTCTGCCTCTTCTTCTGGAGTTGTTAGACCACAGTGTTATGTACTGAAGTTCTCGCCCTGGGCCAGCAGGGGGATACTGTAGATAGTTATGCAAATAAGGGATTGAAAGTGGCGTTCAGTGATTGGATAGTTTTAGAAAATTGTTACAGTTACATTGTACTGGAACTCTATATAAGCAGGCTGACTGAACCCTTCAGTTCAGTTCTGTCCTGGCCTGTGAATAAACATGAGCTGTTTGAAGAATCGCTATGTCGTCTGATATGTTCACCCACAACTTAACACATAGCTTTCCCAGTTGGTTCGTCTCACCCAGTAACAAGGAAGTGCGAGTCCTTTTCTCCTTCCCTCCAAGCAGAGAAGACGGTGGCAAAGATTAAATTGTTGCAGAAAGGTTCTTAAGCACACGATGTAAAAGCCTTTCATCTGGCTGTCACTGTGTCTCAACTCCTCTCGCCTTTCCTGTGCAGATACCTCACAGAGTTTGAGGCCTTCAGTCAGCCAGTCACCGACATTTTCCACTTTGCTGTTTTCGACGAGGACGGCAACCGGCTTGACAGCCAGATGTTCACCATCACTATCACGGCTGGCCAGAGCAAGCCTCCAGTCATCACTTTTGCTGACCATATTGTGGTGCGTAAACAGCCGGGACTTGGGGGTGCAGCTTCAAAGTCCTAAGAGGAGCATTGCTTGTCACAGGCTGGACTGAAAACACCCTCCATTTTAAATTCTGAATGGGACTTAGAAGGAAGATAGTGACTATTCAGGGTCTCATGCGGCAAGATATTTCCCATCAACCACTGCCTGGTCTTGATTCAGTCCTCTAGGAAGGAGCTGATGGCGAAGAGGGGAGATTTTCCTGTTTCCAGCCCTTTCCCCCATGTTATTAAAATTTGCACGTGTTAGGCCAGGAGTGGAACGGCAGAACATTAGCTACAGCATTGCTAGAGCAAACTTCAGATGTATACCTCAGTTTTGCTTTTGTGTTTTCAGGTGGATGAAGGAGGGAGGGTACCACTTAGAGCTCACCACTCCCTAACCATTGACTCCGATCTTGCCCAGGAAGGCTTAGTGGTGACAATTGCATCTTTCCCAAGATATGGGTACATTGAAAACACCAAAACAGGTAAGTTTGGAACCCTCAAAAACAGAAAGGTGGCTCCTTCGAATCTTAAAATAAACGCTGGCAGATGAGGCTCTGCAGTGCATCCCACTTAATCTTTGAAAAACAGCAGCGACAAAAAAATCATTTGTCTTCTCTTTCTGCCTGAAAGCGTGGTACCATTTTAAAATAAAATAAAGTATTATTTCCTATTGGCAATGCTGTGTTTGCAGGTAGGCGACTTGGTCCTGGACACACTGCGAGCTCAGACCTCTCGTTCTCAATTCAAGATGTGGTAGAGAACCATATCTATTACTTTCAAAGCGTCCACGAAAGTATTGAGCCATCCACGGACACCTTTAGCTTTTATGTCAGCGATGGCTTCAGCCAATCAGAAACCAGCAGCGTCAACATCACCATCAAGGTGAGCTCACTTGTTGGGTTTGATTCATAAAACCTGTTGAGTTTAGAGAGGATGTGTGCATTATCCACTAGAAATCTGAAACCTCTCTTGCGATTAGTTTGAATATATGAAACCCCACAAATATTAATATGGGATGTTAATTCAAATTGCTGGTATGTTTTGTGCTGTTTGTGATACCTTAATGTTCTAGAAACTTAGAATTAAGTTGCCATTCAGATTTACCCAAAAAACCTGGACACACAAACAGAGTTCCAGATTCAGCCGAAGCTGTTCGTATGTGTTTACATTTGCAAAACCGATTTTGAATCGGATGTTGCAGCTTCTAGTTGCATTTTTTATCCCCCACCCCCTTATCTTTGTGGCATTGCATGAGTGCACTGTCTTTCACAAACGTCTTTGTGTTATTGTAGCGTCTAAATGATGAGCCCCCAGAAATGGAGGTGGAGCTTGTCAAAGTGCAGGAAAGCACAGGGGTGGTGATCACAAATTCCTCCCTGAGCATGAAAGACCTGGACACTCCGGACAACCAACTGGTCTTTGTAGTGACCAAGAAACCCACTTATGGTAAGAGACAAGTTTCTGATATTGCTGAGCAAGTGCACTTCGAATTATGTTTTTAGGGTTTTCCCAGCAAGCCAACGGTCCGATGACGGTAGAACTTGGAGCCATCCAAGCTTTTGCAAGATTCAAAATAGACAGAAGGAAGTATTTCTTTACACAGAAGACAGTTAAGCTGTGACCTTGACTGCTGTAAGATATGCTGTTGACAGCCGCCAACTTGGATGCCTTTAAAGGGAGATTAGACCAATTCATGGAGACTATACGTTTCTGAATTCAGTAGCTGCTTTTGGCCTTCCTATCGCCATCAGGTTGGCCATTGTGAGAACAGAAAGCTGGAGTAGATAGGCTTTTGGTCTGATCCAGCAGAGCTCTTCCTATATTTAACCCCAAAAAAACTTGGCTTAGCAGGAGTCAGTAAACTTTTTCAGCAGGGGGCCGGTCCACTGTCCCTCAGACCTTGTGGGGGGCCGGACTATATTTTTTTGTGGGGAGATGAACAAATTCCTATGTCCCACAAATAACCCAGAGATGCATTTTAAATAAAAGCACACATTCTACTCAGGAAAAACACCAAGCAGGCCCCACAAATAACCCAGAGATGCATTTTAAATAAAAGGACACATTCTGCTCATGTAAAAACACACTGATTCCCAGACCATCCGCGAGCCAGATTGAGAAGGCGATTGGGCAGGATCCAGCCCTCGGGCCTTAATTTGCCTACCCATGGCTTAGAGCAGTGGTTCTCAACCTGTGGGTCCCTAGATGTTGTTGGACTACAACTCCCATCATCCCTGAGCTCTGGCCTTGCTAGCTAGGGGTGATGGGAGTTGTAGTTCGACAACATCCGGGGACCCACAGGTTGAGAAAGGCTGGCTTAGAGTCTCACCTTTTTCATTCAGATGGCCAAAACCCAAGCTAAACGAAACCCAAATGTTTCTAAAAGGATCCTCAAGCTCAGTGCAGCTTATAAAGCACGGGCAAATGGTCACATCTAATCTCTCTGGAAATCGGGTCCACTTCCGGATGGGGCCGGGTTGCGGTCTGGCCTCCTAGCCACTCCCCTCAGCATCGGGGTGGGATGGCTAGGTGAGACCCCGGCCACGTCCTCTTTCAGCCTCGCGCCGCGAGTGGTCCTGTGCTAAGGTCCTGCTTACAGGTTTTCTACTGGTTGGCCACTGGATGTTAGACTAGATGAGCCATTGTTTTGATTCAGAAGGCTGCTAAGTTCTTAGTGACTGTTGCCTCATATTCTGGTAGCTAATTCCATAGGTTAGTCAAACATTGATTGAGGAATGAGTAACAATGGTAGGCAGAGCTTTTCTTTCAGGGGAAACACACCAGAACTCAGTTCCGGCACCTCTCGGGGGGGGGGGTGCCATTGCCCTTCTAAGAGAAAGAGGGAGGCGTTCATGGTGAGTTCTGGCTATTCTTTTTATAGAAGAATAGCACTGATGGCAGGAAGCACAATTGGGACATGGGAAAGTGGGAAGGATGTAGTCTGCAGGACCTAACTCAGTTGTGTTCAGCTTACTCTCTCGTCTTCTTTTTGAAATAATTGTTATTATTACAATACAACCATACACATCCACAGTTAAAAGATTCTTCCAAATCTCTTGATTCCCACCTTCCCCTCCATAGGTCCTATTTATTACACCTTTTCTACTGCATCTTTTTCAATAGTCCACGTTTTACATAACTCAATTAACTCCATAGTACTTGCTACATTACAAGTGTTATTGCAATCCTACTAATGTTTCCATCTGCTTACAGTGGTCTCCAAGATAAGTTATAATTTCCCCCCGTTCTTTGTTAAAGTTTTGCATTTAATGTATTACTGTAAAGTTTTGTATTTAATGTATTTTTAATCTCCTGCTGGAAGCTGCCCAGAGTGATGGGGGGGGGGTATAAGCAATAAATTGTTGTTGTTGTTGTTGTTGTTGTTGTTGTTGTTGTTGTTGTTATCTTCTTGGTTCCTGAGCTTTCCAGTCAGTTTTGCCATTTCGGCATAGTCCAACAATGAGATTTGCCACTCTTTTCTGGTAGAGACTTTATCTTCTTTCCATCTCTGGGCTGTGCGGCCATCATCACATACATAAAGAGTCTTTTCTGCTCCCTTGGAATATCAGCACCTACAATTCCTAGTAGAAAGGCCTCTGTTTTTGTTTTGTTTTGTTTGTTACAAAAGTTAATTTAAACGTGTTTTTTTAATTCATTATATATCATTTCCCAGAATGCTTTTATTACCTTACACAACCACCACATATGATAAAAGGTGTGTTCACCTTATTCTCAGGTTATCTCCGCAAGAGACAGTCTCATCTGGATCCCTTGGAGAATGGTCCAACCCTGTCCGAGGGCTCCACCTTCACCTACCAAGATGTCCTGGATGAACTAATCATTTACACACCGGGCAGTTCCAGTGTCCAGTCTGATGAGTTCAGATTCTCACTCTCTGACGGCCTCTACACGCAGACTGGGAAGGTGGAGTTTTCCATTGAGTTGTCCAAGTCGGAGCCACCCAGATTAGTTGTGAACAGGGGCTTGCAACTTTCTGCCGGTAAGGGGTGGGCATCAGCTGCACTTTTTGTGGCACTGGTAGTGATGCTGACAGCCAACTGAACAATCAGAACTTAACTCTCTGTATAAAAACTTTTTTTTTAATGCAATACATTCTGTTTGTGAAGAAAAATTCAGTATCCAAGTTCACTGTAACTCACTACATGTGTATTATGGTTTTATATCATTTTAACAGCAAAAGCTTCTTCATAGAGCCAAATAGGAACTGTAGTCTGGTTGAGAGATTCTTTGAGTTCCTTCTTAGCTCATTGTCCCAGAGCTACAATTCTCAGGGTCCCCTTAGGAAGAGGGAATAATTATTCAAGTAGTTTTAAGCCTGCAATGCTTTCTTGCACAATTGGCCATTTTCTGCCTTCAAAATGCTCCCATGACTTATGCCCTATGCAAGATCTTCTCTGAAATTTAACTATCCTTCTGGTAACACCTTGCCTCTCCCATATTTTGTTCTTCAGCATCATTTGGCCTCTCCTTCTGATCTGATTTGCCCATAGCTTAAACTACAAATTTGCTTGGCAAAGGCAACATGGTTTTGTGTACAGCTCAACACCTGTTATTATCATTTCAATGCATGTGACCCTATATAGTCAAGTAAACTAGCCTAAGCTTATTGCAATGTCCAGATGCAGCCAATGTAAATTTCAGTGGAGGAATTAGAGGCAAGAAAGAGGCAGGGGCAATAGCAAATAAGAATTAGCACATACAATTCACATCAAATACCCTGTAGACTGTTGTCCATTCTGGGTTACCCAACCACTGCCACAGTGTCCTTTCTCTTGGCAGATCAAGATGAGCAGGTGACAGCAAAGGTTGCAAGGTTTTTAGCTGGGGCAATAAGAATAAGATCCACTATTTGACTATTGATTCAAAACCCTAAAATGTATTTTATGTAATTGACTTTTTATTTCTATTCTTTGTATAACGTATATTGTTGTTTTATTGCTATGGCTGGTGCAAATAAAGATTCATTCATTATATTCAGAATGATTCTGCAAGGAGGAATAGCAGGTATTTGACTTTCTTTTGCCATTTAGGCTCTGTGGCAGTCCTTACAGACCAGCTCTTGAAGGCCACAGACTCAGATTCGGATGACCTGGCTATCAGATACATCATGAAGAAAGACCCTGTGCTTGGAGTTCTGCGTATCCGTAAAAGAGATTTTCTTGATCAAATCTCTGCCAAAGGACCAGTGAAAAGCTTCACACAGGCGGATATAAATAAAGGTGAGCACTCCCAGTCCCTGTTCCACAACAGAGTTCCGTTGTGTATGTGTGTTCAGTTGAGTCTCACATTCCCAGATTGATGCTTTAGTACAAAACTGGATTTCTAAAAAGGTTTGTTTTCCCTCTGCCAGGCTCGTGCTGGCTCAGTGCGTAGCTGTCTCGCTCCTCAATGGAGTTTGGAATAGGGATAGTTTACACCAGCATAATGTACCCTGCCCAAAATTACGTTGACTTCCTGTCGTTTGGGTGTCTCTGCTAGTCACAGACACCAAGAAGACAGTAACGCATGTTAGGAGTCAATATTATTAGAAATATGAATTTGGAGAACTGTCATACAGGTGATATAATGAAATTCAGTTAGAGGGGATGCGAGGAAGTCAGTTATTAATGTTATGAGAATTAGATATCTGAAGAAATAATTCTTTTTCTGGGTTTAGCTTACTGTATTGTAAAGTGTTTTTCTTTGTTGTGTGTTCTGTAATGTCTTTTTTGTTATAAATGTGGAAAACCAATAAAATTGGGGGGGGGGGGGAGAGAGAAGACAGTAGCACAAGCTCATTCTCATTCTATCTCCCCACAGGACAGGTGGAGTACAGCCACGAGAAAGGGCGTCCTGGTGGGACATTTGCTTTTGTTTTCGATGTGGCTGATGCGGAAGGAAACAAAATGGCGGACCAGGCGTTTACGCTTCGGGTAATGGGTAAGGCCAAGGGATTCTGCTGCAAACCCTCCTTTTCTCTTTGGCAAGGAAGGCAACTTGACTGTTGTTAGCTGGAAACATGGAAATTAAGGAGGGAACATTGTTTCAGCAGAGGGGGAAGCAGGGCCAGATTTAGGTTTGATGAGGCCCTAAGCTCATCAAGGTAATGGGGCCCTTTATGTGTCCAGCTGTCCTTTGTCAACAACAAATTGTCGCTGTTTTTTGTGTTGAATATATGCTATGTAGTAATTTATGGACCTAATAGGTATCTAAAGCCATTTGCACATGTTGCCATGCAACCAATCCGTGCAGAATGTAGGCACCCTATATATAGAAATGAGCAAACCTGTGATATTTTAGGGAGAAGGCTAGCAGGCAGGGCCCATTACTTACATCATAGGAGCCTCCACAACACAAAACACTGTTGCTGTAAGTAGGTTTTATTTTATTTGTTTTTATCTTATATTTTGGAAATGTACATCCCAGGTTTTTTTCCTTAAAATTTGTTGGGGGTCCCCAAGAGAGTGGGGCCCTAAGCTATAGCTTGTTTAGCTTATATGTAAATCTGGCACTGGGGGGAAGGATTCTGAGCCATTAAAAGAATGAGGCAGGGAATCCAATTCTGTAACATCATAGCCTCAACATCTCGTTTAATAGTAATTGATGTTCTTATTTTCCCTAATAGTAAGTAATATACATGTTACCATGACATTAGTCAGGAGGGTTTCACAGGTTAATTGTGTTTTATCCCCTGATATTTTAGGTAGGGGTAGACAAAGTGGAGATCTCAATATGATTTTGAGCTGAGACACCCATCCTCGCTGAGTCTCACCAATGGCCACACTGGCTGGGGTTGATGGGAGTTGACGTCCAACAACATCTGGAGGGTATCACTTGGGGCACCCCTGTCTTGTTGTTCAAAATCATAGAATCATAGAAAGGTACAGGTGGAAGGGACTGCAAGGAACATCTACCTGCAATGCAGGAATCTCAGCTAGATCATACATGACAGATGGACATGCTTAAAAACAGGAAAGTCAGCCACCTCCTGGAATATAAGAAGCTGCATTATGCTGAGTTGAGAACTTGGTCCATTTAGCTCAGTGTTATGTACTAGTAGCATTGCTCTAGGATTTCAGTCAATGGTCTCTCCAAGCCATACCTGGAGGCGCCAGGGAGTCGGTGGTTCGAATCCCCGTGACGGGGTGAGCTCCCGTTGCTTGGTCCCTGCTCCTGCCCACCTAGCAGTCAAAAAGCATGTCAAAGTGCAAGTAGATAAATAGGTACCGCTCTGGCGGGAAGGTAAACGGTGTTTCCATGCACTGCTCTGGTTTCGCCAGAAGTGGCTTAGTCATGCTGACCACATGACCCGGAAAGCTGTCTGTGGAGAAACTCCCCACTTCAGCTCCCTCGGCCAGTAAAGCGAGATGAGCGCCCCAACCCCAGAGTCGTCCATGACTGGACTTAACTGTCAGGGGTCCTTTACCTTTAGCTTTACAATGAGTTATGGCTCTTCTCCAATCAAGTACCATTTCAAGCTTCTTAATTATTCTGCAGTATTTTTTTATCCCACCTTCCAAGATGATGCCAGCTGCAGCATTTTTCCACATCACCTAAAAACAAATAAAGCTTTGGGGTTTTTTTCACTTCAGAACTATTGTTTTTAAGCACAACACACAAATTGTTAAGGGTTGTTGTTTTTTTTGCCCATAAAGGTTTTTACTGAATTTTAGACTTTATCACAAAAATATTTAAAAGAAAGGAAGCTAAAACAGAGAAACATGCAGAAGTATAGAAGAAAATACAAATTAGAGAGAAGACATGCCTGTAGAGTATGTGATATCATAACAGACAAAGGATACAGATATCAGAGAAAAATCATTTACTTAGACCTATTACAATGAATGGGCCTAACCTAGCTATGGCCATTGATTTTAGTGAGCCTACTCTGAGTTAGTAATCAGACCCTCTGGCTTTCTGTTTAAGAAATCCATGTTCCTTGCTCCATTTCCAAAGATAATTTTAAAGAAGACTGCCTACTCTATAACAATACTATAACTGCGAATATATGTTTTCGAGGTGGCTTGAAATATATTTGAAATGCAATAAAATAGACAATAGTGCAGTAGTTAACTGGAGTGGGGTGAATTAGAATTAAAGCATTTAATCAGTTAATTTGCTAAAAACTGTTTGCTAAACTATAAAAGGATGCTCTGATTTGTTCTTTGGACTATTTAATGCAAGTAGGGACACAGGTGGCGCTGTGGGTTAAAACACAGAGCCTAGGACTTGCCGATCAGAAGGTCGGTGGTTCGAATCCCCACGACGGGTGAGCTCCTGTTGCTCGGTCCCTGCTCCTGCCAACCTAGCAGTTCAAAAGCACGTCAAAGTGCAAGTAGATCAATAGGTACCGCTCCAGCGGAAAGGTAAATGGCGTTTCCGTGCACTGCTCTGGTTTGCCAGAAGCGGCTTAGTCATGCTGGCCACATGACCCAGAAGCTGTACTCCGGCTCCCTCGGCCAATAAAGCGAGATGAGTGCCGCAACCCCAGAGTCGGCCACAACTGGACCTCATGGTCAGGGGTCCCTTTACCTTTATATAAAAAGTGGAGATGACAAACGCCATCTTAGAAGACGTAGTCCCCCTTTTCCTTTTCCTCAGGAGGAAACACCTGTTCTCAGATGATGCCAAATGTATGCAAATTTAACTGATTGATATGCTAAAACGCATATGGCCAATTGGCTAAGATTTCATTAACCGCGTAGCTGCCTAGTTTAGAATATTCACGAGAGGCAGGAAAACGGAAGAATGGAAGCTGTTGGTCTTATCCTTTTGCCTCTGATTCTCCCAGAAGATCGGTTGCCACCATCCGTCATTGTCAACACAGGACTGGCCCTGGACGAGAACTCTGTGAAGAAGATCACCACTCTCGAGTTGTCCGCTGTGGATCAGGACAGTGAGCCAAGTGATCTCCTGTACAGGATTACTAAGCAGCCCCAGCTGGGGCACCTAGAGCACACTGCATCACCAGGTTTGCAAATGTTTGCTGTTTTTTTAAGCAATATCAAGGCAAGCGCTTGACAAGACTTAACTGTGTGCTTTTAAGGCAGGGGTGGGCAATATTACCCCCCGATAAAGGAACAATAACCATTGAGGAAAGCCCATCTGGGATACTGAGGTTATTAATACTGTGCGTTTGGAAGCAGTTGAGTGAATTAAAACTGACTCTTTGAAATAAGAAATTATCTAGTCTGGAAAATATGGTTCAAAAGTTTTACTCACAGAGGTTGACCCAAAATAAACATTTCTACCAGATGGATGGGGTATAAATTATTAATATTATTTTAAACAATAAAGTTACGTTCAGATAGATGCATAATATCTTACACTGATCCCAGCATAGGTAAAATATATTAGATTATGAACATCTTCCACCCAGAGTTAAAAATCAAAGCTCTGTCTCTTCTGCATTCAAGCCTCCATTAGCCTGAGGCTGTTTTCCTAGAGAAGAGATTAGCACATCCATTCTCTCCAGTAGCTTGACAACAAACAGTCACTCCACCCAAGATGGAAGCCAACAGATTAGCATATGCATAGACTTGTAATACATCCTGCTGCCTTGTGAATGAGGCACAGAGATACAGTCCCATGATACAGCCCCACAGAATTTGGTGTTAGGCGCCCTAAGCCTGGCCCTGGCCGGGGAGGGCAGGGTATAGATAAAATTATAATATTATTATTATTATTATTATTATTATTATTATTATTATTATTCTGTTTGGCTCTCTTCTCAGCTCTTCTTTAGCTTCAGTGGAAATTTCCATGCCATGCATCACAGTATGCATGCAGACCCATTGCAGAGTTATTTTCCATTTCAGTATACAATTATACTTAACGTGGGATGGGCGGAGACAGAATCAAAATTGGACAGCCTTTGAGGAACTGTTCCTTCTCTTTGTGCTATACCAACCCTTCTCCACCGCTTTTGCGTGTTTGCACACATATGTAGAGGAAGCAATTCCTGCGGGAAGGGGTGCTGTTTGGATTTCCCACCTCGGACACCGATATGCCCAGGGTTATGTCCCGAACGACAAATGAATTTTGTGCTTGAGTTATACAAATGTAACTACTCTGCATTCTTCTTTGGGTTGATTGAGGGTAGGTGACTCATCTACCCAACCGCGAATCATGAGTAGGGCAGCCCTAAACAGTTTTGTTTCTCCAAGGGAAGTTTCTAGTCCATAAGATTGCAGAATCATCAGCTTGCTGCTGTTTTCTTTCCCCTGCCATTTCCTGCTACTCTAGGCAGAAGGATTAGCTCCTTCAGACAGGCAGACCTGGTCTCCCGCAACATCCAGTACATCCATACCAGCGAGGAGGAGAAACATTCTGACACATTTGCCTTCTCCGTTTCCGATGGCACACACGAGGTGAGTGGATTTCCTTTTGTTCTTGGCAAAAGTCAGCTCCAGGCGGGCGCCCATCCATATTTGTTTGCACAAAGTTTGCAGGGAGGTTATCTGAAGCCAGCATACACTCTGATTTTTTTTGTAGGAAGGTTGGTCAACGTTGTGCAAAGCAATCATTTTACCCACACTTTCCAGGGCATTTTCCTATAACTCAGTCGAATTTTATGGGGAAAGGGGGAAGTTGGCAAGTTGTGTAAGAGATTGCCAAATCCACTTAAGTATGGAACCTGAAAAGACCCTGAAGACCCTGATGTTGGGAAAGATTGAGGGCACAAGGAGAAGGGGATGACAGAGGACGAGATGGTTGGATAGTGTTCTCAAACCTACCAACATGAGTTTGACCAAAACTCCACTGCGGGAGGCAGTGGAAGACAGGAGTGCCTGGCGTGCTCTGGTCTATGGGGTCACGAAGAGTCGGACACGACTAAACGACTAAACAACAAAATGGAACCTGAATTTGCCAGTATGCAACCGAATTCCGCCTGCAAAATTTCAAGAGTGCCCCAAATGCTCAGGCAGAGTTTGTCCATGGAAGTCGCGTTAGATGGGAATCTGGTTTTTATTTTTGCTTCATCTGTTTTCCCCTGTAGGTGAGCCAGAATTTTGACATCACCATTAACCCTGTAGACGACTCTTTGCCTGTTGTGCAGAGCCCTGGGATGAGGGTGCAAGAAGGAGTGAGGAAGACTATCACAGAGTTTGAGCTTAAAGCCACAGACATGGACACAGAGGTGAAGCCCTTTTTGTGTCTTTCCTCCTTGGAGCACTGCAGAATTCTGCAGAATCCATTTGGAATAAGAATGTCCTGTGTCAGGGATGAGTTGCCCCAGGGGAAAGGGGGGAAGGAGTCTGACTCGGGAGAGGGGAGCAGTGATTTGTGGGGGGCCCTGTACCAGACGGGAGGCAAGAGTCAGAGGCAGGGGGTGCTCCAGAGCTGTAGGGCTGAGCAAGGAGGGGTTGGAGGAAGAGGAGGAAGAGGCACGTCAGACAAGTGAAGGTCCAAGTGCTTCCCCACCATCTCCTGCACCACTGCCTCCCAGAACCAGGAGGGGGTTGAAAAGGGAGGAGCAGAGGAAGAGTTTTCACACATGCATAGTCTCCACTTATCTTGATCCCAGCTCTTCAGGTCCCCTTCACACATTCCCTTCTTGCTCACAGGCCAAATCCATCACATTCACAATCGTGCAGCCGCCGCGGCATGGCCTGATCGAACGGACCAGCGACGGGCACCGCTATCGCCAGACCCACACCTTCACAATGGAGGATGTCTTCCAGAACCGGATCAGTTATAGTCACGACGGGAGCAACTCCCTGGAGGACCGCTTCACCTTCACTGCGTCCGACGGATCCAATCCCTTTTTTGTTGTGGAGGAGGACGGGAAAGAGGTTGGTGGGGAAACCGTGCTGGCTTTAGAGCTCAGTCTGAGTCCATCCTGACATGCGGTAGTATCATATGTAGCTTGTACAACTTCAGGTTGAGAAGTGCAAATTTCAGCACTTCCCTGTGGGTGGCAGGTGATGGGTAGAGACCTCCATATCCACAGAAAGCTAACATGTTAAGGGGGGAAAAACTTAGTCAAGAACTTTTCTCCCTGTCCTGTAAGTTTTCAGCTGGCTGTGAGACTGTGCCTTAGTTTTCCTTGATTTCATAGGGGACTGTTCAAACATGTGCTCTCTCTACCGACAGTCTGAAATGATACAGTCCAGCAAGAGTTGTACCATCCGATTCTGCTGCCAGTGTAACTATTATGGGTTAGTCAGTCTAATTCTGCCCTCAGAACGCAATGCAAGTACCAGAAATGGTGTCATCAATCCCGTGAAATATTTCCTGGATATTTTGAGAGGGAGGGCGGGGGTTACGTTCGAACCGTATATAAATTTTGCGAAATAACAGCACAAATGTTTTCTCAGCTTGTGACTGCTGTGCCCCAGTTGTTCAGAGTGGAAATTCTTCCTGTGGATGATGGAACCCCGAGAATTGTCACAAACTTGGGCCTGCAGTGGCTGGAGTACATGGATGGCAAGGTAGATTTTCACGTTTGCTTTGTTTTCAAGTCACACGTTTTGGTGCGTGGAGAAAATTGGGAAAGGCTACTGGTGTCAGAGGCGCAGAACAGAAAATGGGCAACTTTTCCAGGTCTTGAAAGTTGCATTGGCAATATAATTTGAGGACTACTTGGGCTTGAGCCCTGTCCTCCTGACCCAGATATTCTTACCTGCCCCACTTCTGGATTTGCCATCCCTGTTAAAACTTAATATGAAGTATGTGGGGGTTGCTTAAATTTATTCTGTATTTATTTAGATGTTTTCATTAGACTATTGTTTATGAGCATTTGCAGTTTGTTTACGTTTTTGCAACTGTTAAGAGTGAAGGGTGTTAATTTTCTGATGCTGTGGGCTGCCTTGAGCCTGGTTTAACTATGGAAAGGTCAGGAAATGGACAATCAGTGATGTTGAAGACAACTAGGGTCCTCATAGATATCAGGAGAAGGGCGAGAGATTCTGTTCCTTTGTTCTACGTGGAAGATGTTCTATGCTGGATAGCTCAGTTGGTAGAGCATGAGGCTGGGTTGTGGGTTCGAGCCCCGCACTGGGTGAAAGATTCCTGCATTGCTCGGGGTTGGACTAGATGACCCTTGTGGTCTTTTCCAACTCTACAATTCTGTGATTCTTTTCCAACTCTACAATTCTGTGATTCTATGTGGAAAGGCAGCTCTTGCCAGGGCTGGTCTACACATGCGGTGGGCTGAAGAAGCCACCTTGCATGGCAGAAACCCAGAATGCAGCGCTCTGCAAGTTCTCACAAGAGGTTCATGAGATCTTCTTGAACCTGCTGTTGTCACTTTATGTGCGCTGCTGCAGAACCCACATAAGGGAGGCTCCAGCAGGGGTAGGGAGGCACCTTCCTGTTTTGCCTCAGGCTGTGAAATGGGATACGTCGCTCCAGCCCTCCACCGACACTGTATTCAAACATGCTTGCAAATCACTTTGAAGATCTAAATGGTGGAAAGCCAGGATATGAATCAGCTAGGTAGATTAAAAATGGCAAACGCCATAATTCCAGCTGCGAACGACACACCTGTTAGAGACAAGGCTAGCACAGTGAGCCCTCCCCACCTTTGAGAGTCAGTGTGGTGTAGTGGTTAAGAGCAGTGGACTCGTAATCTGGTGAAGCGGGTTCGCTTCCCTGCCCCTCCACATGCAGCTGCTGGGTGATCTTGGGCCAGTCACACTTCTCTGAAGTCTCTCACCTCACAGAGTGTTTGTTGTGGGGGAGGAAGGAAAAGGAGAATGTTAGCTGCTTTGAGACTCCTTAGGGTCGTGATAAAGCGGGATATCAAATCCAAACTCTTCTTCTTCTTTGCTGTGGGGTTGGGGTTGCTGCCTGGCCAAGTGGAGTCTGTAGCACCCAAGTTCCTGGGCAAATCCCATTCTGAACAAGCCCCAAACTCACTCTGTGGTCAACTGAAAATGGGAGTGTGTGCAATTCTTCTTTCAAGCGGGGGCACTTCGCATTTTGATGCACCCCCTCTCCAAACAGAAGATACCTTTTCCGGACTCACCGGAGAAGAGCTCCATCTTTCCTCTTTTATTTTAGGCCTGGCATGGAGCTTTTCCACACCAAATGTTACGTGGGTTGAAACGCATGCTGGAGAAGCATCTTGCCTCCTTGCTTACTGTCCAGCATCACTGATGATTAAATGCCCACAGGTTGTCCTTACAGCTGTGCCTCATTGCCCAGATCTTCTGGGGCATGAAATCTATAAACCTTGCCATGTGGTATTGACTGAAAAAACGGGGGTGGTGGTTCTGGAGTTAAGAGTGCTTTAAGCGAAGGGGGAGTTGTGTTTCTTCCTTAATGCTGCCAGCCGCGATGATGGATGGAGCAGGGCTCCACTGCTTGTTGCATCAGCAGCTGTGGCTAAACAAAGCCATCCATCTTAAGCTGCAGGACTAAGGTCCCTGACAGCACAGTTCCTTCCCACCCACTCCGTAGACCTGCACACTCCGATGTCTTACTCTGCTGCTATTGGCATTTGCCTTCCTGAAGCGCTTGTTGATTAATTGCTGTGATTAATCAAGCAATTGTTCCATCACCAATTAAAAGGTGTGGAAATGAAGGCAGGTGCTTTTTAAAAATAAATAAATTCGAAGCTCTGCTATGTGGATAGGTGTTGGTGCTAGCATCTGTTTCCCACCCTACTTGGTGTTAGTTCAAACCTTCAAGAGCCAGTTACAGGTAGGTAGCCGTGTTGGTCTGCCGTAGTCAAAACAAAATAAAATAATAAAATAAAAAATTCCTTCCAGTAGCACCTTAGAGACCAACTAAGTTAGTTATTGGTAGTTTAGATTTTGTTGTAAACGGTGGTGTTTTCTGGTCACATCCATTTGGATTCTGTGGCGGAAGCAATTGAGTGCCGCAAGATGAGTGCAATTGAAGCAAGATGAGTGCCGCACCCCATAGTCGCCTTTGACTGGACTTAACCATCCAGGGATCCTTTACCTTTACTGTGGCTGCAGAGACAGGTAACTCATAAATGCTGCCTCCAGTGTTGTTTTTGCTGCATTAGCAGCAGCAAAGTGACCTCCCTGGGGCGCAAGCCTGGGAAGTGTGTATGGACATCATGGGCTGCCCAGACTCCCCCACCCCAGCATCCCTGTTGAGGTCCAAAGTGTGTGTAGTTTGGGAGCTGCACGGCCAGGGAAAAAACAATGCTGTCCAGGGTTGTAAAGACTGCGGAGAGAATAATTGGGTGCACTCTTCCCACCTTGGATCAAATCTACGCTTCCAGGTGCCATAGGAAAGCTGCAGAGATAGTGCAGGATAGTGCGCACCCCGGAAATGATCTCTTTCAGCTTCTGCCTTCTGGAAGAAGTTACAGGGTTATAAAGACTAGGACTAGCCGCCTGAGAAACAGTTTCTATCCAAATGCAATTTTGGTTTTAAACCAAGTTTAAGGTAGTCTCTATGGGAGTATATTGTATTTAATTAAGGGGTATCAGAGTTTTTAGGGGCTAACCAGGCTGGGATAGCTGGGATAGCAGGCTTGTTGGTTTTTGAATGTCTGATGTAGATTTCTTCAATTTTGTTGTTCTGTATGAGACAATGACAATAAAGATTATCGTATCGTAAAGGAAAGCAGAGTTTGGCACCAGCTTGGCTGCAGGAGTTGCTGGAAGGAAGTGTACGAAGCGTCGTCCAACCATTTTAGGGACTCCATTCCAGATTTGTGTAGGATTTATTCCCTAGCCTTTTCTTCTCCCAAATATACCCCGCAAGGCGGTGGGTACAGATTTTTCCTTGGAGGTTTACTCCCAAAGCCTTTCTCACAAGTGAGTATGGCCGCAAAGCAGCAGAGGTTAAGGATCAGAGTTTTCCTTCTCCAGTAAAACTGATACCAGCCTTAGACCCTGCTTTCTGCTTCCTCCCATCATATGTTCTGCTGTGGATATAGGGAAATGGCATCTTCAATGTCTTCAGGTAGGGATGTGAAGGATTCCCTGCCTGAAACCTTAGAGAGCTGCTGCCAATCCGTGTAGACAACACTGAACTAGATGGACTCTCTAGTCCCAGCCTAAAGCAGCTTTCTGTGTTCCTAGATACAGGCATCATAGCAGCCAAGTGGGTTTGAACTTATTAATCGTCTTGGCTGAGCAACAGGGTAAGAATAACTGGATAAATAGATAAACAATCAAACTGCTTAACTGACCACATAGTGGAGCCTTGATTTTCCAGTACTCCTTTCCAGTATCCTTGCCCTCCTTTCCCCTCCCTCTTCCAAAGCAGCTCATCTCTTCCTCTGGTGCCTTCAGAGAAGGGTAGATTTCGGAGCCAGTTCTTAAGGGATGGACATTCAGATTTACGAATGTAGCCCAAGGGAATAGCCTTTATCCATTGGAATAAACTCTTAGTTCCAGCTTTCAGGCTCAGACCCAGGAACTGTTGATACCATCTCTATAAGTGTATAAACACTGGCTTCGTGTCTTCAATCCAGCCAAAAAATCTGATCACCAAGAAAGAGCTGTTGACTATGGATCCTGATACAGAAGACAAACAGCTGATCTATGAGATAACAGCTGGGCCAGAGCACGGTTATGTGGAGAAGAAGTTGCAGCCGGGAGTGTCAGTGACTACATTTTCTCAAGGTAGGAAAGCAATGCTAGGAAAGACTTTTGCCCTTTTTTGTGCTTCATCATAGTTTTAGCTGCACTGCACTGCTTTTCAGTACAGTATGTTGGAGGCCAGGGAAGAACCGATTGGTCTAAATTTGGTTTGTGCCAATTCAACATGTGTTTGGTTTTAAGTCCCGTCCACATTCCACAAATCGGAACAACATAGTGGGGCTTCTGAATTTCACAGGGAGGGACTGAAGGCCCTGCTGCCATCATTGCATGCATTTTTTGAAAGCGAATGCAAATTGCATAAATGAATGAATGAGGAGGCTGAGAAATCTCAGAGCCATCTCCAAGCCACATCCAGCAGGGCTGTTTTGTAGTTCTATGTGTCGTTCTTTGTGTCGTTCTATTCAAACATTTTATATCAATTTGCAAGCCACATCCAGAAACCAGGATATCCTTATGACTTATATCACTTCCTCAGCCTGCTACCCTCCAGATGTTGTTCAACTCCAACTCCCATCAACTCTTGACAGGCCTTCTCTGCAGTGGCTCCCTGTCTGTGGAATGCTCTCCGTAGGGAAATTTGCCTGGTGCCTTCATTGTACACCATTAGGCAAAAACGTTCCTTTTTAACCAGGCCTTTGGTTGATCTGATTTACGTCCTATGTCCTTTTAAAATATGCTTTGGGGGGGGGCTATTGGGTTGTTGTTTTTATTTTTATTATGTATTTTGTGGTTTTATGTCTTGATTTTATTCTGTGAACCACCCTGAAACCCCCGGGTATAGGGCAGTATATAAATTAAGTAAATAAATAAATTGGTCATGGTGGCTGGGACTGATAGAATCATAGAGTTGGAAGGAACCGCAAGGGATAGCTAGTCGAACCCCCTGCAGTTCAGGAATCTTTTGCCCAACATGGGGCTCAAACCCACGACCCTAAGATCAAGAATCTTTTGTTGTTGTTTAGTCATTTAGTTATGTCCGACTCTCCGTGACCCCATGGACCAGAGCACGCCAGGCCCTCCTGTCTTCCACTGCCTCCTGCAGTTTGGTCAAACTCATGTTGGTAGCTTTGAGAACACTGTCCAACCATCTCGTCCTCTGTCGTCCCCTTCTCCTTGTGCCCTCCATCTTTCCCAACATCAGGGTCTTTCCCAGGGAATCTTCTCTTCTCATGAGGTGGCCAAAGTATTGGAGCCTCAGCTTCAGGATCTGTCCTTCCAGTGAGCACTCAGGGCTGATTTCCTTCAAAATGGATAGGTTTGATCTTCTTGCAGTCCATGGGACTCTCAAGAGTCTCCTCCAGCACCAGAATTCAAAAGCATGCTCTACTAAAGCAGGAATGGGAGTCTCAACAACATCTGGAGGGTTATCGAAAATGTATAACTTTTTACTGAAATGGAACACAAAAGATGAACTGACAAAAGAAGTAATTATAAAATGGGCAATAGATTTTGGATATAACATCGAATATGACGCTTGGGTGAAACTGTGGAACGAAGGTTTAAAATTTATGGCGTGTACTACTTTAAAAGAAAACATAATGAAAATGATGTACTGCTGGTATTTAACACCTGTCAAGCTAGAAAAATGTACAGAATGAGCAGTAAAGTATGTTCGAAATGTAGAATGAAGGATGGAGAATTTTTTCACATGTGGTGGACGTGTGAGAAAATGAAAAAAAAAATGGGATATGATTTACAACGAATTGAAAAAATTGTTTAAATATACTTTCCAAAAAAACCCAGAAGCATTTTGGCTGGGGTTGATAGGAGATGAAATAAGAAAAGCAGATCAGAGATTATTTATGTATGCTACGACTGCTGCCAGAATCTTAGTAGCCCAAAAATGGAAAACTCAGGAAATACCAACAGAGTGGCAGACAAAAATGGTTGAATATGTGGAATTAGCAAAACGGACTCACAGAATCCATAACCAAGAGGAAACAAAGTTCAGAAGTGAATGGAGTAAATTTGTGGAGTATATACGTAATAACTGTAGAAGTTTAAAGACTGTAGTAGGATTATAATAAATATTATGACGCGAATAGAATGATGTTAAGAATCTGTGAAAAAAGGAAAGATTAATATGAAAACCTCTGAAGGGAGGGAAGTCCGTGCTCGATAGAGCGTTGAGAAAAGAAGTGTACATAAGATTGCAGAACATTAGTGTATTTATTTTGTTTTGTTTGTGTTAAAGAAAACTTAATAAAAAACATTTTTAAAAAAACATCTGGAGGGAAACCAAGTTGGGGGAGGCTGGTATCTACGTATGCAAAAATTGTTAATTTCGAAGATTAGTTCATTAAGGCGTCTCTTCCTAACAGAGGAAGTGAACTTGGGATTGATTGAGTATGTGCTACACGAGGAGCAGACTCAAGAGACAGAAGACAGTTTTCAGTTTCTTGTAAAGGACAGCAAACCCAGTGTGGTCACTGACAATACCTTCCATATCCAGTGGTCTCTTATCAGCTTTCAGCACACCAGGTAAGCTACTCAGCTGAGCAGCACAGAAAATTAAGGCATGCTACACTTCAGAATGCTAAAGATTCTAGCAGCTGCCTGTCAACTTTAATCTGCTTCAGCCATTGGCTGAGTCCTTGCTGCTGTGATGTCATGGAATGTTCACAAACAGTCGGAGGCTAGAAGCTTGCTTGCCTTTGAGGATTGTCGTTTTAATTGTTTGTAAGCCACTTTGGGTGTTGTTTTAATAGAAAAGCAATCTATAAATATTTTAAATAGAGTATAGAGAATTTTTCGTTCCATAGGACACACCCGACCATAAGACGCACCTAGTTTTAGAGGGGGAGAACAAGGGGAAAAAATTCTCTCGCTCTCTGCGCAGCGCCCCTTCAGCTAAGCGGCAGGAGAAGCGGAGCCCCTTCCATTTCTCCTCCTGCTTCGCCGAAGGGGCACTGTGCAGAGATGGAAAGCAGCGCCTCTCCAGCAAAGCGAAGCCAGGAGAGCAAGAGGGATCAGTGCGCACCGACCCCTCTTGCTCTCCTGGCTTCAGGGATAGCCGCCTGAAGCCTCCGGAGCGCAGCAGGAGCGCTCCCACTGCGCTCTGGAGACTTTGCGTTGCTTTCGCTGAAGCCATGGAGCCTGCATTCGCTCCATAAGACACACACACATTTCCCCTTAATTATTGGAAGGGAAAAGGTGCGTCTTATAGAGTGAAAAATATGGTAGATAAACAGGAGGGAGGGGGTGAGGTCACTTTAAACAGGAGGGGAAACTTCCGGAGGTCAGCTTTGTGCTGTTATCAGAAATCAGGGACCGGGGCAAAGGTGGTAGAGAGACCTGGGAACTGGAAGCCGAACAGCAAGAAGACCCAGGAGGTAGGGAGTGTGTGGGATAAATAGCCCTTGTTCAGTGGGTTAAGAAGCAGGAAGGGGTGGTTGGAGGAGTCTTCGCAACCCGAGGAGACTGTAGAGTTGAAGAACCAAGCGGGTAGCTTGGGAAGGGGAACACATGTATGAGGTACAGGGACATAAAAATAGGTGTGTCATTGACAAGAAGAAGGGAAGTGGCAGGGGTACTGGGTGGGCAGGCAGGATGGACTGCCTGGCTGGGCTCGAACCACCAACCTTCTGGTTAACAGCCAGATGCACTGACCCATTGTGCCACCTGCCCCAGACGAAGACTGGTGGGTCTGCATGTGTGTTGTGGATGGGGGGGGGAATGGGGTCGACTTTCCATTTGCTGCCTTGAACGAACCAGCCGGATCTCTCTTACTTCAGCCTCTGTATTTGCTCGTTTATTTTATTTACTTACATATTTTGTTATCCTGCCTAATCTGCCAAGGGGAACTCAAGGCAGCGCACAGATCAGATTACAACAGATAATATTTACATGTGATTAGCTGATAACGAGCAACACACTACAGGATGCATTGTTCAACCAGATTGGTACTAACTAGATTTCTGACAAGAAGAATTTTGTCGTGGCGCTTTTATTTACTTATTTTTTTCCCCGGCGTCAGATCGCGCCAATTCAATTATGGCGAATCACCCTAATTAAGGCAGATTGCACATTCTTCGCTGAACGAGAGGAAGCAAATGCACTGAAATTAATTAAACCGATACAAACTGAATGTAGCGATCGACTTCAGCATGCGTAAAGCCCCCTGAAATCAGGGGGACATGAATTCACAATTTAGCAGTATTCAGCCCCACTGGTTTCTGTGCACTTCACAGCCTCTGGGCTGCATCTCCTTGGTTACATGGAGGGGGAAAAACTCATTCTCTCTCTCTCTCTCTCTCTTTCCAGCTACAATGTCAGTGAAAAGGCAGGCTCCATCAGTGTCACAGTGAAGAGGACGGGTAACCTCAAACAATATGCTATTGTCCTGTGCCGTACGGAGCAGGGAACTGCCACCTCCAGCTCAGCTTCACAGCCAGGAGAACAGGACTACGTGGAATATGCAGGCCAGGTGGGTTCAGGGAAAACACTGCACACCTTGGGGAAAAAATCCACAGTGGAATGCTCTACACCAGTGGTTCTCAACCTGTGGGTCCCCAGATGTTGTTGGACTACAACTCCCATCATCCCTGAGCTCTGGCCTTGCTAGCTAGGGGTGATGGGAGTTGTAGTCCAAAAACATCTGGGGACCCACAGGTTGAGAAAGGCTGCTCTACACCATGGGTAGGCAACCTAAGGCCCGGGGGCCGGATCTGGCCCAATTGCCTTCTAAATCTGGCCCGCAGACGGTCCAGGAATGAGCATGTTTTTACATGAGTAGAATGTGTCCTTTTATTTAAAATGCATCTCTGGGTTATTTGTGGGGCATAGGAATTCGTTCATTCCCCCCTAAAAAATATAGTCTGGCCCTCCACAAGGTCTGAAGGACAGTGGACCGGCCCCCTGCTGAAAAAGTTTGCTGACCCCTGCTCTACAATGTCTTACCCAAAGGGTGAAGTGTTAGGTGGGCATGGCAACAAGCCCAGAGAAGCTTCCTGGGCTGAACCTCTTCCTTTCACCCAGCTGTGAAAAACGTGGCAGAGAGTATTGAGTCAGGAGCCGTCACCTAAACTGAGCATCTCCAGTTTGGGCTTGGCGGCTCATGTTCAGTGTCAAGACCAGGCCAGCTGTACCCAAATCCAGACCTAGAAGGGCATCTTCAGTTTGGCATACTTGCAGTCAGGTGTCAGGTTTGGGGACATGAGTCAGAGATAGCTGAAGGCAAGGGCTGGAGTCCATCAGGGAAAGGATGGTCTTCTGTTGCTCAGATAAGGGAAGAAGTCCAGGCTGCTAGACCTGGAAAACCCCAGGTGCTTCCTACTGTCTGCCGTTCACAGAGACTGATGTTCCTCAGTTCTGCTTCCCACTGCGCCTGAGCATCTCAGGTATCTCAGTAAACGAAATTTCCTTCTCGGCCCTTGTGAGCCCCGGTTTATGCCCCAAAGTCCCTAACATCCCATTGTTTAACTGTATCTCTGTCAGACTTCGGGGAATCGCCTTCCTCCCCCATGGCAGTAAATAAGAAGAGATCAAATGAAAGGAACGTATTACCAGTTAGATTCTTTAATAATCACAGTGAGAGACAAAAGAACCCATCTACCTAGAATGGCGGTGCTCCCAATTAAGGCTCACACCCCCTCCGTCCCTATTAATCTACGTCACTCCTACGTTTTATAATCTGAGCTTGTACCCTCTGCACTTTCTGTTCTGAGACTTTCTGAGCTCTTCTTGACCTTGGGGAGGGTGGTGGAGGAATGCTGTCCAACGACTGTGAATCTGTTAACCCTCTCTCTCCCAGTGTTTCTTCTCTACCTGTTCCCCATCCAGTATTTCCCAGCTTCTGCTTCTGAACTGTGCCCCTCTGCAAACCACTGTTCCAAATCTATACTGTCCTCCTGCTCCTAGGAAGATGCAGGATCGGGATGGGTGGGTGGTGGTGGCTCCCACCATTCTTCCTCAGTGCAGCCCTCCTCATCACGGTCCCTGACAATCTCTGGGGTGGGGAGATGTGTTTTAGTGTGGAGGGGAACTGGACCACAGAATTGGATTAAGAAAGGCAAGAGTAGAAAAGCATACAGGGCAGCTTAAGGGGTATTGCAACACTGAGTCAATAATGTTGTTGTTGTTTAGTCGTTTAGTCGTGTCCGACTCTTTGTGACCCCATGGACAAGAGCACGCCAGGCACTCCTGTCTTCCACTGCCTCCCGCAGTTTGGTCAGACTCATGCTGGTAGCTTTGAGAACACTGTCCAGCCATCTCATCCTCTGCCGTCCCCTTCTCCTTGTGCCCTCCATCTTTCCCAACATCAGGGTCTTTTCCAGGGAGTCTTCTCTTCTCATGAGGTGGCCAAAGTATTGGAACCTCAGCTTCAGGATCTGTCCTTCCAGTGAGCACTCAGGGCTGATTTCCTTCAGAATGGATAGGTTTGATCTTCTTGCAGTCCATGAGACTCTCAAGAGTCTCCTCCAGCACCATAATTCAAAAGCATCAATTCTTCGGCGATCAGCCTTCTTTATGGTCCAGCTCTCACTTCCATACATCGCTACTGGGAAAACCATAGCTTTAACTATACCTTTGTTGGCAAGGTGATGTTTCTGCTTTTTAAGATGCTGTCTAGATTTGTCATTGTTTTTCTCCCGAGAAGCAGGCGTTAATTTCGTGACTGCTGTCACCATCTGCAGTGATCTTGGAGCCCAAGAAAGTAAAATCTCTCACTGCCTCCATTTCTTCCCCTTCTATTTGCCAGGAGGTGATGGGACCAGTGGCCATGGTCTCAGTTTTTTTGATGTTGAGCTTCAGACCATATTTTGCGCTCTCCTCTTTCACCCTCATTAAAAGGTTCTTTAATTTCTCCTCACTTTCGAGTCAATAATGACCGTTTCCAAATAATGTCTCACTGCCGTGGAACTCATAAAACAGCAGCAGCATGCCTGTTTTCCAGTTAAGGTCTGCTTCAGCCTTTTATACCTCTCTGCACGTAGTCAATGCACAACCTTGCTCCACACAGGTTCAGTTTGATGAACGGGAGGACACGAAATCCTGCACTATCCTGATAAACGATGACAATGTCTTTGAGAACACGGAGAGCTTCACTGTGGAGCTCAGCATGCCAGCCTATGCCTTGCTGGGGGACATCACCGAGGCCAAAGTCTTCATCAACGATGCAGAAGATGAGCCTACCTTGCAGTTTGACAAGAAAGTCTACCACATCAGCGAGAGTGCTGGCATCCTCTCTGCCCCCATTGAAAGGAAAGGTGTGTTGCATGACAGCTTACAGCAGTGGACGGGAAGCAGGTGCAAACTGACTTCCAGTAAATAATACAATCCTAAGGGATGCGGGTGGCGCTGTGGTCTAAACCATTGAACCTCTTGGGCTTGCCGATCAGAAGGTCGGCGGTTCGAATCCCTGCGACGGGTGAGCTCCTGTTGCTCCGTCCCTGCTCCTGCCAACCTAGCAGTTTGAAAGCATACCAGTGCAAGTAGATAAATAGGTACCGCTCTGGCGGGAAGGTAAACGGCGTTTCTGTGCGCTGCTCTGGTTTTGGTGTTCCGTTAAGCCAGAAGCCACTTAGTCATGCTGGCCACATGACCTGGAAAAACTGTCTGCGGACAAACATAGGCTGCCTTGGCCTGTAAAGCGAGATGAGCTCTGCAACCCTAGAGTCGTCTGCGACTAGACTTAACTGTCAGGGGTCCTTTACCTTTACTTTTTATGGTTGCACACTTTGAAACACAGCAGCAGCATTCCAAGCCCCTTCATTAACAGTTCAGTATATTTGGCCAAAATATATATCTCAGAAATAAATGTAATGTTACACTGTGACTGGACAATTCATACCAAAGCCTAGCAATAGAAATCCTAAAAGGGAATCTAGATTTGCATTAAAGTCATATATCATCCCAAACGAACAACCAGCAGGCAACAGTATGAAGCAAAAGGTAGGATCTTGTTTCAGTTCATTAGCAAATTTTTAAGCAAAAGTAAGTCTGCACTCAAGGGTCTAAACTCTGTATAAAGTAATATAAAAGTAGAAATTTTATATTTATTTATATCCCACCTTTATCTTCCATTGAGACTAAGGTGGTATACACATCCCCATTACATCCTCACAACAACCCGGGGAGGTAGGTTAGACTCAGAGGTGGTGACTGGCCCAAGGCCACACAGTGAGCTTCATGGCAGAGTGGGGATTCCATCCCTGGTCTCCAGGGTCCAACCCTCTAAGAGTTATGCCACACAGGGGACACTTTATCTTAGGGTTGTGGGTTCGAGTCCCATGTTGGGCAAAAGAGTTGTGCATTTCAGGGGGTTGGACTAGATGACTCACATGGTCCCTTCCACCTGTACAACTCTGCGATTCTCTGAACCAGTTGTCCTGGAGAGCAACTTTTGTATAACTCTGTGCTGTGCATTACAGGCGACTCCAGCAGCACCGTGTCTGCAGTTTGCTACACAGTCCCCAAAAGTGCCAAAGGGAGCAGTGCACATGCCTTAGAGTCTGGATCAGACTTCAAGTCCAGAGGGATGTCCAATGAGAATCGCGTGGTGCTGGGGCCTGGCGTCACCATGACCACCTGCGACGTGAAGCTGATTGACGACAGCGAGTACGAAGAGGAGGAGGAATTCGAAATCGCGCTTGCCGACGCGTCGGAGAACGCGCGCATAGGGAGCATCGCTTCAGTGAAGGTCATGATCAGCGGTCCCAACGATGCCTCAACAGTGTCCCTTGGAACGGCTACTTTTACAGTCAGCGAGGATGCAGGTGAGAGACTATTATTATTTTACCCTTGCTCTCTTCTTATGGGGCTCAAGTTTATTTCCATAGAGTACATAAGCCTACAGTGGTACCTTGGTTTTCGAACGTAATCCATTCTGGAAAACCGTTCAAGTTCTGAAACGTTCAAAAACTGAAGACTCAACAGCCTTGCACTCAGCGGAAGCCACGTGGCATGTTCGACTTCCAATGCGTGTTCGAAAACCAAAGCATTTAATTACTTTAATTTAATATAATATAAATTATATTGAAAAATCAGAACTCCTATTAGAAAAAACAAGTTCCGTTATAAATACTGGAATACGAAATAAGATGGATAACAATGTGAAACAGAAAAAGAAGCAGAAAATTGGTTTAAAAGTATGTGAAAGAAAGTAGTAAAAGTGGAAAGAAATTGCAATTGAGTAGATTGAAAGTTTATCACAAGGGTGGGGTGAGGGGTGAGGGATGGTGGTGGGAAAATGAAGTATTTGTGGGATTGAGTGTGGGTATGTATGAATATTCTTAAGGATTGTATGAAATGTATGTTTGCATGTTTGTATATTCGTAGCATGTATGTATTAATGTTGAATTATTTTAATAATAATACAAAACAAAACAAAACCAAAGCATTTACTTCAGGGTTTACGGCGTTCATAAACCAAAATGTTCATCAATGAAGATGTTCGAAAACTGAGGTACCACTGTATAGTTAAAGAAGGCACCAAATGTCCCCACTTCCAAGCATCTGTCTGGCATCTGCCCACTTTAATGGGGGCAGATGCGAGTTCAAGTTCAGCTCTTATTATTATTTATTACATTGATACATTAGAGAGCCAGTGTGGTGTAGTGGTTAAGAGCGGTAGTCTCGTAATCTGGGGAACCGGGTTCGCGTCTCCGCTCCTCCACATGCAGCTGCTGGGTGACCTTGGGCCAGTCACACTTCTTTGAAGTCTCTCAGCCTCACTCACCTCACAGAGTGTTTGTTGTGGGGGAGGAAGGGAAAGGAGATTGTTAGCCGCTTTGAGACTCCTTAGGGTAGTGATAAAGCGGGATATCAAATCCAAACTCTCCTTCTTCTTCTTCTTCTAAAATGCTATTTTATTTACTGATTGGTTTTACCTTGTGCGCTTATAGCCGAATAAAGTATTATCTATCTATCTATCTATTACATTGATACCTCCCTTCATCCGAGAATCATAGGGTGGTGTGCAAAACACAAAAAATAACAATAACAATAACAATAACCTCCCCTCCAGTTTAAACGGCTTAAGGTTGTTTAATTAACCGGAGAAACCGTGGTTTCTTTTATAGAATTGTAGAGTTGGAAGGGACCCTATGGTTCATCTACTGTAATACAAAACCTTGCAGTGCAGGAATCTTTGTGTCCATTGACTTTTAGGCTACCTTCCTAGGAGCTATTTCTTCCAAGGGCCAGCAAATTAAGGCAAAGGGAGCTGCCTTGGCCCATTGGTTCTTCTAGCTCAGTATTGTCTGACTGGCAGTGGCTCTCTATAGGGTTTCAGGCAAGGCCTACTCAGAGATGCTGAGGATTGAACCAGACGTCTTCTGCATCTGAAACAAGTGCTTGGATTCAAGCTGGGCTGCCAAGGAGAAAAAGACTTCCTTTGCAGGTGCAGCTTAAAAGCAAGTCACACCTGCAAAGGAAGAAAGGAGGAATCGAGAGCACCCTAAGAGTTTGCGCCAAATTCTACCCTTTGAAGTTCTATTGCCTTTTGTCATGGTGACATTGAGTGATGGGCAGGTGGGTGTCCTCCATCACGTTAAGATAAAACATATTTGTCTGCATCTAGCACGCATCAGTGTTTTTACAAGTGCACTTGTAATTTTGCACTTTTTATTCTTCGATAAAGAATACAAAATTTAAAAATGTCTCGGTATTTTTAAAACAACAACAATAACTGATAAATATTAGCCAATTTGTTTCCAAAGTATGTGTTTCACCTCCTTCCTTTCTTTAACTGGACCATCTCAGTAAATGTTGGCAGGAGTTTTCCACGTTTTACTCAACAAATTCCTTAGTAGATAATACGGCTGGAGTGCGCCATTTAGAGGCAGTTAGAATATTTGCTTCAAGGTCACAACATAAGCTAGCTATTCTTTCATCGCTTACCTATTTATCCTTATAAACAATTTAAGGCAGCTTACTATAAACGTAATGTAGTATCTCTTCACCCCCTTTCTAATGTTGTCTATTGATGAGAATGAACAAGGTGGGATTATTCTTGATTAATTGGATGTTAGGATGGTGCTGAAATTTAGTGAAGTGACCTGACTCGGGCTATAGTTTATTGGATATTGGCTGTACGAATCCTTAATTTTGAACTGCAAATGTGGAAAATAAAGTACAGGTGGATTAAAAAGAAAAAAGAAAAGAATATTTGCTGTCATGATTGGGTTCCAGGCTGGTGTCTGATGTTATTTCCTTGATGAGCTAACTAGACATGCAATAATGATCCATTGCGTGTCGAGTTCCCGCCCTCCCCCAGTGGAAATAATGACACATGACACAAGTATTAAGGTTAATAGGCTAAATAAGGTCACAACTTTATTAGCTACAGGTGATGAGCGGCAGTGGCTTAGGCATTGGTCCTAACCAACTATATCTGACTTCAGCCCATCCGCTTGAAGTCCAGGAAGGGTTAACTACCAGTAGGGGGAGTCCTGCTGATGCACATCAACTAGGAACTCCCCAGGGGTCACCGCTAGGGGGCGTGCCTTAGGCCCTGACCTCCCTAGGCTTCGGACAGCCCCCCCCCCCGAATCCTTTATCGGACTACCCTTCAATATGCAGGGCAGGTGATGGCGCTACCTCCCCTCTTCCATCTACAGAACAATACCAATGCCTAACCGCCAATACCCAGAAAGTTGTTACGATTTGCTACGAAGTAGGCGAAAACCAAGTGGCTGTTGCCAATTTGCCAAGTGGAAAAATTCCTACCAGGCCCCTCAACGACGACCAACCAAGGTCCATAGCAAGGTCAAGGAACGAAAACCTTATAGGGTGGGAAAAACTGGAACAGCTGGCAGAAGGCAAAGAGGGAGATCCCCAGCTGCATCCTGCCTTAAATAGGGCAGGCCGTGCCCCCAGAATCAGCCGATTGGCTGCCCAGGGGGTGACGTGGCCAGAAATCCCCCCAATCGTGCGGGGGCTGGGTAGCCCGCAACCCCACCTCCTCTGTAGGGTGGAAGTGGCTTTAGTAATGCCTTCCCTTTAACGCTGATTCAAGGAGGGAATACTGTGCTCTCTGAAAATCTTTCCCCAGGTTTTTTTAGGGCAGCACAGCTGTGCTGGCTGAGACTGATGGGAACTATAGCCCAAAACATCTGGAAAGGAACTAGGCTGGCAAATCCTGCTTTAGGGATGCTGGCGGTAGTCACCTTTTCCCACAAACTCCTCCCTTCTCTCCCTTCCATGCAGGAATCATTGAAATCCCCGTAACTAGGCACGGCCCTGACCTCTCGACCCCCACGTCCGTATGGTGCGCCACTCGGACATCGGATCCGCCATCGGCAACTCCGGGTGTCGACTACATACCCAGCTCCAAGAAAGTGGAATTTCGCCCAGGAAGAACTGAAGAGGTATCGCTACATTTTTTGCTATTACCAAGCAGTTAATACCTGGGACCAAACCAAGCATTGTCTCATAAGTAGCATTCAAACGCATTTGTGTCATGCAACGTGTGTGTTTTACTTGTCTAGTCTGTACAGAAATGGTGCGGATCAAACAAAGAGACGTTAAACCAGGGAAAAAATGGTAATTAGGGGCAGATGGAACTGTCAGTTTTGGTTTCTCTGATTTTTCTCATTTTTTCCCAGCCTGAAGTTCAGATCATCACATTTTTTTATCAGTTTGCGATTTAAAAAGAAAAGAAGTCCTTACAAAAATTTGTCAGCATTTAGTGAGCATTTCTAGCAATATATTTATTTGTTTTGCTCAACATGCACATTTTTACAAGTAATGTCCCCTAATATAATACATTTATTTTCACTAATATATATATTTTAATGCCCGTGTTCTCCTAAGATTTCTGCAGACATTTTTTGGTTGGATAACTGTGTAACAAAATTCGGAGAAATTCAGATTTTGAAGGATAGCTGCAGTTTGGTTTGCATAGTGTTTTGGAAGATGGGAACGAAACCATTTTTAATTGTACCTAGAAAGCGCAGTACCAAAGTAGAGACAGTGGTGGGTGGTTATGATGAGCCTAAATCCACACTAAAACTTGCCACCGCCACTCAGAACTCCTTCCCTGTGGGCTGCCATTTTTTGCACCCAGATATTTCTGGAAGAACAATGCTGTGTGGTCATTTGTCATTGTTTTTGGCAAGGGGAAATGGTGATCGCCTGCCAGCGGCTGCTGGAAGGAACTTCAGAAGTGAGTTCCCTCCCCTATCAAAAATTATTGTGTTTGACCCCCTGGTTGATCTCCCCCAAATTCTTCCTGATAGTTGTCATTGAGAACATCTGGCTCAGTGTGGTACCTGTTACATAATCCAGAAAACAAACTGTGCCCCAGGTATCAGATGTCTGGGAAAGACATGCACAGAACTTTGCTCAGGTACACCTAACAGTCCAGATGTTTTTGGCTGTTTCTTCGTGCATCTGAGATAAGCAGCGATGCACAAATGAAAGCAGGTGCCATTTGTGAATCTAGAAGAGCCCAACACCATTGACTCCTCTCATATCCTCTGGCATTCCTTCTCACACATATCTGTTTGCAGGGCCGGATTTAGGTTGGATGAGGCCCTAAGCTACTGCAGGTAATGGGGCCCTTTATATGTCCAGCTGTCCTTTGTCAACAACAAATTGTTGCTGTTTTTTGTGTTGAATATATGCTATATGGTAATTTATGGACCTAAGATGTATCTAAAGCCATTTGCAAATAACAAAATATGTCTTTTATCAAAGTAATTGTTGAACTGAAATAAAATTAAGAAGTATATTAATAGTGAAATACAATTAAGAAGACGTATATATACTTTTCCTGCCAACCTAGCAGTTCGAAAGCACGTCAAAGTGCAAGTAAATAAATAGGTACCACTCCGGCGGGAAGGTAAACGGCGTTTTCGTGCACTGCTCTGGTTCGCCAGAAGCAGCTTAATCATGCTGGCCACATGACCTGAAAGCTGTATGCCGGCTCCCTCGGCCAATAAAGCGAGATCAGCACCACAACCCCAGAATCGTCCGCGACTGGACCTAATGGTCAGGGGTCCCTTTACCTTTATATATACTTTATCTTACATTTTGGAAATGTACATCCAGTATTTTTCTTTAAATTTTTTGGGCCCCCCAAGAGAGTGGGGCCCTAAGCTATAGCTTGTTTAGCTTATACGTAAATCTGGCACTGCCTGTTTGGTCGGTTTTATATATTAAGAAAGTAGGCCTTTTTATTTCTCTCATCTCCTCTAGTACTGCACCTTGACAATTCTAGATGATGCACAGTACCCAGTCATCGAAGGGGTGGAGACGTTTGTCGTCTACCTGAGCTCGCCGCAAGGAGCAGAGCTGGCCAAGCCTTTTCAAGCAATGGTGGCCATTAATGACACCTTCCAGGATGGTAAGAGGGTCAACAATATTTTAGTGTGGCTAGGGTTCATAGAATCATAGAATTGTAGAGTTTGAAGGGACTACAAGGGTCATCTGTTTCAACCCCCTGCAATGCAGGAATCTTTTGCCCAATGTGGGTCTCAAACCCACAACCCTGAGATTAAGAGTCTCATGCTCTACCGACTAAGCTATGTAACTGAGCTTCAGTAAGACAACTTTATTGGCAAGCTTAGGGCTGATGGGCATTTTAAAATGTGTACATGCACAGTGGCTCCCTGCCCATGATGTGTTGGAATACACCACATGCAGAATTTATTTGTTTATTGTCTGCAACTGGGAGTGAAGAAGCCCATCGGAATGGCTTCTGAAACTGATGGAATATGCTGAAATGGTGAAATTAACTGCCAAATTAAGAGGACATAATGACAAAGTGTTTAAAGAGGAATGGAGATCCCAGATGGATTAGCTAATCAAATTAACTCCAATATAAGATGTTGCGGGCAGGATTTGAAATATAAGCAGTGGATTACTAAAGATTTAACGGTTGCAGGGTTTAGATAATAAACATGTGTGTGTTATAAAACAGCTAATAAAAAGTAAAAAATGAACATCAGGAAAGAAGTGGCTGGAAATCAAGAAGAAACTTTGTATGTTAAAAAAATGTATACGATGATAATACTGTTGGAGACTAAATAATACTGATAATACTGTTGGAGACTAAATAAAAATTATATACAGTGGACCCTCTGGATTCATTCTGGGGGTCCATGTGCACCCCGAAAAATCTGTATCCAGAGGTGGCGATTCTGTGCTCGCGCACGACGCAATAGAGCACTTCTGCACATGTGTGATCAGCGAAACCCAGAAAAATACTTCCGGGCTTGCTGCTTTTGCAACCTGAAGTTACCCGAGTGTCTACTGTATATAAAGTGAGGGCAATTCCAGTGCTCAATTTTGAGCACTGGATTTGCCCTTGATGTGGTTCCATACCTCCAAGCAAGATTTTCAAGGCAGTGTGCAGCAGTCCAGCTTACACTGAGCAACAACTTGCTCATGTTTTTGAGCAGTGGATAGTCAATTTATGGAATTCACCGTCGTGGGATGTGGGGATACCTGCCAATAGCTGACATGGTTTTAAAAGGGGATAAAGATGAATGCAGGGAGGATCAGAATATCATTGGCTATTGGTTATGCTGGCTATACAGTCCTTCCAGGTTCACAGGCATTCAGACCTGGATGCCAGTTCACACCTGAATGCCGGTTGCTGAGGTACATGATGAGGAGAGAGGGTGATTGTGCTCATGCTCTGCTTCTGGGCTTCCCAGAGGTATCTGGGAAACAGGATGACGGACTAGATAGGCTGTTGGTCTGATCCAGTGGTCAACCTGAGCAGCCACCTTTTAGGTTCTCAGATTGCCTCATCTTGCCGGGCCTGAAATCTGTACCACATTCTCCAGTCATGGGAAGATGAAGCACTGCAAAGTACCATTCATCAGGTTAGCTGTTCCCTCTAAGGGATGCAGGTGGCACTGTGGTCTAAACCACTGAGCCTCTTGGGCTTGCCGATCAGAAGGTCAGTGGTTCGAATCCTCACGACAGAGTGAGCTCTCGTTGCTCAGTCCCAGCTCCTGCCAACCTAGCAGTTTGATAAGTAGATAAATAGGTACCGCTGTGGTGGGAAGGTAAACGGCGTTTCAGTGCGCTCTGGTTTCCGTCACAGTGTTCTGTTGCATCAGAAGCGGTTTAGTCATGCTGGCCACATGACCCAGAAAGCTGTTTGTGGACAAACACTGGCTCCCTCAGCCTGAATGTGAGATGAGTGCCACAACCCCATAGCCACCTTTGACTGTACTATGGACTGGACTGGACCATCCAGGGGTCCTTTACCTTTTTACCTTTTACCTGTTCCCTCTTGTCTACAACCTACCCTGGTGGCAGAAGGCCTGGACCCCACTGTCCCCTGTTCAAGGCACCAAGACCCCCTGTGACCTAATTAAAACAGGAGTCACGCATTCCTGAACTTGCAGCTTCCCTGAAATTATGCCCTTATCAGCAGAAGTTTGAGTGATTCCTCTTCTTCCCTCCGCAGTGCCGAACATGAAATTTAGTAAAGAATTGTACCCTGTGAAAGAGAAGGAGGGCATCCTCCACATTCCCATCATCCGCACCGGAGACTTAAGCTATGAGTCGTCTGTCAGGTGCTACACCCAGGGCCAGACAGCAAAAGCCATGGAGGACTTTGAGGAAAGGAGAAACACGGAGGAATCGCGTGTCACTTTTCTGAAAGGGGAGAAGGTGAGTGGATGTAGCTCAGAATGAAACAACAGCCAATGAATTGGTGGACACATCCGATTTGTGAAACTCCCTGCCTAGGAATGCCCATCTTTACCACTCCCTTTCACTGCACTGCAAAGTGCTTTCTTTTTACAGATAGACATTTATTTACTTAGGTTATTTATATACTGTCAGGTACTGTTGTGGCTGCTCGAGAGCAAACAAGCAAGACTCCGACCTGTCTTTTCCAGATTTATTGTTAGTGCAACTATTTACAGTGAAGAGCGTTGCAAGTTCACGTCTGGCTCAGTCGCTAGCAGAATCTGGGAGTGGGCGGTCCTTGTACCTCCCCCAGCAAAACAGTCGCTTGACCCCCAACCTTCTCCTCCCCTCCCTGTGACGAAACCTACTGCGCAGAGTGGGCGCTGGCAAAGGGGTACTTCCCTCCCCTCCGGTTTGCTCAGGCTCAGTGTTGAGGCTCTCCCTAGCATCCCCTGGTCCCACCACCTCCTCTCCACTGGAGGTGGGGCTTTCCTCCTCACCAGAGGAGGAACTGCTTCACAAGACTTTCAGAGGTTCCCTATAACACAACTGCCCTTCCACCTCTTGCCTCTGAGTTGATGGCAGTTCCCTGACATATACCCAGTGTTTTTTTTCTTTTAAAAATGTTTAGGGGCACTCTCATTTTGACTCAAGAAAATGACCATTTTATAGTTCAAATCGAGGGGGGGGGATAAATACAGTAAATTGACAAAAGTACAAAGAACATGCGTTACCTCATATTACACAGCTGACAGCTCACAGTAACTTCCACATTGGCACGAGGTTGTGTGCACTAACGTCTTCCTGATTCCACACATCCACATTCCACACTGCTTCACACATTAAACGCTCGCTTCTGTCTAAGACTCAGGAAACACCGGGAAAGGAAATGAAGTCACCATTGGGGGTAGCAACGGAACTGAAGATTCACAGTGCTATTCAATGGAACTGAAGATTCACTGTGCTAGAGAAGAAACTATTTTTTTAAAAAATGGTTTCTTCTCCGGTTAGATTCACAAAATGTTTAGGGGTATGCCCTGTGCCCCCCCCCCCCCAGAAAAAAGCACTGTATATAACACTTCATATTTTAAAGCATTCTCTAAATGGTTTGCAGCATGCTAAAACCTGGCCTGCCTAACCGTTAATGTTAGTCTTCCTTTTCCCAGATATTCCTACTTATTATTGATTTCTTGTATTTTTTTATTATTGTGCTGGGAGCTGCCATGAACGTTTTGCAAGAGAGGCAGCATATTTGTGTTTTTAATAAACAGGTTAGCCAGGTTACCTCCTTGTCCTTAACCGTTGGCATCCTTGGCTCTAGGTAAAGAACTGCACTATCTTTATTAATGACGACTCTGCCTTTGAACCGGAGGAGAAGTTCCAGATACACCTGAGCAACCCGCTTGGAAACCACTGGAGTGGGGCTACAGTTGGCAAGAATAATATGGCCTCCATTATTATCTCCAATGATGAAGATGGTAAGAGGAGCTGGCCTGTATGCGCTAGCCTTTACATGTTTTCGGACCCACTGGACCAGTTGACCCCTGGCCTTGTGCCCGAATTGTGCTTGGGGAACCTTGAAGCTCCTCTCTCCGTAGTTGGTTTGAGCCTTGCCACATTGCTGGAGCCTCGGGGCATCTGTGCTAATTTCCTGCTTTCCTCCTGCTGTCAAGTTTGCACCGTCAGTCTGCTAGAATAAAACTCTGCTTCTTTACCTACAAGAAAGTGCCTGTATCATTGTTCTTGGGCGGGAGCCAGGGCACAGAGGTTAAAAGGTCATATTTAAGTGCCTAACAATCAATTTACTCAAAAATAGCTTGCAAACATTTACAAATAACTATTGGCCTTTAAATGCAATTTGTAGAACAAATGGCTCACAAGAGTTGATAAGTAGTAACGTTTAACTGCAATTCATAAGAAATCTTACCCGCAGTTAACTTCTTATGTATTTATTTACAGCCTGAGTGCACGTAAAAATACCATATAACCCATCCCTTTCCCAGATATTTATAATTCCTTTTTTATCTACTGGGTCACCACGTTCCTCTTGTGCATAACTTCTGAGTATTTATCTCTGCTTTTCAACAGCGCTCTCAACTTAATTGGGCTTGTCTGCTCCCAGATTTTCCTAACTAAGTCATATTTAGTTAGTTTATGGGAGTTTCCCCATAATTTAACATGTAGAAACCTGGCCACGGTTATTATATATACAGCGCTTGGCTCCAATATTCTGGTTACATAGTTCCAGCAGACACATGTATAGTTTTAATTGTATAAACCTAACTCAAAGTGTTCTTCACATCTGGAGACACAAACAAGCAGCTTCTATTTTTCTTCTGTTTCTCTAGCTCCCACCATCGAGTTTGAGGAAGCTGCTTACCAAGTCCGTGAACCTCCTGGCCCTGAAGGGGTTGCTTTCTTGAATGTCAAGGTGCTGCGGAGAGGGGACCAAAACAGGACCTCCAAAGTTCGCTGCAGCACCCGGGACGGCTCTGCTCAGTCTGGGATTGATTACTACCCAAAGAGTCGAGTCCTCAAGTTCAGTCCTGGTAAAGCACAGAAAGTCCTCGAGTTCTGCAATAATTGTTTGGAGGCAGAAAATAAGCTTGCTTATGTCTTTTCTTTCAACGCCATTGTGGGTGGGGCGGTCCGGAGAGGCTAATATCCGAAAGACATGGAACAAAATTGCTGGCATCTGTCTGTCTCGAGAGACAATGGAGTGCGCCTCCAGGGGTGAAGTCAACCCACTGGAGATTCACAGCGCCTGCTGTGGCTGCAGAGACCTCTAACTCGTAACTTCTGCCTCCCACATTGTTTTTGCTGCAATAGCACCTCTGAAGTGAAGCGGCCTCCCTGGGGTGCAAACCTGGGCCATTTGTACTGAGATCCTGAGCTGCCCGGACAACAGGACCCTCCTCTCAGCCTTGCTGATGTGGTCCAAAGGAAAGCAGAGCAATATGTTTGGCACCAGCTTGGTTGCAAGAGTTGCTGGAAGGAGACATACAGGACTCTCCTTCCTTAAAGCCCTTCCGTTCCCTTAGCTCTACCCAGTACCTCTTCCTTCATCCCAGTGCTGCCCAGCTCCCAAACCCCTGCAAAACACATGGGATATATTCCTGCTGAAATTAAAGGCCCATTCGTTTCGCTTGAGTATCACTGTGCTCAAAGCTGTCCTCTTGAAGTCAGTGGGACCTAAGATTGCTTTGAATGGTGGCTGGGTTGTCCCCGTGGTTGTCTGTTCCTGGGGTCCATGTTTTTTGCTTATCCCCACAACCTTCCTTTGCTCCCCAGCTTACAGTTCCCTTGGCTCCCTTGTTTTCAGCCTCCCTTCCTCCCAAGGCCCCCATTGCTTCCATTCACGGCCCAGTTCACCCTCCATCTGATGTGAGGCTTTTCTCTCAGAACAGGTTTCCCCAGCCCTTTTCCAATGCGTCAATCCACAGCAACTCTTAAAGGCCTTACAGAAAATCTTGCAAGGCCAAGAGTTCTGTGCTTATTGTAAAGAATCAATGCAGACGTGCCCTCCAGCAATAATATGGGAGGTATATTTTGGATCACAGATTTTTATTAAAGTCGGACAGGCGCCATTAATCCTCACATGACATCTGTTAGTAAATCTGCCAAGCAATCCATCAGATGGCATGCTGTATTTTGTAGTTTTTAGTTTTCTAAAGGCTCCTGGGCCACATCATTAGAGCCAAAGGGGTTACGATAAAGCCTGGTGTGTGTGTGTGTGTGTGTGTGTGTGTGTGTGTGTGTGTGGTTAATCACAATGATTTAGTGGCTCTGACCTCAGCATTGCTTTATAGAAGCATTTAAAAGTCTCGTCAGATGACAAGCTAGTTTGACTCAACCCTCTCTCTCATGTTTGTTTGTGCAGGAGTGGACCACATCGTATTTAAGGTAGAGATCATGTCCAATGAAGACAGGGAGTGGCACGAGTCCTTTTCCCTGGTGTTAGGGCCAGATGACCCTGTTGAAGCTGTCCTGGGGGAGATCACCACTACAATCGTCACCATTCTGGACCAGGAAGCAGCTGGGAGCCTCATTTTGCCAGCTCCTCCTATTGTAAGTGGCTTTAACCTGCGGATCCCTGAGTTATTTGGGATTAGCCATTAGCTGCAGTTGCAAGGTCCCTTCCCTGGAGTCCCAAACCTTGTATTGTGTCCCTGCAGGTGGTTACGCTGTCCGAGTATGATCACGTAGAAGAAGAAGCCAAAGAAGGAGCTAAGAAGTCTCCCTCTCCGGGCTACCCGTTGGTCTGCGTGACGCCTTGCGACCCTCACTTCCCCAAGTACTCGGTGATGAAAGAGCGCTGCGGTGATGCCGGGATAAACCAGTCCTCCATACAGTTCAGTTGGGAAGTGGCTACGCCCACAGACGGGAATGGAGCCAGATCTCCCTTTGAAACGATTACAGACAACACTCCCTTCACCAGTGTCAATCACATGGTATGTGCAGAGACTGTCAAGGGGGCTTTGCAGTCAAAGGAATGCAAGCGGCAAATAGTTAACTCTTCATTTTCAAAGATAACGCAGTCGATTCTATAGCTCTGGATACCTACGCATGTCAATCTAGCATCTAGGCAGCTATTCTCAAGTCTGTGCTCTATGGGAGGAGTTGCACCAGCAGGGGACTATTTATTCTCCACCAGTTTATGTACTTTCCCCCAATGGGATGCATGCACACAGCTAGAGACTATGCCTGCATGGAAGCTTCCTCTGCTCCTCCCTTTTCAGTCCGCTCCTGGTTCTGTGAAACAGTGGAGCAGGTGAATGTGGGGAAGCACCTGGCCTTTCACTTGCCTGACCTGTCTCTTCCTCTTCTGGTACAGTTCCCCACAAATCACTGGCCCTCGCTGCCAAGTTGGCAAAAGGTTGCCTTTGACGAGCAAGAGCTTTTCTCCCTTGCTGCCTTTGATCTTTCTAACTGGAGAGGCTGGTGATCAGAGCAGAGAGTGTCATAGCTGGCTTCCTGATCTTTCTCTGCTTTGTTTCCATCTCCTTATACTTCTGTATTACTGTTTTAATATGTGTGTGGCATAGTTAAGCATCTTTAAATGTGGATGGACAGAAAAGTAATAATGTTCTATTAATATATTGAAGAATTTTTAAAATATATACAGTGGTACCTCGGGTTACATACGCTTCAGGTTACATACGCTTCAGGTTATAGACTCCGCTAACCCAGAAATATTACCTCTGGCTAAGAACTTTGCTTCAGGATGAGAACAGAAATCGGGCTCCAGCGGCGCGGCAGCAGCAGGAAGCCCCATTAGCTAAAGTGGTGCTTCAGGTTAAGAACAGTTTCAGGTTAAGTACGGACCTCCGGAACGAATTAAGTACTTAACCTTAGGTACCACTGTATAAGGCTATCAGTTGTTTAGGCTGAGAATCACCTCTCCTTCCTTCCTTCCTTCCTTCCTTCCTTCCTTCCTTCCTTCCTCTCTCTCTTTTTCTCTCCTTCCTTCCCAGGTGCTGGACAGCATTTACTTCAGCCGACGATTCCACGTTCGCTGCGTGGCCAAAGCCGTGGACAAGGTTGGCCACGCCGGCACCCCACTGAGAAGCAACATAGTCACAATTGGGACAGACAGCGCCATCTGCCACACACCAATAGTGGCTGGAACAGCCCGGGGGTTTCAAGCACAGTCCTTCGTTGCCACTTTGAAGTATCTGGATGTTAAGCACAAGGAACACCCCAACAGGTAGAGGACTTCCAAAAACTTTCAGGGAAATGGTAGAGAATTTGAATTTAATAGATATTTGGAGAAACAAACATTTATTAGAGAGTTCACTTTTTATTCAAATGCGTATAAAAGCACTGCAAGGATAGATGCAATTTGTCTATCCAAAGAATTAGAGTTAAAGGTGAGGAAAATAGAAATATGGCCAAGAACAATATCAGATCATAATCCATTAATTTTAGAAATGCAAAATGAGAAACAAACCACTTTCAGATGAAGATTAAATGAAGATCTATTAGAGGACCATTTTTTTTATTTAAAAAAGTGGGAAAAGTATTAGGGGATTATTTTGAGCTAAATTTGAACAAGGGGACAAATGTACAGACAGTATAGGATGCTAATTTTAGAAATGCTCTCAAATGATTCTCAAAAAAAAAAAAAAGAAAGATAAAGGACGATATCCAACATTAGTAATACTCAGAGCAGAACTATTAAATTCTTCAGCCCCTTGATTTGAGGAGGTCTGTTCTGAACATGACTCGGTTCTTTCTTTGACCTAGAACTTTTCTCCTTGACCCAAAGAAAGAAAGGAATGAAAGGCATAAATGGTCGCTGCTTTCTTTATTTGGAATTTCTACTGCATTTTTTTTAAATGAAGGGAAGATCGAAAGATGAAACAGCAGGTATATAATGCCACATGGGGTGGTGTTGGGAGAGTTAACACATTTGCAATCCATTTCCAGGGGTCTACATTGAAAAAATTTCCAAAGACTTCAACATTCGGGTATTGCTAATGAAAGAATTTGTGGCTGAAAATGGAAAATGGACCAAAAGCTTTTGCTAATAAAGCATCAGTGAAAATATTTCTTAAACCAGCTTAGTGAATCGGTTTTTGAAAGGCTCAGCAAGCTGGAGGGAGGAAATTGGGAGCTGTTTAGATTTCAGCCCCTCATGCATTGCTATATTAGGAATGCGTCTCGGATTCAAATAGCTCCTCCACACCTCGACATCCCGCTGTTAACTGAATGTAGGTCCTCTCTTACATTTGGCAGCGAACCAGCAAGCTGAACAATGTTGATTGTATGTGCAGATCTGAAGTGTGTGCAATTCTGGATGCTGGCCACTAATTTTATGGCTACAACCCTCTACCCATTTACCTGGGATGAGACACATCAAGCTTGGTGGGACTTGCTTCTGAGTAGACATGTGTGAAATGATGAACTTGGAAAGTTGCCTTATGCCAAGACAGGCCATTGGTCCATCCAGCAAAGTTTTTTCTACTCTGCTATGCGGCTGCTTTAAAAAGTAGAGACATCACCTTTCTGACAAAGGTCCGTATAGTTAAAGCTATGGTTTTCCCAGTGGTGATGTATGGAAGTGAGAGCGGGACCATAAAGAAGGCTGATCGCCGAAGAATTGATGCTTTTGAATTATGGTGTTGGAGGAGACTCTTGAGAGTCCCATGGAGAGCAAGAAGATCAAACCTATCCATTCTGAAGGAAATCAGCCCTGAGTGCTCACTGGAAGGACAGATCCTGAAGCTGAGACTCCAATACTTTGGCCACCTCATGAGAAGAGAAGACTCCCTGGAAAAGACCCTGATGTTGGGAAAGATGGAGGGCACAAGGAGAAGGGGACGACAGAGGACGAGATGGTTGGGCAGTGTTCTCGAAGCTACCAGCATGAGTTTGACCAAACTGCGGGAGGCTGTGAAAGACAGGAGTGCCTGGCGTGCTCTGGTCCATGGACTCACGAAGAGTCAGACACGACTAGACAACTAAACAACAACAAAGGTCACTGCTCCCCGGGGTTTCAGGAATGAAACATTCCCAGTCCTTCCAGGGCACTGTGCTGCAAGGCAGTGCAATTTGCATTTTGTTATGTTCATGCTATACATGTGTCTTTTACCCAGTGCATCCTCTCTCTTCTCCCCACTTCAACTCCTGCCGCTTTGTGGTTTTCCAGAATCCATATCTCAGTGCAGATTCCACACCAGGACGGGATGCTCCCTCTCATCTCCACGATGCCTCTGCACAACTTACACTTCCTCCTGTCGGAGTCCATCTACAGGCACCAGCATGTCTGTTCCAACCTGGTCAGCATCCAAGATCTTAAGGGCATCTCAGGTAATCAATTATGAGCCACTGCCACTTAATGTGCGCATTTGTGAAGCAGCAGTTTCTTGCTGGTCCTTGATGGCTGGGTCCTTGATGGTCCTTGATGGTAGGGGTCCCTGTAGAGAGGCCCAGAAGACCACCTCCAGGTGGGCATAGATCAATGGGCATAGGGGGCTTGGCCTGTGATGTTTCTTGAGCCCTACGTCTCCAGACCCCGTGGCATTTGCACAAAGATGCAGGCAGAGAAAAAGGCAATCCTCCTCTTCTGCCCTCATTCTTGAAAAGGGTTGCAGGTCAGCTTCTTGCAGGATGCTGGATGCTGAAACAAATGTTCTGTGTGTTCAATGAGCAGTTTGACCCTGATGCTGTAAATAGCAGATATTATCTGCCTAGTTATTCATGAAATGTTGGTTTGGGGTACAGTAGAAAGTAAATAAAAGGTAGGTAAAATAAAAGGAGAATTCCCTGGATGCCTAGATTGGGGCAAGTACTCTTTGGTGAGAGAGCTCCAGCAGAGATTGGAAGGAAAAACAACATGCAGCAAAGTGGAAATATAGGCTGGTGGACCTTTAAATTATCCCCTTCTGAGTTTCTTCCAAAGCTTCCCACTTCCCTTTGCATAGAAAGAGACCACATGTTTGGTAAGCTGAAAATGGTTTACTTAAATCTTCACATGTTAGATTCATGTGCTTTTCCATACAGCAGCAAGAAAGGTCAGGCAGCAAAACTGAGAGGTTAGCTCCCCAAAGCTAAGTGTTTCTAAATTATAGGTATAGAAACACAAAAGTGGCTTCTTAAAGCCATGCGGTCTAAGCTTGAAGCATCCACCTTAGACATCCTTAATGGAGAGGTCCACATGGTGGAATAAAGGTGGTAAGTGGGAGAACAAAGAGTTTGATAGACCTTCCTCCCAAGGTGAGGGGGTGTGGCCTAGCTAAGCCTGGCAGGACAGCTTACTCTCTGGTCTTAACCCCTTCATTCATTAACTAGAGTTAAGCATGTTGGCTGGATAAAGCCCACATGAAATGTATTTCACAGCAGATCTGATGTATAACCAATGCGTAACATAGCAAAACCTTGATGTATCCCCTGGTTTCCATCCCAGAAGCTGGATTCCTAGATGAAGTGACCTACAATAGCATCATTCTGGGACCCGGGTACGATAGACCATACCAGTTTGACCCCAGTGTGAGAGAGCCAAAGACCATCCAGCTGTACAAGCACCTAAACCTGAAGAGCTGCATCTGGACTTTTGACGCGTACTATGACATGACAGAATTAATTGACGTCTGCGGAGGATCGGTCACTGCCGACTTTCAGGTAATGCTGCCCAGCTGGGGGCCAGTTGGGAAAATCTCCTATTGGGTTTCTTGGATTGAATGCTGGGGTCCCCAGTATGATTCCTGTGGACACCAGGACACCTTCTCCCCACCCACCCACACACTTGAGGGCCTGTTAAGACCCTCTGCCCCTCCCAAATTTTTATTTTTATTTATTTAATTTTTAAAATATTTTATGGGGGGAATACATGAACAAAGACATACAGATACCACAAATACACATAGAAACACACATGCTATACAGTGGTACCTCGGGTTACATACACTTCAGGTTACATACACTTCAGGTTACACACTCCGCTAACCCAGAAATAGTGTTTCAGGTTAAGAACTTTGCTTCAGGATAAGAACAGAAATCGTGCTCCGGTGGCGCAGCAGCAGCAGGAGGCCCCATTAGCTAAAGTGGTGCTTCAGGTTTAGAACAGTTTCAGGTTAAGAACGGAGCCCCAGAACGAATTAAGTACTTAACCCGAGGTACCACTGTATATACAAACTAAAACAAGACACCTTACCCACCCCCGTGACCTCCCTCCACCATGGCCTGACTTCCTTAATTTTTAATTTAATTATTTCATTTTGCATTTCTATAAACCTTCGTCTTCATCTCTTACAACCATTTCTGATTTTATTTTCACCTTTACATACTTACATACTTAATCTATACTTGCTAGCTGTATATTTATATTCACACATCCCTTTTACACGTTTATGCATATTAACATATTCTTTTTAGAGCAGCGTTTTTCCATGTATTCTTCGAAGCATTTCCATTCTGATTTTAAATTTTGATTTGTTTGAGAGCTTATAATTGCTGTTAATTTTGCCAACTCTGTGTATTCACTTAGTTTATAAATCCATTCTTCTTTAGAGAAGTTCAGGGAAATTTTTAATGTATGACATTTTAATGTATTCTTAATCTTTGTTGGAAGCCTCCCAGAGTGGCTGGGGAAACCCAGCCAGATGGGCGGGGTACAAATAAATTATTATTATTATTATTATTATTATTATTATTATTATTATTATTATTATTATTATTATTATTTAGAGGGTACTGTCTTGTCTTTCTATTTGCTGGCTAGAACTATTCTGGCGGCTACTGTATGATTCCTGTGGACACCAGCCCCCCCCCCCAACTTGAGGACCTCTGCCCCACCCAAATTTTAATTTTTTAATGAGTTTCTGGAAGGCTTTTCGCCCCCTCCTTTTTTAGGCGTTTGACTGCTTTTTTATCTGTTTGGTTTGGGGGAAGTGGTGTAGATATTTTGCTAGTTTCGGGGCAAGGGTGTCGGTTCGGAATATCATCAGTTTATCATCGTCATAAACTTTATTGCACTAGCCAAAGGCCATGGCATCATTCACAATGGGAACAAAAAGAAAAGCAACAATAAGCATAAAAACCGTAAAAACATCAGGCACTGCAGATACAATAAACCACGTTCACTTCTCCTAAAAATTATTTGTTGCATACGATAGAATAGCAAGGGGTTCTCAAGTAGAATGTGCCAGCTTAAATGTCCAAATCACCTTTGCAATTGACCGCTATTTTATCTAGTTCTTTTCTCCTGATCTTCTTAGCTGCCAACACGTATAGTGCTACTTTACAAGTTACGAAGTCATCAGTAAATATCATCGGTTGTTCTTCTGTGAAACTGGCATTCTGTGGTGCCCACGAGAGTCCCTTCGATTTGTAAATGTGCCGCTGGACCCTACTAAAGAGGCAGGGGTGATGACCTGGATCTAGTTCATGAGCCAGATCCAGAACAGGCCTACTCTTTTGACAACTCAGTGGGGCTGCCCCCCTGGAAGTTACTTGAAATCTTTAGAAGAAGATTCAGGAGCTGCTCCATCCTTTGCAGTCCTGGCTTGTATTCAAGTCCTGGCCGCTGAATGCAAACTCTGCTTTTGCTGGAGGTTGGTTCCACTAAGGAGCATAATTATTATTATTATTATTATTATTATTATTATTATTATTATTATTATTAATAATAATAATATCCCGCCCATCTGGCTGGGCTTCCCCAGCCACTCTGGGTGGCTTCCAACAAAATATTAAAATACAGTAATGCATCAAACATTAAAAGCTTCTCTAAACAGGGCTGCCTTCAGATGTCTTCTAAAAGTCTGGTACCGTATTTTTCGCCCTATAGGATGCACTTTTCCCCCTCCAAAAATGAAGGGGAAATGTGTGTGCGTCCTATGGGGCGAATGCAGCCTTTCGCTGAAGCCTGGAGAGTGAGAGGGGTCGGTGCGCACCGACCCCTCTCACTCTCCAGGCTTCAGGAGAGCCCCAGCACCAGTCCCACAAGGTTGGGGGACAGAGGGAGGCGGAATGCCGCCATCCCGCTGTCTCCCGAAGTGGTTTGGAGGCTGACGGCGGGGAGACCCCACTGCCTGCCCCACAAGCTCCGGGGACAGCTGGGAGGCGCAGCGCATCTTCCCGCTGTCCCCGGACCTGGTCTGAAGGCGGGCTGCGGGGAGAAGAGCGCTTCTCCCCACTGCTGGCCCCACAAGCGCCTGGGGGGGGGGAAATAAAATTTTTTTCCCCTTTATTTCCCCCCCAAAAAACTTGATGCGTCCTATGGGCCGGTGCGTCCTATGGGGTGAAAAATACGGTAGTTGTTCTCTTTGACATCTGGTGGGAGGGCGTTCCACAGGGCATGCGCCACTACCGAGAAGGCCCTCTGCCTGGTTCCCTGTAACTTGGCTTCTCGCAGCGAGGGAACCGCCAGAAGGCCCTCAGCGCTGGACCTCAGTGTCCGGGTAGAACAATGGGGGTGGAGACGCTCCTTCAGATATACAGGACCGAGGCTGTTTAGGGCTCTAAAGGTCAGCACCAACACTTTGAAATGTGCTTGGAAATGTACTGGCTCAGGAACCCCCAAGTAGAGGCAATCTCAACTGGTTTGCAACTGGTGACATTTTCTTGAGGGTCAGAGGGGCTCCGCTGAACAATGTGGGACGGGGCTTTGGAATTCAAGTAGTCACAGGATGAATGCTTATTTATTAGCTATTTATTTTCCTGCATTTATATCCCACCTTTCTCCTGTCATGGCATCCAAGTGGCATGCCTGTGGCTTCCATGAGGTCTCCCATCCAGACGCTGACCAGAGCCAGCCCTGCTTAGCTTCAGCAAGGTGGTGGCATCATACACCTTCAGACTATACCCTGGGATCATTTGTTTCCATTTCAGGATCTGTAGAGAGCATGAAAAGAGAGGCTATGGGCTCCACCTAGGCCTTAAATTAGGAGACTTTCAGCGATACTGGAGAAGAATGAAACCATAGTTACTTTGTGATGCTAATAGCCACAGAAACCTATTCACCTGTCACCTCAATTATAGAAATCGTTATGAGATGAAGATAAAAAGGGCACCTGGGTGTCTGACGGCCATGCTTGCTTTATTAATCAGCAGTAAAATAAGTGGATTTTCAGATTTCTTTTATGGCTTTTCCGTAAAGGAAGAGGTGGCTTGATGCTGTCATATGCGCAGGAATTGTACTAAAATGGATAATCACACTTGCCTTTGAATGTTAGTTTCTGCCCAAAGTGTTGTGTAGACAGAACATGCTCCTTGCTGCTTTCTTTCTCTTCTTCGAATGCCAGATTAAATCTGTTTTTAATCATGTTTATGTGACTTTCAGTGGCGTAGCGTGGGGGGTGCAGGGGGGGGGGCCAGCCGCACCGGGCGCAACATCTGGGGGTTAGGGTTAGGGGGCGCAAATCCACGGGTTAGGGGGCGCAAATCCATGGGTTAGGGCGCGTAAATTACTTGCCTTGCCCCGGGTGCTGACAACCCACGCTACGCCACTGGTGACTTTTATTGTAGTCCTTTACTTTGGTTTTAAATTGCTTTGGGACTCTGGTTTGTTTTGGTTTTTTAGTGGCGAGTGATTTATAAATTGCATAAACCTAAATCATGAGAACCAAGGATCACAGAGCTCTGGAGCAGTAAGACAGGGGTCAAACGCTTACCTTTACCTTCAGTTTGTGTGGCCTTGGGGCTCTGCTACCTAACATTATGTCTGTGTCCAAAGGTAGCAACCTGGTTTGATGATGAAGTCAAGGAACACTGGTGTTTTTTCAAGACTTATCCATCATAATTAATAGTAAATGTGGTGAATTAGTAATACCAGTGTGGCATAGAAGTTACAGCAGGGGGACTGTGACACACTCTCTCTCTCTCTCTTTCTCTCTCTCTATATATACACATACACATTTTTATTGGGTTTTCTGGCATATCATTTCCAACAGACATATAACATTCTTTCTTATCTTATACAATATTTTAGACTTCCGTTAACACCTCTGATGATTTTCCATTCTCTATCACTTATTCTGTATTTCTTAATTTCTCTATTACTCTTAATTATCATTAACTATTAAATCTCCTCATAGTCTTTCTTGCAATATTTCAAATAGTCCTCCTTCCAAAACTTTTTGCAATCCTACTAGCGTAATCTGTTCATTACCATTACTTTTCATATTTTTGTATATTTACTCCGGTCTTCTAAGAATTTCTGGTCCTGCAGGTTTCGAATCCTTCCTGTTAATTTACCCAGTTCTGCATAGTCCCATCAACTTCATCCGACCTGTGACTCTTCTTATGATCGTGGACGCCAACTCCCATCAGCCCCAGTCAGCTAATGGTCAAGGATGATGGGAGTTGTAGTCCAGCAATACCTGGAGAGCCACAGGTCACCAAACCCCCTTGACAGAGTGCTGGACTTTGAGAGTGCTGGACTTTGATGGGGTTCATATCTCTACTAACCTATTCAGTTCTTTGGGTGATCTTAGGCCAGTCACTCTCTTGGTCTTGTAGAATTGTACAGTGGTACCTCGGATTAAGTACTTAATTCGTTCTGGAGCTCTGTTCTTAACCTGAAACTGTTCTTAACCTGAAGCACCACTTTAACTAATGGAGCCTCCTGCTGCCACTGCGCTGCCGGAGCACGAGTTCTGTTCTCACCCTGAAGCAAAGTTTTTAATCTGAGGTACTATTTCTGGGTTAGCGGAGTCTGTAACCTGAAGCGTATGTAACCTGAAGCGTATGTAACCCGAGGTACCACTGTAGTTGGAAAGGACTATGGGGGTTATCTAATGCAGCCCCCCTGCAATGCAAGAATCTTTTTGCCCAACGTGTGTCTCAAATCCATGACCTTGAGATTAAGAGCCTCATGCTCTAGCCACAGCCAAGCCCTTTTTTCAGTAGGTTGCCCTGAGGAAGAACTGGGTGGATCATATATGCTGCCCTGAGCTCCTTTGGAGGAAAGCCTGGATGGGGAAAAATGCAAACATTTTCACTCTGTGTTCACTGATAGGTTCGCGATTCAGCTCAGTCCTTCCTGACAGTCCATGTCCCTCTCTACGTCTCCTACATTTATGTGACTGCGCCTAGAGGATGGGCCTCTCTGGAACATCACACTGAGATGGAGTTTTCCTTCTTCTATGACACAGTCCTCTGGAGAACAGGTGAGTGGTTGTGGCGCAAAAGTGTGCTATGCAGCAACGTTGCCGGTGTGCCTGGTCCCATGAGTTGAAAGCATGGGGTGCAGGAACCTTGTAGTGCTAAGTGGGATATAGGTCTGGTTAGACTCTAGATGGATCTGGGACCCCTACGTTGCTACCTTGAACTCCAAACAGCACACAGAAGCCACTGTATTTAATGAGACTTAGGATTGCAGCCCAAATAAATAAGTGACCCTTGTTGGGCTTAAAAATAGCAAAGTGCAGGGGGACCTCGACCTTGGAGCACACCCAAAAATTTATAATTTGGCACAATATTTGGACTGTTTTATTATTGTATAATTTGGAATATGTAATGTGGTTTGATTGGATTGTTAAAATGGAAAACTCAATAAATATCAGTTACCAAATAATAAATAAATAGCAAAGTGCATTTACTCTTTCTTTTTTTAAAATAATGCTATGGTGATGATTGTGAGCCCCTCTGAGCTCAACTTTTGTTGTTGGAAAAGAGGAATGCAAATATTAAATCAAATGAAAAACCCAATGCTTATGGGGACTTTAATGACCTGAAGCTGGTTTGGGAGTGAGATTTGGGAGACACCACCACCCTTGACTCGACTTGACACCATCCCCTTTTAAAACCACATCTGAAACAATATGGGAGGTAGCACTAACTCATAGATGGCAGTGGACACCAGTTAAACTGATCTATGTGAAGGAGGAGATGTTGCCCAACTGTTGGCGCGGTTGTTCAACTAGGGGGACCCTTCTCCACATGTGATAGGAGTGTCTTAATGTTGACCGATCCTGGGTTAGTCTTTTTGACAAGATTCCACAATTACAAAACGGGCGGGTCCCAAATCTCCCTCTTTGGGTCTTTTGCCTCTGCAGCTGAGCCCAACACTTTTTCATACACACTTAGTATGCTTCCTGCTGAATGCAGTAAGATCTATCAGACCCTACATTGGATGTTTGAAGCCCTTGTAATTTGGTCTCTGATCCTCTCAGTCTTCAGTGCTAGGGGTCATAAGGAACCTGGGACCTTTGACACTTGCTGGTTTCCTTTTCTCTTGTTTGTAAACGAGTCCATTGAGAAGGAAAATCTCCCAGCTACTCATAGAAACCTCTGCAGAAGCTTTCTAAGTTAGATAGGATTGGACTCACCAAATCCTGCCCCCCCCTTTCCTTTTCATGTTTCCCATCCTTTTCTACTTATAATTTGTTGGACACAAAAACCATACTTGTTATTATTGTTGTATTTGTTCATGTTCTTGGAAAAATGAACAAAGTACAGCTGTAAAAACTGGCTTAGCTCTCTTATTTCTGTCGCTGGGTTGTGGCAGGAGGACCAGTGCACTTTGATTAATGCTCCTTTATCCCTTTGTGAAGGAGGCAGCTGATTCTCTTGTTCCCTCCAGGCATTCAGACCGACAGCGTCCTTTCTGCTAGGCTGCAGATAATAAGGATCTACATTCGAGAGGATGGTCGGCTAGTCATTGAGTTCAAGACCCATGCCAAGTTCCGAGGTAAACACCTCTTGATTTCTTCAAGGAAACCTGTTTGGATTAAGGTCACACTTTCTAGAATCCCTGACTCTTATGCCTCATCCCAGATATGGACAGGTGCTGGTTGTTGCAGGATGATGGCACCCTAAGTTAAAAAGGTAAAGGACCCCTGGACGGTTATGTCCAGTCAAAGGCGACTATGGGGTTGCGACGCTCATCTCACTTCAGGCCGAGGGAGCTGGCGTTTGTCCACAGACAGCTTTCTGGGTCATGTGGCCAGCATGACTAAACCGCTTCTGGGGCAACGGAACACCGTGATGGAAACCAGAGTGCATGGAAACACTGTTTCCCTTCCCGCCACAGCGGTACCTATTTATCTACTTGCACTGGTGTGCTTTTGAACTGCTAGGTTGGCAGGAGCTGGGACAGAGCAACGGGAGCTCACCCCATCGCGGGGATTCTAACCGCCGACCTTCCTATGGGCAAGCCCAAGAGGCTCAGTGGTTTAGACCACAGCACCACCCACATATATAATAATAATAATTTATTTATACCCTGCCCATCTGGCTGAGTTTCCCCAGCCACTCTGGGCGGCTCCCAATCGAGTGTTAAAAAACAATACAGCATTGTTCCGGATGGCACCCTACAACCTCTAAGGCACACCTTTTTCCTTTGCCTTTACTTGTCCCAGGGCTAAGCCCTGGTATTCATAGATGGCTCAGAAGCTAAATCCTTATGAGCCTTAGATTAAGCAAAATCATGCTAACGCTATTATCGTCATCAACGAGAACATCCGTTTTCCTCTCTCTATGCAGGGCACTTTGTGATGGAACACCACACTTTGCCAGATGCAAAGTCTTTCATCATGACTCCTGATCACTTGGGAGGGATGGAGTTTGACCTGCAGCTTTTGTGGAGTGGCCAGACTTTTGATTCCCCTTATCAGCTCTGGAGAGCAACCAGCTCCTACAGCAGGTAAGACAAAAACAAACAAACCTGCCATACTTTTCTACTGAAGCTGCTGCCATCCTTCTGCTGCCCAGGATGTCTTCAGTTTCGTGCTAGGTTTCTGTCAGGGTGGATTTGCAGAACCAGGGGGGACATAATAGGGTTGAGGGCAGCAGGGGAATGATCCTGGAATGAGTTAATGCATAGCACTAGGACTTTGGAGGGACTGTGTGGGACGGAGGGTGGGCTTTGCCAGTTATTAGGAATTTGGGGGACAAGGGCTTTGGGAATCCTGCAGGAGAAAAGCAAAGGCTGAGGCAGAAAATAAAGGCTGCTCCTGGCAAAAAAGGAATGGTGGTTTTGAAAGGCAGTTGAGGGTTCTGCACACCTAACTGCCTCACTGACATTTCCGGGTTGGAGGTTAGTCAGGAGTGTGGCTGAGTCTGCTCATGGCAGTAGGTTTCCCGTGGGATTATGGAACCACTCCTTGCCTCTTTGTACTTGAGAGGGCTGTTGTTCAGCTCTCCTTCCATGAGAGCAACTTTCTCTGATTTCCTGTCCTTTCCACACTCTGCTGGACCAGAGTGCAGAGCAGAGAAGACATAGGACCTAAGATTCGAACTTTCTCTTTAATTTCAAGGGATAGTGAGCTAGAAATTAAAGCACCTATTGGCATCAATGAACCTGGTGAATTTGGACCTGTTCCACTCCACCTAGCCCCAGGACTGGGAAGTTAAAGATGGCTGAATAGTATGCCAGCCACATTATTTTCTTAAGAATTCTATCCCACAAATACAGAAATTGGTGCTACTCCTTAACTATTTCAGCCAATCAGGTCGTGCAGTGGTTACACTTTGCTCCCGCCGCTTGTGCGGGGAAGTGCAAAGAGGTCTTTTTTGCAGCATCTACGAAGTGAGAAAATGTGCACTAAAGAAAACAAATCTGTAGCAGGGAGCATCAGGAGGCGGAATCTCTTACGAGCATTACCTGGAAGATTGCATGTGAGAGAGGCTTCTTCATCTTCTTTTGGTGTTTGATCAAATTCTTGAAGTGGCAACTCACCTATCCAACCTGTGGGAAGATGCCCATTTCTCTGCAGTGAGTTGCCACTTTAGATGCTACACAAAAGTGTAGCAACAGGATACACAAATCCTGTTGATGCCCAAAGCCATCTATAGTTGTTCTGATCAAAGAACCAGGCCCTACTTGAAGTTTTTTTTTAGAGATCAAGCTGCAGCCAATGACCTATATCCTGGCCTATATGTGGTTCAAATGCTGCTGGTAAATTGTTTGCCCAGAAGGCTGTTCCATTTCTGTGTTTGTTTTGTTCACCTGGCTAAGCTCACTAGGCCCTTAAACAAAGTGGTATATAAATAGCAATACAAATCAATACAGTTAACTATGGTGCTTCCTCTCTGCTTCCAGGAAGGATTACTCGGGAGAATACACCATCTACTTAATACCATGCACAGTGCAGCCCACGCAATCATGGGTTGATCCGGGAGACAAGCCTTTACCCTGCACTGCTCATGCTCCAGAAAAGTAAGGAGATGCTTATTTTATTGGTGGCTTGATTTACCATGCCTGGGGATATTCATCAGTAAAGAGAGAGAGAGAGAGAGAGACTGATGCACACACAGATACCTGCACACCTTTTCCTGCATGCAGAAGGCGATTCCTCCCATTCTACTCTCCCAACCGTGCCACGTTCTTCTTTGGCCATTGAGTGGACTGGCTGGATTCAGAGCAGTGGTTGGAGGCACCACCTGCAGAACTTCCAGGGGAAGAAGGCTCAGAGCCAGGGGATTGATCAGTGGTCAAAAGGAGAAGAGGGGACAGACTGGGAGGAGTCGGAAGCCGAAGAGGCAACAGGGTTTAGTGAACAGAGAGAGGCTGCAGCAGAGAGCAGTCCAGACTCAGAGGCAATAGCAGAGGGGGGTCAAGAGGCTGAGTGTGCTGCAAGCAAAACTTGTTCTTGACAATCGGGGTGGGGTGGGTGTTATTCAACAAGCCCTTTCTTGCAAAGCACACTGCCCCATTAAGGCATCCTAGCAAATACCATATTTTTTGCTCTATAAGACTCATTTTTCCCCTCCTAAAAAGCAAGGAGAAATGTGTGTGCGTCTTATGGAGTGAATGCAGGCTGCACAGCTATCCCAGAAGCCAGAACAGCAAGAGGGATTGCTGCTTTCACTGCGCAGCGATCCCTCTTGCTGTTCGGACTTCTGAGATTCAGAATAATTTTTTTTCTTGTTTTCCTCCTCCAATAACTATGTGAGTCTTGTGGTCTGGTGCGTCTTATAGAGAGAAAAATATGGTACATCCCCACTTCTAGTGACAGGCGCTTTGCTAGTATATAATAAACAGTAAACAGTTTAAAGGAAACATTTGAAGGAAGGAGATTTCATGGCCTCTTGGGCAGCTTGATTTCATTGGTTGTTTACAGATTTCTTATTTGAATGTTGCGTCTTTTATGTGTCCAGATCGCTAGCGTAAAAGACAAGCAGAACTTCACTGGTTCATTCAGACAAATGAGAAACACAAATGGGGAAATTTAAGAGGGAGACGTGTTTAAACCCTTTTTTCCAAGACTCAGGAATCATACAATTCCTGAGATGTGCAGTGCTCTTTTTCCCTGCTCCAAGAGGAAATATTGGCACAGCCGTCTTTGCACGACGGTGCTTCTGTTTTGTTCAAATCAAACAAAGCTTTTGACAGCCTTCCTGCAAATGCATCTGGCTGATAGTCCGACACGGCGTGTGAAGTCTGGCACTGTGCAGGCTAACAGCAGGCTCAAATCTGTGATCTTCGGATCACAGCCTTTCCTTTGTGCTGTGCTTCAAAAAGACTTCTTTGGGTTATTTCCAAAGATGGAGCCGATGCTTAACGCCACCAGCACACCATCAGTCAGACTGAAAGCATTCGGGGCAGGGGAGAAAACGGTTTGAATTTTATTCTCTCTTTCCCGGAAGGGTAATAATGCTAGATGTTCTCATTTTATTACTGTTGGCCAAATCCAATAAACAACCCATCCAGTGGAGCAGGCGGGGGCATGACTAGCCATGCTCTGGGGCAACAGGCTTTATTTGGGGGGGGCATGCAATTTGTAGGAGGCATGAGATATATTAAGAACTACGAGCCTCTTTCAATTTCAGGGCCGTATTGCCTCTTGGGCAACACGGTGGGGGCCACATTCAGGTTGTTGACAGACCCAGAGGCAAAAGCACACAGGGCAATTGGTCTCAGAGTATCAGTTGTCCAAGTTGACAGCGGCCATTGTGGGCAGTGCCGGATTTACGTATAAGCCAAACAAGCTATAGCTTAGGACCCCACTCTCTTGGGGGCCCCCAAGAAAATTACAGTGGTACCTTGGGTTACAGACGCTTCAGGTTACAGACGCTTCAGCGTACAGACTCCGCTAACCCAGAAATAGTACCTCGGGTTAAGAACTTTGCTTCAGGATGAGAACAGAAATCGTGCTCTGGCGGCGCGGCAGCAGCAGGAGGCCCCATTAGCTAAAGTGGTACCTCAGGTTAAGAACAGTTTCAGGTTAAGAATGAACCTCCAGAACAAATTAAGTTCTTAACCCGAGGTACCACTGTAAAGGAAAAAACAAGTGGATGTACATTTCCGAAATATAAGATAAAAAAACAAATGAAATAAAACCTACATACAGCAACAGTGTTTTGTGTTGGGTAGGCTCCTATGATGTAAGTCATGGGCCCTGCCTGCCTGCCTGCTCCCTGAAATATCACTGGTTTGCTCATTTCTATATACAGTGGTACCTCGGGTTAAGTACTTAATTCATTCCGGAGGTCTGTTCTTAACCTGAAACTGTTCTTAACCTGAAAGACCACTTTAGCTAATGGGGCCTCCCGCTGCCGCCGCGCCGCCGGAGCACAATTTCTGTTCTCATCCTGAAGCAAAGTTCTTAACCTGAGGTAATACTTCTGGGTTAGCGGAGTCTGTAACCTGAAGCTTATGTAACCTGAAGCGTATGTAACCTGAGGTACCACTGTATAGGGTGCCCACATTCTGCCTGGGCTGGTTGCAGGGCAACATGTGCAAATGGTTTTAGATACCTACTGTATTAGGTCCATAAATTACCATAAACAGGGACAATCTGTTGTTGACAAAGGACAGCTGGACATATAAAGGGCCCCATTACCTTCAGTAGCTTAGGGCCTCATCAAACCTAAATCCGGCCCTGATTGTGGGGCTGCAAAGGGGAGTAGGGCAGGGCAGTTTGGGGAAAATGTGTGCCTTCCACTCTGCTCTAATTCTGAAATTGTCTCACGGGCCATTTCTCTCTTGTTTCCTCTCTCCTGTTTAGATTTCTGATCCCAATTGCCTTCCAGCAAACTAACCGCCCGGTCCCCGTGGTGTATTCCCTGAACACGGAGTTTCAGCTCTGCAACAACGAGAAAGTGTTTCTGATGGACCCAACCAAATCGGAAATGTCCATGGCAGAGATGGACTATAAAGGAGCTTTTTCAAAAGGTAGGGTTTACGTTTCCTGGTTGGATTGTGTGGCATAACACAAACTCCTGGTCAGTGGCGTAGCGTGGGTTGTCAGCACCCAGGGCAAGGCAAGTAATTTGCGCCCCCTAACCCGTGGATTTGCGCCCCCTAACCCGTGGATTTGCCCTAACCCCAGATGTTGCGCCCGGTGCGGCCGGCCCCCCCTGCACCCCCCACGCTACGCCACTGCTCCTGGTCTCTCTAAATATATATGTTTTAATACAAATATTGACTCAGCCTGAGCCCTGTGTTTTCTTTCCTCAGGCCAAATCCTTTACGGCCGTGTGATGTGGAATCCTGAGCAGAATCTCAACTCTGCCTACAAACTGCAGCTGGAAAAAGTCTATCTCTGCACAGGGAAGGACGGTTACGTGCCTTTCTTTGACCCGACAGGGACCATCTACAACGAGGGTCCGCAGTATGGCTGCATCCAACCCAACAAACACCTGAAGCACAGATTTCTGCTGCTGGTACATTGTATAACTTTAGCATCTTGGGGAAAGGCTTTGAAGGGCAACCACCCTGGGCTTAGGGTGGATGTGGACAGCCGCTGTACCACAAGTCTGGCAGGGGGACAGAAAGGATATCCAGAGGGGATCTTCTGAAGATACATTTACCCAGTTATAGGTTACTACAGTGCAGTGCATCTACTTGCTAAACCCCAAGGCTGGCCCCCAGCATCAGGCAAGGTCAAATTTGCCTCATGTAAAGGTAAAGGGACCCCTGACCGTTAGGTCCAGTCGTGGCCGACTCTGGGGTTGTGGCGCTCATCTCGCTTTATTGGCCAAGGGAGCCGGCGTACAGCTTCCGGGTCATGTGGCCAGCATGACTAAGCCGCTTCTGGCGAACCAAAGCACCGCATGGAAATGCGGTTTACCTTCCCGCTGGAGTGGTACCTATTTATCTACTTGCACTTTGAGGTGCTTTCGAACGGCTAGGTTGGCAGGAGCAGGGACCGAGCAACGGGAGTTCACCCCGTCACAGGGATTCGAACCGCCGACCTTCTGATCGGCAAGTCCTAGGCTCTGTGGTTTAACCTATAGCGCCACCCGCGTCCCTTTGCCTTAGGTGGACATTATTAAAAGACAGCAAAATGTCAATAGAATCATAGAGCTGGAAGCAACCTCAAAGGTGAATTAGACCAGACTTTGCCCACCTGGACTACAACACCCATCAGCCACAGCCAGCACAATGGGCATTGTAGCCCAAAACATCTGAAGTTGGAAAAAAAGGATGAAAGATGAGACTCTTAACCTCAGGGTCAGGGGTTTGAGCCCCATGTTGGGCAAAAAAATTCGTGTGTTGCAGGGAATTGACTCTCATGGTCTCTTCCAACTCTGCAATTCTGTGGTTCTGATTTCAGGTAACAGAGCTGAGAAGGGCCCTTTTACTTGAGACCCCGAAGAACTGCTGCCAATCAAGAGCAGACAGCACTGGGCTCGATTGGCAGTGGTCCTAAATACATGCAAATTACTGTTAGTTCCATGACAGAAGTGGTAACTGTGGTGAATTAAGAGGAAACACCACACTGATCATTGTTCCTCTCTCCCCAGACAGTAGTTCTGTTGGTTTTAGTACTGTAGTTGTCATTTAAATTCTACTCAATATTGATCCAGAGTAGATTCCAATATACTGTATAGTTAGCAGAGTAACAACTTAAACATGTTGCAGGATTTAAAAAAAATAAATATATAGACCAGAGGCAATTATATTCCATCCAGCAGAGCTTGACTGCTACTGAAGGCAAATGAGCATAATGGTCACAAATCCAATACATTCAGAATTGGTACTGCCCATAAGAAATCCAGTTGCAGCAGACTTGACTTAAACTTACAATAACTTTTAATAAGTCTAAACCTTAACACTAAGCATGCTATGTAGAGAACACCACACCAGAAGGAAAAGAGAAAGAGAAAGTGAAACTCAGGCTCCTTCTGGCCTCACTATTATAGTCTGCATGACCTTGATAGAAAGAGATTAGAGAACCAGTTTAAGGCAGCTGTACTCAGCTTCTCTGAAGGAATAACCCAAACATCATGAACCTTCTGCTTGTTTCTTTCATATTTTTTTTATAAAATATTTATTGAGATTTTTTAAACAACAAACAGATAAGAAACAAAAAGGCATAAGAAAAGTAAAGATATAAAAAGAAAATACAAGTAACATAAAAATATTCATAAATTATTTTTTCATAAACTTTGGACTTCCTCACATCCCCCTTCCCTGCGTTCCCAACAATATAATTATATGCAGCAATTTGTTACCTTACTTCCAATCTTATTTTATAAATCTCAAGTATTCAATTTCGACTTTTCAATTGTAATTGTCATAAATTCAGCTCCTTCTATTGAACCAGATATTACTTCCATTTTCGACGTTAACTTAAACATCATATGTTCTCAAATATCTTACAATAATTTTACTGTTGCCATGTTACTTTCATTTGTGCATTCTCCTAACATTCATACAATTTGTAATGTTTTTGTAAATAGTCTTTAAATTTTTTCCAGTCCTCTTCCATCGTTTCTGCTTGTTTCTTTCACACAGAGAAGCTTCCAGAACCCTCTTGAATTAATTAGAACAGGAAAGATCTCTAGACATCAGAACAATACTTTCTGCACCAAGAAATGCAAACTGACAGTAGTTACACAAGTGTCAAAAGTCCTGTTGGGCTAGAACTTGAGTTAAACAAACTGAACTTAATAGATTGGGACAATTAGCTAGGAGGAAAAAAGATTCGGATCATCACACAGTAGTTGTGTACCTCTCCCCTTTGGCCAACCTGCTGCCTGCTTCTCCAGGGAGCCATCTTTGGACAATGAGGCATTTCTGTGTAGGCCTGCTCTCTTAAGAGCATGTTGTCTCCATTTACCTTCTAATCATGGGCTACTGCTCCCTTCCAATTCCAGGACAGGACTCAGCCAGAAGCGACTGACAAATACTTCCATGATGTACCTTTCGATGCCTGTTTTGCTTCTGAGCTGCCGGATTTCCACCTGGTCAGCAGCATGCCTGGAGTGGACGGCTTCATCATGAAGGTGGATGCCCTCTACAAGGTGAGTAGGATACAAGTTAATGTCCCAGGCAAATGTCATGGTTTTAACTCTACAAATTGTGCACTGGAACTCTAGAATCTATGCCTTCTCATTGTTCGGTGTGTGGAAATTGAGGGGGAGCGTGGGATATGGGTATGCCAGCTTTGCTCAAAATGATGCTCTTGAGATGTTTTGCAGAGCAACTCGCATCAGCCCCAGTCATCACATCAAGGGTAGAGCTGATGCAGGTTGTTGTTCCAAAGATCTAGAGGGCAGCAGGTTGAGAAAGTTTGGTGTGTGCTCATAGAAGAAGAAGAAGAAGAAGAGTTTGGATTTGATATCCCGCCTTTCACTCCCCTTCAGGAGTCTCAAAGCGGCTAACATTCTCCTTTCCCTTCCTCCCCCACAACAAACACTCTGTGAGGTGAGTGGGGCTGAGAGACTTCAAAGAAGTGTGACTAGCCCAAGGTCACCCAGCAGCTGCATGTGGAGGAGCGGAGAGGCGAACCCGGTTCCCCAGATTACGAGACTACGAGACTACTGGTCTTAACCACTACACCACACTGGCTCTCAATAGGCACTGCCATCTTCCTTAGATGAGATGAGATGGCACTGTGGGCAGGTGGTTCATCTGCCCAAGGGAGTAGTGTCAATCCTCTGTTAAATGGGTTTATACCTGTTGTTGTTGTTTAGTCGTTTAGTCATGTCCAACTCTTCGTGACACCATGGACCAGAGCACGCCAGGCACTCCTGTCTTCCACTGCCTCCCGCAGTTTGGTCTTTGTAGCTTCGAGAACACTGTCCAACCATCTCGTCCTCTGTCGTCCACTTCTCCTTGTGCCCTCCATCTTTCCCAACATCAGGGTCTTTTCCAGGGAGTCTTCTCTTCTCATGAGGTGGCCAAAGTATTGGAGCCTCAGCTTCAGGATCTGTCCTTTTTTTCTGGGCCCAGAGATGGAAAGAAGATAAAGTCCCAACCAGAGAAGAATGGCAGATTAAATTGATGGATTATGCCAAAATGGAAAAAATGATTGGAAGAATCAGAAATTTTAATAAAGAATGGGGGGGGATTTATAATTTACCTTAAAAACCATTGTAAACAGTTAAAAATGTTGGTTGGTTTGGAATAACACTTGTAGTTTAATGGTGAATTTCGGATAGAACGGAGAGGTAAAAGATTTGGATTCTTATAAAAGATGCAGGAGGAAATGATTAACAACAGGACCCACAAAGGGGAGGAGGGAAGTCCAGGAGATTCTATGGAATCTTGTCTTTATGTTGTATGTTGGATATGTGATTATAAAACTGTAATTTGAAAAAAACAAATTATATATATAAAAAATTAATCTGAAAATGAAAGGGAAATTTTCTAAAGTTTGGCATCTGTTTCTTGAATTTGCTTAAGTAAGGGAGCATGACTGTCAGACGACCGCTTCTCATAGATGCCTTTGGGGAAATGTTCCTGGGTACTATGCTTACGAAGGGCAATTGTCTGGAATTATAGTTCTGTTTTTGGAATTCTACCGCTCCTCCCTCTCCATTTGCAGTTGAGTGCTCCTTGTTCTATCTTTATCACTGAGAGTGCCTTTAAGGGGGTGCTATCAAAACATAAGGAATAAACAAATAACGATTAATTCCCTTTATCCAGTAACTGAAAAGTTAGGTTTGGGGGCTGGGCAGTGAGGGTTTTCACTGAAGCATCTAGTGAAGCCTTTTTTTAAAAGTTGATTTTTGTGCGCTCCTTGTGTCTTTTCGAACAGGTAGAAACCGGGCATCAGTGGTACCTCCAAGTGATCTACGTCATCGGCCCTGAAACCATCGCGGGTCCCCGGGTGCCACGTTCTCTAGTGCAGCAGCTGCGACGCAGCCGCCGGGACCTTGCGGGCCCCAAGGGTGGCCTGATTCTAGACGACTCCTTGATCTACGACAACGAAGGAGACCAGGTCAAGAATGGCACGAACATGAAGTCTCTCAACCTGGAGCAGCAAGAGGCGGTGGCCGCCGCTTCCCTGTCGCAGACGGGGGCGTCCATCGGCAGCGCCTTCGCGGCCATCATGCTCCTCCTCCTGGTTCTCCTGGTCTTCTGCTTTGTGACCAGGAAGTGTCGGAAGCACAGGAAAAAGAAAAAGGCGGCGAGGGATGCCGTGGAGCAGTATCCTCTCAACACCAAAGTGGAGGCCGCCAAGAGGAACACGGAGGGCGTTGAGAAGAACGTCAACAGACAGTATTGCACCGTGAAGAACCTGAATGTACTCTGCGAAAGCGATGGGGCCTACAAGGCCCAAGGGGCAAAGGTTAAGCAGGTGAACTTGGCAGTGAAAGTCCACAACAATTTACACGACGGAACAGAAGTCTAGTAGCCCGTGCACAACTTTTCTGTTTTTCTTTTTGTAATATCTTTTTTATAAATTGTACAAAGGAAATTGGAGCCGGGGTGGGGTGGGGGAAAAGTATGATTTGTTGGTTTTTTTAAAAAGAAACCATCCCTGATATTTTTGTAACGGTCTTTGTGGGTGGTGGGGAAAGGGAAGAGCGATACCTTTTTGGTCATTGTTTGCTTGAGCGGTGAACAAGCGACACGTCTTTGCACGCTTCCACTCCGCAACGGAGCTACCTCACTGAGAAGCAGGCCTGCGTTGAGGCGCTGAATTGAGTCTCTTGGATGACAGCATTCCATTCACACACCCATCCAGCCTCCAGTGCTCAGTTTCCTGTATCTTCCACTGCACAATGGGGTTGATTAAACACTAGAAGGGTGCCGAATGCAAATGAGGCTTCTTTGGAGGTGGAAGAAGCAACAGGGCAGTAATTGTTGTGGTCCACTGCTTCCTCTCGCAGCCACTATTGCATCAGTCACATTGGAACCTGCTCAGGTTCAACCATATCTACACACCGGTTCCTCCAGCTCCTGAGTGAAAGTGAAGCACGTTGCAGCAGCATTAGAGGAAGCGGGAAGTGATTTAAGGGCTTCTCTTTGAGCCAGTCACACATGAGAGAAGTCTCAGCTTTTAAAGTTCATTTTAGTTGCTAATTATCCTTTCTTTTTCTTTCTTTCTTTCCTTCCTTCCTTCCTTCCTTCCTTCCTTCCTTCCTTCCTTCCTTCCTTTGTGTGTTATGCTCTCATGGTGCAGGTAACATGTTAAGCCAAATGTATAATGCATTCTCTTTGAGCAAAAGTAAGATCTGATCACCACTATTACTAGAACTACCACTGCCATATATATTTGGTGATGCCCAACTAAGTTGTATTCAGAATAGCAGGCTATCTCCCATTGTTTATTTAGTGCCAAAAATGTGCTGGGTAATATTCAGCCAGTCTCCACATAAGTAGAAGAAGTGGTTTCTTCCTCCGTAGAAACATTTAATGTTAATTTCTCTTCCACTTGATGTTAATTTCTCAAATGTCTGAATTGCCATACGTTTCTGAATTTTCTCCAGTCCAGAATTCCATGAGTGTTCCACTGGACACCCAGAAATCCAAGCAGAGCAGGCTTTCTCAATTGTTTCAGTGGGGTGAGCCAATGTACAAACGGAAAGGAGTATATGTTTGTGGGTTGGCTCCCTCTCTTGACATGAATGGGGAAATCATTTCACGAGGGAGCTTCACACATGCATTGGAACTTCAGTGCCTGGAATAAACTGTAGAACAATTACGTTCTGCTGTTAGTGCCTAAGCATACCTACTTGGATATACATACCATTGACAACAAGGAACTTGTTCCTGAGTAAGCATACAGAAGATCAGATTGCACATACGTAAATGCAGTGACCTCCATAGGAGATGAGCAAATATTTGTGGATATTGAAGAAGAACCACTCTGATTTCAGAAATGTTGGGTATAAATGCATTGTATGCAGTGTGCCTAATCTCATTACTGCTTGGTCTGCTGCAAAGCTGCTGTGACAGTCTCATCATAGCGGCTGGTTTTGGGACAATTATGAAGCTGACGGACCGTGGTGGAATATTTCACCTGGCTGAGGTTGCCAATATATTTTCTGTAGACGCACACTTGAAAGTGTCAAAAGACCTGTAATCATTGCTTTACTTTGTTTGATTCGTGCAATCACTTTGTATACCTTTTGATCGATGCCAAGAGGCAGTATTGGAATTCCCTCAGACGCACACTTCACAGTTTCAGCATTCTGCCATTCATAATTAAGCAACATCTGTGATGCTTTGAAGAAGTCTTGTGAATGCTTTGACCTGTGTTCAGATTGTTCCCCTGTGTGCCCTGGACTGAAGACTTTCCCCGGGGCTTGTTGAACATTCTGTTAGACTATTCACATGAGTGGGTTGACCCTAGGTAGAGAAAGGCCATTTGTGTTGACATAAAACCATCATACAGATTGGGACTGGAGCTTTCGCTACCAGGATGTTGTGTACAAGGTGTAGCCTGTTGCCCCACTTCAGAGCCTGATACGCAATGCCATTGAAGGCACATAGCCCCTGCCTTTGTGAGCTGTCCTCATTCAGACCAACGAACCCGGCCCTCCATTGAAGTGAATGCGGGTGGTGGAGTTCATTGCATACATTGAAACCTCTGGGCCCACAGCAGCCTGCTGAATCTGGGGAAGAACACAAGAGCCGCCAGAGTGGTCTTGGAACAGGGAGCCCTGGGTCAGAAGAAGAAGAAGAAGAAGAAGAAGAAGAAGAAGAAGAAGAAGAAGAAGAAGAATGGGAGTTTGGATTTGATATCCCGTTTTATCACTACCCAAAGGAGTCTCAAAGCAGCTAACATTCTCCTTTCCCTTCCTCCCCCACAACAAACACTCTATGAGGTGAGTGAGGCTGAGAGACTTCAGAGAAGAGTGACTAGCCCAAGGTCACCCAGCAGCTGCATGTGGAGGAGCAGAGATGCGAACCCAGTTCACCAGATTACGAGTCTACCGCTCTTAACCACTACACCACACTAAGTCTCTGCTCAGAAGCCAAGCTGATTGGTTGGTCTAGGGCAGTGTTTCCCAACCTTTTTTGGGCAAAGGCACACTTGTTTCATGAAAAAAATCTCGAGGCACACCACCATGCCAGATGGGGAAAGGTCACTTTTTACTTATGTAAAAAAAAATAAAAAAATAGTAACAGCATAGAAGGTAATGGTTAGGCTAGCATCCCTCTTCCAAATATGCTAGGTTTTTATTTGCAGGGACTGTTCTACATGGGGAAGCATTCAGCACTGTCATTCTCCCATCTGCCATCTGAATTGGTACTATTCTGGGTCAACTTACTCTGCTGCATGTGTAGATGAAAATGGCACCAAGTGTGGGGGAGGGGGCAGAACAGGTTTCAGATACAGGATATTAAGCATACACGTACTTCAGATTGAACTGGTTGCTTGCTTTGCAAGTTTTCATTTCCCAAATGACTGCCTTGGCAAGCGCAATACCTACCAGGCTCAACGCCGGTCTCGCGCTGCCGCTTCCCGCTTCCCGCGCTCTCAAGGACCCGGGAGGAGGAAGGCATGAAGGGAATCCCGAAGGCGCGAAAACCTCGCGCATGCGCAGGCCTTCCGCCTGCGACAGCCCAGTAGGCCGGCCGAAGCGAGCGGCGATGGGATGTGGGAGGGAGCTCGCTCGCCGCCCCGCGTGTGCCTATGTGGGGCACGTTACAGCCCCGTGACGTCAGCGCCACGCAGGCAGCCAGGCAGGCAGACGGCGAGAGCCCCGCGCTGGGCGGCCTCTCCTCGCCGCCGCCGCCCCGCCTCTCACCGCCCGACTCGCCCGCCTCCCTCCAGGCAACATCTCGCGGCACACCAGGCAACGTCTCGCGGCACACTAGTGTGCCGCGGAACACCGGTTGGGAAACACTGGTCTAGGGCAAGTCTTCATGCCCCTTCCTACCTCACAAGGTGGTTGTAAGGGTTAAAATGGGATGACACCCCCCCCCCACGACTGGCATTCTGCGCTCCTTGGAAAGGTGGTATAAAACGGTAACAAAAATGATATTGCAGGAGAGTTACTCTGGCATAGCAGGCAGGATCTTGTGCCAAGTTATTTAGTGCTGGAATGCCAACATTGTGTATGCATGGCGTTGCCAAAACTGTAGGGGAACCATGGGAAATCCATCTCAGTAGTAGTACAGAGCATCTTGCACATTGGTGTTGCTATACGAATAATGATTGCAATGCTGTTGAAACAAGAGACAATAAGCACACATATGTTCTCCTAAATTGTACAACTGCTGGCACATGGATATTGCATATTGCTGTTTGTCACCAAATGCTCAAGTGTTGAGGCCTGCAGGCTTACAAGTCCTACCCCCTTTTGATATGCATACTTCCCCCATTCCGAGAGAAAGTTATTTTAAGTTGCTCTGAGTAAATCTCATTTGGTGCTGTCAACCCATTTTCTTGAAACTCGCCTTTTTATGTATTCTGGAGCATTGGTCATTTTGTTACGGGACGAATGGTTTTTATTTCCATGATACCCTTTTCTCTGCATTGTTGCTGGGTTTTTGTTTTGCTAATAAAAACCACATTTGGTTACTTTTCAACTGAACTTGCCTTTCAATCAAAATTGGTTGTGCAGACCTACCCAGATCGGCCATACAGATTTCATCACATTCACCTTCAACCAACATTTCAGAGATGTAAAGAGCAATGCAGACACCAGCATAGGTGCCAGGCAAAAATCTTCCTTTTCTCACAGGCCGATCTGTGTCCTTTCTCGGGGGTGAGAGATGGGGTGGTATTGTTTTTGTCCATTGTTGTAAACAAAATCTGGTCTTGTTCCCTTATGGTCATGTACACAAGAGCCCTTATAGAGTCCTTTGTAAGTTCTCCATTGGTAGGAGAAAATAACAGAGGCCAACCAGAGAATATTGAGAAGCAAAGCAGCTAGTAAGCCTGATCTTTATTAACGTGTTGCAACAGGGTGCTCCCTTCATGCACAGGAGAGTGGAGGAGGACCCAGAACAAAGGTGTGTCTCCCCTTATATAGACATTTTGAAATTCCCAGCTCTGGAGCTCAAGACCACCCCCAGAAACATTATACATACATCACAGAAGGGGTGTAGCCCCAAGACCACCCCCAGATACATCATACCTACATCATAGAAAAGGCGGTCTACAACAGAAATCTGAGTGCTTTGTTCATCTCCTGTCTGCCAGGTTATCTGATCATGCCTTTTCTGGTTTCTTGTTATTTTCTCCTACTGATGGAGAACCTACAAAGGACTCTATAAGGGCTCTTGAGTACAAGACCATAAGGGAACAAGATCAGATTTTGTTCAACACCATTACCATGTTATATATTCTTGTGTTTTTATATTGTAAGCTGGCAATGGAAGACAGGGGAGAAAAGCAGCCCAGTGTGTTCGCCAAGGCTGCAAAGAGGAGGGTTATAGCTTTGCAGTGTCAAAAAGCACTGTGCGGAACTTCAGGTCCCAGAGCCAAACGTGGCCCTCCAGGGCTCTTCCTCTGGCCCTGTGATTCTCCTCAGGCCTCCCCTCTCTTCAGCCCTGCTCCATGCCATCTTTTCCTGCCTGCAACAATCTTCTAACTGTGATAATTTCTCTTGTGTGCCTGGCTGGTGAGGAGTTAGACACCTCTAGCATGTTGCATGGCTGGAAAGTAGCCTGCAGTCCGCAGGTCTCTTCCAGACGACCCATTTGTTGAACCCTATAAGTTTGCACAAACTTTGCGGTACTATGCAGCATTCAGCTTTGTTTAGGGGGAGATTAGACGACGTGGTGTCAAGCAATTGCCATACCACGCTTTCCAGCGCGTTCCCCTATCACTTTCCTCACTGAATGGAAAAACAACTCTGCAGCTGCGTAAAAACGCCCTTTATTTTTAATTCCCCTTGGCTTTGGCGCCCCTTTCCTTTTTGGCCAAGCGCCCGCGCACGGAGCAAATACATGGGATGCTAATACAGCAGCCGTGCAGCCCAGAGAAAGGCAGAGAGACGTCGTGCTAAAGCGGAGCGCTTTCCCTGTGGGATGCCTGCCTGCCTCACAAACTCTTAGCAAAGCGCAGGAGCGTCGCCGCAGTTCGAGCCTCCCGGCTCTTCCGGGGTTGCAGCGAGACCAAGAATGACGAGAAATAACCCGGCAGCGAGCTGGGATGGGCCGGCCGTGAGCCCTGCCTCCATCCCCGGCGTCGTGGCCCAGCAGGTGGGGCCGAGCGAGGGCGGAGCGCAACTTTCCCTCGGCAGCGGCTACACTCCCGGGGCGCCTTTTCCCTTTGCAAACTCGCGGCTCCTGGGGCGCGTCTGGCTGTTGCTGGCGGGTAAGTCATGGAGAGCAAGGGACGCCTGACTTTCTACTCCACCTCTCGGGCGCCGGGGGGACCCCATTGAGGCGGGCGGGGGCGCGCTTTCGTGCCGCACCTCTCGCGCTTCGGCCGGTGCCGTTGCCCGAGGTGCCACGGCCGCGCCTTCTTGGCGCGCCGTCGCGGCTTCTTCCTGGGATTATTGGAAACGGTGCGCGCTGCGCGCTTGGGGCAGCAGTTTTGCCCCATCAGGAGTGCCAGCTCCTGAATTTTGTGGGTGCTCGGGCACCCAGGTTCCCGGCGCCTATGCCAGGCAACGTTCGATGGGGAACATAGGTGTGAGTTCCCTGGGGCCCTGGATGCCTAAGCTGAGCACCCTCAAAATTCCGTGCCAGGGCCATGGCACCCACGGCTCCAGGCATCCACGGTCGCGAGGCCAAGTTGACACTCCTGTTGCCTTGGGAATCTTCAGGGGTGCAGCGGGAGAAACTCCCACACACACACACACCCATTCCGACGAGGCTGGTTTAGGACTTCCGATGGGTTTCCAACTCTGGCCTGGTTTGATACAACAGCCTCGGTCCTAATATAGATATTGCCCAACATGGGTTTGGGATTCCTCTCCCTCCCCACGCCCATTTTTGTTAGAGCTTTCTTGAAACTCTCTGAGGTGCAGGATCTACTTCCTATTGTGTGTTGCTAATGTGCAGGGAAAGGGCATGATGACTCATAGGGATGGAATCATGGGTGAATGAAGCTCTTTCACATGTTAGCAGCACTCCTGTAATGCTTCAAGGTAAAGCTGAGTGGAACTGCATACTTCTGATCTGGCTTGGATCAAAGGCCTCTCAGTTCATGGAAAGCAAGCATTTGAGGGAGAAGCTTTCCGTGTGCAGGGAATGTGGTGGAGCTTCATAATATATAACACACACACTTGCACACATCTGCAGTTTGGAGCAGGGTGGTCCTGAGAGGACTATACCATGTAAAAAAATCTGGACACTTGATTTGGTTTAAGGATTAGAGAAGTTCATGGAGCATCGGTCTATCTGTGGCTGTTATCTATAATAGACATTAATTGGGGCTGCCACACATCCAGAATTTCCTGGACATAGCTGGGATTTGGCTGTTGAAAACAGTTGTTTGGGTGGAAGTCACTGACATGTCTGGGAAAATCTGGACATATGGCAATCTATGTTGGAAGTGCATATTTTGGTGAATTTCCTTTAAAATAGCTCAAAAACTACTTTTTTTTAGATTTTGCAGAAGGGAAAAAAACCTCAGCAACTTTGCCAAAAAAGGTTTTACAACGTTTGTGTCCAGATTTTCACTTTTTGAAATATGGCAACCCTACATTAATGAAACCTTGGCAGGATATCTTGGTATATAATATGATGCCGTGGTTAAAAGTGTGATGGTGGCAGTCTTAATCACGCTTTCTTTCAGCGAGCCGCTTTTGGAGAGAGTGTGTTGGGGCAGATGGAATTCTGTATGGGCGGAGTAATCCCAACTTTCCCTGCTAATATTGCTCTAAGTTTGTATAGAGACTGTGTTGATCAACACTTGGTAAACTCTCTGGGAAACCTGCTATATGACTGCCCATTACACCTTGGTCTCTCGAAAAACCAACAATCTGTATGAGCCCTGAGAGATAGTGAAGGCTGATAAACTCTTAATAACCCTATGACAGTCTGAAGCCAGCTTGAGTCGACATCTACACTGTCTGTGCTTCAGTGCAGGAAGAAAAGAAGGGCTGCTGAACCCTCATTGCCCTGCTTACCTCCACAGGTCGCTTCTAGATGACCTGTATGTTAAGCAGTGGCTGGCTCAATCGGTTAGAGCATAGTGCCAAGGTTGCAGGTTCAATCCCCATATGGGACAGTTACATTTTCCTGCATTTCAGGGGGTTGGACTAGATGATCCTTAGGGTCCCTTCCAGCTTTACAATTCTATGATTCTCTTGATTTTCACTCCTCCTGAGTCGTTTGCACAAGGTGTCTGGGCTGGTTAAAGGTAAAGGGACCTCTGACCATTAGGTCCAGTCATGGCCGACTCTGGGGTTGCGATGCTCATCTCGCTTTACTGGCCGAGGGAGCCGGCGTACAGCTTCCGGGTCATGTGGCCAGCATGACTAAGCCACTTCTGGCGAACCAGAGCAGCGCACGGAAGCGCCGTTTACCTTCCCTCTGGAGTGGTACCTATTTATCTACTTGCACTTTGACATGCTTTCGAACTGCTAGGTTGGCAGGAGCAGGGACCGAGCAACGGGAGCTCACCCCATCGTGGGGATTCGAACTGCCGACCTTCTGATCGGCAAGTCCTAGGCTCTGTGGTTTAACCCACAGCGCCACCCGCGTCCCTTGTCTGGGCTGGTTAGACACCTTTAATTGTGATCTGTTTGTGGGAAGGTTAGACAGCACTGTGTGAAGCAATGGCTATCCCATATTTTCTAGTAAATTGCATTGCTACTTTCCTTTTCAATTTTTTTTTTGAAGCAGATTTGTTGATCAGTAGTGCCTTTGATTGTGTGCAACCTTAATTTGTTGGCATGTGACTGAATCACTTTAAAAAAATAACAGTAATCTGGAACTGCCTAGAGTCCGCCTCAAAGCAGCATACAGTGGTACCTCAGGTTAAATACGCTTCAGGTTGCACACTCCGCTAACCCAGAAATAGTGCTTCAGGTTAAGAACTTTGCTTCAGGATAAGAACAGAAATCGGGCTCCGGCGGCGCGGCAGCAGCAGGAGGCCCCATTAGCGAAAGTGGTGCTTCAGGTTAAGAACAGTTTCAAGTTAAGAACGGACCTCTGGAACGAATTAAGTACTTAACCTGAGGTACCACTGTATTTTATCAGGTGCTGAAGTGAGCCCTGCTTGGAGAGGTGTATGCCTTGCGTGCATACCCCATTTGTTATCTAAACCAGAACCCCACCTGTGCTGGGGAAGACCCACGTTTGAAGAGATGGCTTTTCCCTCATTGTCCCTGGTGTGTCCTTTCTTCACTAAGCCTGGTTTTGAGAAGCAGAGGAAAGTTCTCTAACTGCTTTCACTCCTCTGCAACCCTTGTTTCCATAACTTCAGGTTGGGTGGGGCAAATTTCTCCCAAGCAAAACACTGAGCTAACTTTATGCATTAAGCCCTGTGTGCTTGTGGCAAACGAACATCCCTGTTTAAGGATCTGAGTCAATACGCCTTTTCCTGTGTTGCGTATTTGAGCTTGGACAGTTTCCAAAGTTCTCTGGGTAAAAAAATAAAATAAACCATGGGTGGGAGGATGTTAGATATACAGTGTATTCCCTCTCCTATTCATTCCCTGTGGCCTGTGACTCAGGCCAGAATGGTGAGTTATTCAGAAGCCTGTTTTTATTGGGGGGGGGGGGGGGATGAATGGGAATGGAGACTTTGCAAACACGAAACAGCAGTTGGGAGGGGTGTTGATGCTGTGTCCAAATGTAGCAAACTGTGGCTTGTACAAGCTGTAGTTCTCTTCTCAAATCAGGACCAAACAGTGGTTTGCTTCATTCAGGCAAAATGGTGCCTAAAACAGTTGTGGTGGAATGGAGTGCAGGAAGACATAGCTAACTGACCGCAACAGTCAGAGGGAGCTGGTTTTTGTTGCCAGTTTCACAGTGTGTGCACAGGCCTCACTATAGATTTGTAGATGTATACTTATTGTGAATCTTAAAAGGTGCAGAATGGCATTCTTATACCCCCAGCAGCAACATCATGAGAATTGCCGCAGGAATGTATTGGAAAGAACATAATGCTAATTGTCTTCATTTTATTTTATAGCCTTTTAAAGCCCTTTAATATTTCAAAAATCTCTTAAGTAGTGCTCACTATGTGCAATATAAAAACAATGTTCATTATGTTAAAAATAGACCCTAAAAATACCCAACAGTATAAAAACAGGTAAAAGCAAATGAAACAGATGCAGAAGTTTCATACACATTAATCCAGGTCTGATCATAGGAGTCAGAGAAAGCCCAGTGGAAAAGATGAGTCTTTACAAGAACATACATCTTTCCTTGTGTTAGTGTATTTTATAATAACATGCCCCGCGCTGCATTCTGTTAACATCTGGTTATTCTTCCAGAGTCATTCTGAGAGAAGATCATAATGGCTTCTGTTTGGGTGAGTAAAATCATGTTGTCTGCATACCTTACTCTTGTGCATTTTGGGATCATCTCTGTTTGCTTGGAGACTGAACTTTAGAGAGAAAAAACAGAGAAAGTCTGAGTCCTTTGCATGACACACTTCTGGCTGTTTTGCTCATGTGCCATTTTGAAAAACTATTGGCGGATAATGAAATCATTTGTTTAGTATGGAGATCACAGCTTTGCTTAAAGTCTGGTAGTATCCCAGCCAGAAATCCAGCCTCTTCTGAGAAGGGCATCATCTAAAAGCAAATTCTGAAACATTGGGAGCTGCCTTGCACCAAAGTCAGATCCATTAGTCTTTCTATCTCAGTAATGTTCACACTGAGTGGCAGCACCTCTCTAGTTTCAGACAGGGCGTATTTTCAGACAGGTGTGGCATTCAACTAACTTTTACTCAGAGTTAGACCCATTGAAATTAATGAACATGACTCAGTTAATACCTCCTGCATAAAAAGCATGTGTTCTATCATTGAGCAGTAGTCCTTTCTAAGGTCTCTATTCCCCCAGCCTCCTCAGAATATCATCTTGCTGATAATGAAAATTTTTGCTCCACTTCCTTTCTTTGTAGAATTTGTAACAAACCTCTCAGTCAAGGGTAATTAACTGATAGATGGATTCAGACTCATGTGGTTAAACTGTTAAGGTTTCTCTAATGTGATGATTGCACTACTATTCATTCATTTGCTCGCTCATTCATTCATTTTTCCGGAAATTTATTCCACTTTCCTTAGCAGGAGTCCTACGTTATCTTGCAAATGGGTCACTCCTCATCCCAGACGTGGAGGGGGGGAAACCCCACATTTAATCTTGTAGCTCCAAAGCTGTCACTTTTCTTTTAGGGAGAAGAGAATAAGCTATGAAAGATGGGCCTTGTTCCTCAATGCTAGCAAGAGCCTTGGCTTTGTAGCAAATGTTTCCCACATCCGAGTTCTCTCTCTGGGCAAAATATCGCCATGGAAGAAATTCAAGAAGTAGCTCCTAGGGTGACAGAAAAATCAGGTTCAGGAACTGCCTCTAGGTTTGAGGAGAGTCACTCTCTGGTAACATTGATGCGCCCTCTCTTGGTGTCTTTACCTGAGAGCAACATCCCACGACTATGAGCCGCCATTTTGTTGTTGTTGTTTAGTCGTTTAGCTGTGTCCGACTCTTCGTGACCCCATGGATCAGAGCACACCAGGCAAACTGATGTTAGTAGCTTTGAGAACCCTGTCCAACCATCTCGTCCTCTGTCGTCCCCTTCTCCTTGTGCCCTCCATCTTTTCCAGGGAGTCTTCTCTTCTCATGAGGTGGCCAAAGTATTGGCGCCTCAGCTTCAGGATCTGTCCTTCCAGTGAGCATTGAGGGCTGATTTCCTTCAGAATGGATAGGTCTGATCTTCTTGCAGTCCATGGGACTCTCAAGAGTCTCCTCCAGCAATGAGCTGCCATTTTAATTTCCCAGAATGTTCCAGAATGCCCAACGTGGCAGCACTCTGGGGCACTGTGGAAAATTAAAACAGCGGGTTGCCAAGCCCAGTATGGGAGTCTTGGGCTGGTGGCAGCAATGTGGACCCTGCTGAGGTGATAGTGCTGGAACATGACCTGAAAAACTGGGCTGGCCAGTTTTTGTGGAAGGATTTCCAAATATGTTGGGAATGTGGCTAGGACATCCACATACTTTAGATACAATGAGGCTGTGGTTCTGTCAAGGTTATCACAGCGGGGTCCCTCAACCTGGTGTGCTCCCTGCAGCTTTGGACTACAACTCCCATCAGCCCCTGCTAGCAGGCACCAAGTAGGAGAAGGCTGCTCTGCGGGAACTGAAGAGCCACAGGCAGTTTAGTCCGTTACAGAAACAGGAAGGAAGCAGAAGATGGAGACGGCAGCTCATGTCTCCACTTCTGCAAACATCCTGGAGCCAGCAAATGTGTACAAAGCTTGTGTACAAAGCAGAGTAATGCCCACATGCAAGACTTCCCTGACTCACTGTCTACCTGGCTTCAACCGCACTTTGTCTCCACGATGTGAAGGATTGGCTTTTTCTTTGCACATTTCCAGCTCTTCCTCTCAGCCTAGCACGCACAGTGCGCACTGCTGCACCAGCAATCTCAGGAATGTGCGAGCTGCATGTGCCTTTCATTGTTCTTGACTGTGGCTGAATTTGAGCATGTTCAGAGCCCCACACAGGCAGGATTTTGGCATCAGGAAAACTGCTTCGCCTTTATTTCTTCATTTCCAGTGGATGAACTAAGTCAACATTCCTGAATGGCTGAGCTCATAAGCTCCTGGGGTGTGTGTGTGTGTGTGTGTGTGTGTGTGTGTGTGTGTGTGTTTTCTCCCTTATCCACACCCAAGTGAATTTCCTCTGGCCTCCTCTGGTTAGATCAGATCTTATAAACAAAAGGCCAGGACTTTGATTTGTTTGCTGCCCCATTATATTTTAAACTTAGAGAGGCTTATGAACATACATCTTATTTTAATGAATTGACTTTTGTGCAACTTCGGAAAGCTTTTACAGAGTCACGATTAAATACAATAAGCTCTGCTTATAGAGATGGGAGACACAGAGGCATACCAACAAACGAACGTGTTTGCATTAGGGGATGTCCTGAAGTAGAGGACCTTATGCATTATATCTTGCGCTGCCCCTTATATAATGAAGCAGGAGAAAGATTTTTAGTACCTATAATGACGAGGTCCCCTGGCCAGAACACCTCTGACATGATTTTATATCTCCTCGCAGACATAGATAAGTATGTGGCCTGGCGTGTAGCACTCTTTGCAACTGCCGCTAGGAAAATTAGAGCAAATTATATAGCCAAGGTAGCCACCAACTGTAAAGGAGATTCATTTATTTGACTCTATCTACATCAAGCTATATTCTATCTTTATCACCAAACTCTGAATATAATTGCACATTGTATTAATTAACTTTATTTTTTAATATATCAGTGGCCATGTGATAATTTTAGCTTATAAATTTTAATGTTTAATGTCTTAACTTGTATATTAAGGTACTTTTATAGCTCTGTGTAGAGTAGCTAATGTCTTGATAATGTTAACGGAGAAATCTGAGGGCTCCCTTGGACAAAAAAACAAGGACACCAGCCAGGAATACCAGAGCAAAACAGCAGCCAGTAGGCTTGGTCTTTATTGAAGGCTGTCGCGACAGGACTCCCACTTGCCACAAAGTGGAACAAGATGGAAGCCCCAAACAAAAGAGCCCCCAAACTTTTATTAGCCGCTAATCCCCATGTTACACCCCCCCAAACTACATCACTCATACATCATGGTTACATCATGAAAGGGGAGGTCTGGTGGCAGTAATCTGAGCATCCTGGACCCTGCCCCATGGTTCTCCTTTATTATATCCATCAAAACTTATTTACACTGTTGAATTTATCTTAATGCTGCCAATGTTTTCAAGTGTACACAATTTCCCCCATATATATTCAATAAAAATTTTCCAATCTTCTTTAAATGTATGTTCTTCTTGTTCTCTTATTCTATATGTTAGATCCACAAGCTGTGCATATTCCATCAGTTTAAGTTGCCATTCTTCTTTAGTTGGGACCTCGCTCGTTTTCCATTTTTGGTATAGTAATAATAATAATAATAATAATAATAATAATAATAGACAATTCCTTTCTCCCTGCTTTCCCTATTTTAGGTTGGCACTAGGGGAACGATTCGGGATGCTCCTGGCTTTAATGCATCGAGAGATGCTGAAGCAATTCGGAAAGCAATTCGGGGAATAGGTAAGTGGTCTTGGTCCTCTGTGTCCTTCTCTGTTTCAGGCAGGCAGGAAGATCTGGTCAGATGTTGCCTCACCCTAGGATTTCTGTATAAATACCATATTTCGCAGTGAGGGAACCGGCAGAGGACCCTCGGAGCTGGACCTCAGTTTTTGGGCTGAACAATGGGGGTGGAGACATTCCTTCAGGTATACAGGACCGAGGCCGTTTAGGGCTTTAAAGGTCAGCACCAACACTTTGAATTGTGCTCAGAAACATACTGGGAGCTAATGTAGGTCTCTCAGGACCAGTGTAATGTGGTCTCGGTGGCCACCTCCAGTCACCAGTCTAGCTGCCGCATTCTGGATTAGTTGCAGTTTCAGGGTCACCTTCAAAGATAGCCCCACGTAGAGCGCATTGCAGTAGTCCAAGCGGGAGATAACTAGACAGCTGCCCTGGATACAGAATTGACCTGCGCCTCCATGGACAGCTGTGAGTCAAAGAAATTTGCCTTATACTGAGTCTGACCATTGGGGCATCAGACTCCGTGTTGCCTACACTCGGTGGCAGTAGCTCTCCGGGATTTTAGACAAGGTTGTCCACCAGCCCTACCTGGAGACTGAACCCACGACTTTCTACATGCAGATCAGATGCTCTACCACTGAACTATGGTCCTTCCCAGTGTTAGTCATATTCAGAGCAGGCCCACATCGAAATCGGTGCATGTGTAACTTGAGGCTATTGATTTCAGTGAGTTTGACTCAGTTGCAAACAAACAGCTAATTATTCCATGCCAGCTTAGCAATTAAAACTCTCCTGTGGTCCACAGAAATGATGATCTGCAGTGCTTGAATTTAATTCCATTCATTCCATCCGAGAGTTGCTTGTACAAGAATGAGAACAAAGTTATCTAAACAATTCATTTTCCCACGGTCTCCCCTTTTTCCCTTCTGTGCCATTGATCCAATAAGTTAACACGACACATTTAATTAAAGCTCCGCACTTAATTTCCCACTCAGTGATAGCTTCAGTTCCCCCCTCCCTCCAGTTGGCATTTCTGCAGCCAGTAATTAGTCATAAATTAATTCAATCTCATGTCCTGGTCTTATCCCTTCCAGAAAACCCAAATTCATTATTTTGTGATCTGCTTCTGATAGCTAATAGCTATCGACAGAACTCTCCTCTGTGAATTTGTTGATTTATCTTTTAAAGTCGTCCAGCCTATAGAGTATCACAAAAGGACTGGTGGGTGCTCTTCCAATGCACATTCTGCAGGGGTTGCCATCTTGTGCCATTGAGGGGCTTGTGGCAGCTGTCATGGCTGGATGCAGAGGGACGGTGGGAGGATACAGCTGGGGAACCCCTAAGAGAAGATGCCTCAGAGCCAGGGGATGATGAGTGGTCAGATGGGGGAAGAGATAGAAGACTGGGAGGAGGATGTGTCGGAAGCTGGAGCAGTAACAGGGCTTAGTGAGCAGGAAGAGGCTGTGGCAGAGAGCAGTCCAGACTCAGAGGTAGAAGTAGAGGCTGAAGAGGAGGGGAGCCAAGAGGCAGAGATGAGTCCAGCTGGTGAAGAGGCATAGGTGTCTCCCCCTCCTGCTGCGACCAGCTCCCGTCCCCACTGGTTTCCTAGAACCAGAAGAGGGGTGAAGAGAGCGGAGCAAAGGCAGACAAAGCAACAGAGTCTCAGATTGCTCTGGAAGGTCCTGAGGGAGGAGGAGACTTAGGCAACTGTGGGACGGTGGGAACCTTCAGTCCTCGCAACTGACTCATTGCGGCAATACCTACTAGGAAGAGTTGCTGTGCTTGCTAGGCCTGGCCTCCTGAGTTGTTTTGTTTCTTTTCCCCCTTCACATTTGACAGGAAATATCTTTAATATCCAAAGTCTACAGAAACACTTTGTCAAGCAGCTGCAAATCTCCTACATAACATAGATGTATCCTGCTGGCAACTCTTAAATTCTCTCAGAATTACCAGAGAGCTAGTTGCATTTGCTTTCATATCACGGGTGCAGAGCTGCAGGTTTACTCAAACAGAACAGACTCAGGTTTTCATCAGCTATGCATGAGGAGGACAGAAGCTTATATTAACATTTATTTCAATTTGCTGAAGAGTTCATGAGCCACACAATGGTCTCTAGCATGCAAGAAGTCAAAGAGTTCCTCTGTACATTTCTCCTCCGTTTGGGACTTAGATGACATTTGAGCATTGTTGTTGTTGTTTAGTCGTTTAGTAGTGTCCGACTCTTCATGACCACATGGACCAGAGCACGCCAGGCACTCCTGTCTTCCACTGCCTCCCGCAGTTTGGTCAAACTCATGCTGGTAGCTTCAAGAACACTGTCCAAATATCTCGTCCTCTGTCGTCCCCTTCTTCTTGCGCCCTCAATCTTTCCCAACATCATTTGAGCATTACACTCCTCTAAACGTTCCTGAGCTTTCAAACATTTCTCAATCTGTTCACAATGTTCCCTGACAGGAGTTAAAGGATCCAGAAGCTCTCCTTCTTCCTGCGGGTCCCCGCTCTGGCCTTCCAGCTCCTTCTCATCCTGCCACCCCATCTCTATAAATCTCCCTCAAGCCTCACTCCAGCTGTATTGTTCCTTTGGATAAAGAGTTAACTTCACTGGCATTTTTAAGTTTTTGCTGACCTGCTCCTGACACCCAGCCAGGCAGCGGCCAGTCCTGAGTAGCGCACAAGATTAGGACCAGGGTTTTCTTTTTTGCTGGGCATAAAGCAGGTACGCGGAGCCTTTGTGAGCCCGAGGGCCACATTCCCTCCTGGGCAATCCTTTGAGGGCCACATGGCTTCTGAGCAGGGCCAGAGCAAAAGTGGGTGGAAGAAAGAAGGCAAACTTCACCTGTGTGCAGTAGGCCAATTTCTACAACACTCCTGGCACGAACAGGGAAGCAAGGTGTAGTGGTTAGAGTGTTGGACTAAGACCTGGGAGACCAGATCTTCACTCAGCCCTGAAGCTCGCTGGGTGACCCTGAGCCAGGCATAGTCTCTTGGCCTAACCTACCTCACTGGGTTGTTGTGAGGCTAAAATGAAATTATGAAATAAATTAATTATACCCCACCCTCCCCGCTCAGGGCGGTTAACACCAAATATAAAACAATTGGTTGAAATACAGCTTAAAAAACAAGATTAAAATACAACATTAAAACATTAAAATGCAACCTCATTTAGGGTAGGCTATAAATGTAATAGGACGCGGGTGGCGCTGTGGGTAAAAGCCTCAGCGCCTAGGACTTGCCGATCGTCAGGTCGGTGGTTTGAATCCCCATGGCGGGGTTCGCTCCCGTTGCTCGGTCCCAGTGCCTGCCAACCTAGCAGTTCGAAAGCACCCCCAGGTGCAAGTAGATAAATAGGGACCGCTTACTAGCGGGAAGGTAAACGGCGTTTCCGTGTGCGGCTCTGGCTCGCCAGAGCAGCGATGTCACGCTGGCCACGTGACCTGGAAGTGTCTTCGGACAGCGCTAGCCCCCGGCCTCTTGAGTGAGATGGGCGCACAACCCTAGAGTCTGTCAAGACTGGCCCGTACGGGCAGGGGTACCTTTACCTTTATAAATGTAATACCGAATCAATAAAATATGTTGTAGGGAGTAGCAGATTGCAGTGGGTTTAAACTCATTATTTGAATGTGATTATTCTGATTTTTTTAGCCTGGGAGTTGAACCACTTATTAGACTTTTTAAAAAAAAATCGGTTCTGTTTTGCATTTTAGGCACTGATGAAAAAACCCTGATCGACATCCTCACAGGAAGATCGAATGCTCAGCGGCAGCTGATTGCGAAGGAGTACAGGGCAGCTGCGGGAAAGGTATGGTTCGGAGATGATCTCTAGGCTGCAAAAGACTCCCATCAGGAATGGGGGGGGGTCTCTTGTGATGACACCATTAAATACAACTGCTCACTTTCTGGATCATCACCTTGTCATGGTGAGTGGGCTTGCACGTTCCTATGACCCTTGTGAGCGAAGCCGTCGGGAATCTCTTACTTCCAGCAGGGTCACCCAAGGCAGTAAGGTCAAAGGGAAGGAACTAGACAAAGAATGATCCAAGAAGTCCTCAAGTCCTGAAGCCATATGCCAGGCTTCCTCAACCTCGGCCCTCCAGATGTTTTGAGACTACAATTCCCATCATCCCTGACCACTGGTCCTGCTAGCTAGGGATCATGGGAGTTGTAGGCCAAAAACATCTGGAGGGCCGAGGTTGAGGAAGCCTGCCATATGCTATCAGCAGTCAGGGTGGATTAGTGAGGATCCCTGGGAGGTTAGGAGTGTTAGAATTCCTGCTCCATGATTGCAGTCATGGGATTGTTGTCTATCACATGATGGTATATGTTTTGACTCCACAAAATGGGAAGTGACGGAGACAGGATGTTTGTGTTACTGTGTTCCGTGAAGTGGGACTATTGTCCTTTGTTCTTTTTCTCTTTGCTGTCTGATTCTAGAGAGAGAGGGAGCCATGTTGCAGTGCTCCGTGTGTGTGTTTATATGTAAATAAAGTAGATTAGCCAAAATGCTGAGTTGCTGAGGTCTGTTACGCAAACTGCGAACACTCTGCAGATCCCTAAGTGTGCCGGTGTCTGTTGGCATCGGTTGCTGTGATGTTCGGGCTGAAGAAAGCTAATGAAGCTCCCAAAAGATTGACCAGGAGGGAGAGAACATGCCAGTTGGGCATGTGTCTCTGCCAAGGTCCTACTCGAGGTAGGCTGAGCTCCTGACAAGGAGGTCAGGTCTCTTCAGTCCGGGATGAGGCAGAGATCTAATTATCAATTTGCATGGCTGGACCACTTCAGGCTGTAGGTGACACATGATGGATTCTTTCCCCCCCCCTCTCTCTCCCCCTCTCCCTCTGCCCCTTCCTCTTCCATGTAGACAACCTTCTCCTAGTTTTCCAGCTGCAAGGATCTTTTGGCTGGAGGAGCAGTCATTCCTAGCGCACTCCTCTCATGTGTGTTTATTTTCTTGCTGCTCTCATTATTTTAAATTGACATAGCCACCCATCAGTAAATATTTGCTGGGCACCTTGCAAACAAAGCATATTCTTCAAAACCCAGCATGTAAATGTTAGCATCAGCGATGAAAGACATCAAAACAAACAAGCCATGCTTGCAACAGTGATGGAATGAAACCATGTGCAGCCCAGGTTTAAAACCACAATTGAAACAAATTTCGGCTGCTTAATGTGCTGTGTGAAGTGGTCTTGCCCAGGCATAGGGTTTTGTCCTCACTGAGAACGAAGCTACAATTAAAAGAGAGATTCAGTGGACGGTTTATCTCTGTTGTAAAGGGCAGGCCGTCCTTGGAGCCTGGATAGGATTTTTGACAGCGAGAAACATTGACAGCTCTGTTTCTTTCTCTTTTTGAAAAGGATATGAAAGATGCTTTGAAAGGGGATCTCTCTGGCAATTTGGAGCGTATAATGGTCGCTCTTGTAACGCCTCCGGCAGTGTTTGATGCTAAACAACTGAAGAAATCCATGAAAGTAAGTCTGCGACGACAGCGCCGCTCCTTCTGTTATTTACTCGTTTGGGAAATTTCGCTTGCCATATTTTTTTTGCGTCCGCTGCTGTTTTGAGGAAATTAAAAGATGGCCATACCGCATTGCAAGAATGTCTCATTTTAAATGAAGTTGTCTTCGTACGTGGTTTGGGATTCAGAAAAAGGCATGTGGAGGTTGCAGCCACTTTCAAAGCTGGAGCTCTGCTTGCCATTTCCCTTGCAGCAGTTGTCACTTAACGGAGGAGACAAGCCGCTTCATAAAACTGAGCAGCAGCTAGCCTCTTCAGTAGAGGAAGAGCAAGCACAGCTCCCCCTCTCCATACAGTTGCCTCTGGTGTATGCATGCCTCTTCTCTGGATTTTGGCCCCAGAGGACACACAGATGTTCTGGTTCAGGCATGGCATTCTGTCCCAACAAGGACCATCACATTTGTGTCAATGAACTGGGACGCTATGTGCTGTAAATATCTTTCTCAATGCCACCAATCCTTTCAGAGGGCAGCTCAGTTCTAAAATCCATACTTTGGACCAGCAGTTAATGGATTGATCAATTCATTGGTCGATTCTTTCTGCGCCCATTTAAACTGTTAGCTCACACCATTGACTGTTCGCCAGCGGTGTTAACCAATCCCGATAGGTGCAGTCAAGGGAATGATAAGCCCCCTGTGGCTTCGGTGAAAAAGCACTCACTTAAAGCCCTTGTGTTGATGTCAGTTAGGAGCTCAGGAGTTCTTGGCTGAATTGTCTTCAGTCCATCTCCCTTCTGCTGCCATGAATCTTCAGGATGTTATCGCCTCTGTTGACATTTTGTCTTTTGGCTCTTCAGAAGCTTGCTAGATCCCCAAGGAGACTCTACAATGGAAAGTGCCTAAATCATAGTATCTTAGTTGGAAGGTACCCCAAGAGTCATTTAGTCCAACCCCCCGCAATGCAGGAATCTCCGTGACAGATGGCCATCCAACCTCTGCTTAAAAACCTTCAAGGAAGGAGAGTCCACCATCTCCCGATGGAGACAGTTCCATTGATGGACATCTCTTACTGTCAGAAGGTCTTTCCGAATGTTGAGTCGGAATCTTCTTTCTTGTAGCTTGAAGCCATTGGTTCGATTCCTACCCTCGAGGAGCAGGAGAAAACAAGCTTGCTCCATCTGAAAGCCCTTGAGATATTTGAAGATGGCCATCCAATCTCCTCTCAGTCTCCTCTTTTCCAGGCTAAAGAAATCCTCTTCCTCTTCTTTTTGCTTCTAGGGTGCTGGAACGGACGAGCAGGCTCTGATCGAGATCCTGGCCTCAAGGACTAGCAAGCAAATGAAAGAAGTAGCCCAGGCATATTACACAGGTAACGATGACTTTGAGTGAAGGGATTCTAGTCAGGCAGGTGCTGTAATTGCTACTTTTCCAGCAGAGAATTCTAGCTGGAGATCGGTCAAAGAGGTTTCATCAGTCATTGCAGAAGGCTGGGTGGGGAGAAGACCTATTCTTGCTGGATAGCTGAGGAGTGCAATTCTGGGCTGGCGTGGAGAGGATGAAGCAGGCAGAAGCTAGTCTGTTGCAGTGGAATGCCGTCTCCTTCAGCCACCAAGATTTTGAGCATCTTCTTTCCCTGCAAACAGAGGCTTCCTGGAGGCTGACTTATTTGGTGCTCTGATGAGTCAATAATGTTATAAATCTAAGGAGTAAATCTGGCAAAGTTATCCTGAGGTATCTGAGCAATCTCTTAAACAGCCTGGAGTAATGTGTCAGGCCCTTATAAATCTTAGCTGCTTTGCCCTTTGAGAATATATATCGCAAGATTCGTTAAACCTGGCTCCATGCTGTCAATTAGCCACTTTAACAATGGGGGCCAAACTCCTCTCCAGTCCTCTAGTACTTATGTAGTTGGGGCCCTTCTAGACATCCTTTTGCATGTGTTTCCAGTATGATTTTTGTGCTTTTTGGTGCTGTCAAGGGCGTTCAGGCGTGATCACACTTTCAATACCCTTTGTGCAAAGTTTTGGAGCAGTCAGATCCCTTTTCTTGATAGTGTTCGTATCCTCGCCTGGCTTGATTCTCTTAAGATCAACTACATATACACATTCTGTTGGGTCTTCTCCAGCAACCTAATCTGAATATTCATTTATTCATGTATTCATTTATAAAAGAAAAGAAAATAAAATGTGAAGAAAGGGAAACAGAGAGAAGAGGAAAATGGACCAAAACAGGAATGTAACACATTAAGTAAAGTCAAATTTAAATGCTATAGGTTATTATATAGATATAAGTGACATTATTATCCTAATCTAAATATGGTTATCAATAACCCACTATGTTGTGTATTAATGCTTTCCGGATATCAATATATTTGTCCAAACAAACTCTGTGTCTATAGTCAACCAGTTCGTACCTGTAATTGTCAGGAAACCAAGGGAACAAGCGAGTAGCTATTAAACCAGCTTTTCTCCACCTGTGGGTCCCCAGATGTTGTTGAACTACAAACTCCCATCACCCTTAGCTAGCAAGGCCAGAGATCAGGGATGGTGGGAGTTGTAGTCCAACAACATCTGGGGACCCACAGGTTGAGAACCACTGTATTAAACCCTCATCCCCTTTACTCAGTTTTGGCTGACATCAGCTGGCCACTTTTCTGCTTGCTGGGATGCTTGGCAGGCCCTCCTCCTTGCAACCCATCGCCAGATTGCTTCGGTTCTTAGAGGTCCTTTCCTGGAAAGGATCCTCTTCTGCTGCGTTTCAGAAAGATGAATTGCTGAGCTGTAGAGAAGCTGAGCATGATGGATTGGACAGTTTAATGCAGCCAGCCCAGCGGAGTCTATACTTGGAGCCGGTACAGCTCTGGGGGTAGCAGCGAGGCTCATGGCTTTGATTAATATCTGGAAGATTTATGGCTGTTTTCCTGGTGAAGTGGGTAAAGCTTTTCACTAGGAGTGCATTTAGCTTCATACTTGAGCACGTCGTATTCTAATGGGGAGCCCAGGCAAATAACACAAGTTTGGAGAGCACGTTTATTGAGCCATGATGGACTTCTTCAAGGCCTGCTGGCATTGCAAGCGAGCGATTGTGGTTAATTGCTTGGCGATGTCCTCTAAAAGCAGGCGGGGGGATCTCCGGCCCTCCAGCCCTTTCCATTTGGCCCTCAGAATTCTGTCCAGCTGTCCAGCTACTTTCTTGGGCTCCATGATCACTGCAGATGGTGACAGCAGCCACGAAATTAAAAGACGCTTGCTTCTTGGGAGAAAAGCAATGACAAACCCAGACAGCATCTTCAAAAGCAGAGACATCACCTTGCCGACAAAGGTCCGTATAGCTATGGTTTTCCCAGTAGTGATGTATGGAAGTGAAAGCTGGACCATAAAGAAGGCTGATCGCTGAAGAATTGATGCTTTTGAATTATGGTGCTGGAGGAGACTCTTGAGAGTCCCATGGACTGCAAGAAGATCAAACCAATCCATTCTGAAGGAAATCAGCCCTGAGATCTCACTGGAAGGACAGATCCTGAGGCTGAGGCTCCAATATTTGGCCACCTCATGAGAAGAGAAGACTCCCTGGAAAAGACCCTGATGTTGGGGAAGATTGAGGGCACAAGGAGAAGGGGACGACAGAGGACAAGATGGTTGGACAGTGTTCTCGAAGCTACCAGCATGAGTTTGACCAAACTGCGGGAGGCAGTGGAAGACATAAGTGCCGGGCGTGCTCTGGTCCATGGGATCATGAAGAGTCGGACACGACTAAACGACTAAACAACAACAACACAGCAATAGGAAGTGTATCTCTTGAATTGAGGGAGTGTTTCCCAAGCTTGGGTTCCCAGCTGCTAAACTATAACTCCCATCATCCCTGACCACTGGTCCTGCTAGCTAGGGATGATGGGAGTTGTAGTCCAACAACAGCTGGGGACCCAAGCTTGAGAAACGTCGATTAAGGAGGAATGTGTGTGTTGGGTGATGCGCAGGCAAGTTTCAGAAGAGGCGGTTCACTACTTGACCACCGCCTTGCGTTAAGCCAGCCAGCCGAGAAATACGAATTTATGTTTATTCATTTACTGCATCCCTATCTCACCTTTTTTTCTCCAAGGAGCACAAACACAAAGTTTTCCTTGTTCCTCACGCGAATTGTTGTACGCATGGCATTCCTTACTGTTCCTGGTCCCTGAAATTTTGCTTATGGGTTTTTTCTTTCCAGTTTATAAGAAGAGCCTTGGGGACGACATCAGCTCCGACACATCTGGCGACTTCCGACAAGCCCTGTTAACTCTGGCCGATGTAAGAGAGCCTCCAGCAATTCTCTTTTTACCTGTGCCTTGCCCATTTATGGCCAGGTTGGGATTCCAAGATTCCCAAATCCGTTAGCTTATTTGTGATATTTCTTTTTTGGGGGGATTCTACACCTCTCTTTCAACAGGCCCAATGCAAACATTGGGTCCAAATCCTGTGATCCCCTCCTGCACTGAGTTCCGATCATGACAGCACGTTCAGAAGAAGGGGTGGAGAGGCTGTGCATAAGATTGAACTCTGTAGCTGCATTGGCTTATATAACTGGTCACTCTGGCTCTTATAAATACACAGTTCAGAGCGTAGGTAACTGCCCTGAGTCAAACCACTAGTCCACCTTACACTGAATGGCAGGAATTATTCAGCACTTCTGGCAAGACTTTTCCCCAGTTCCAACTGGAAATGACAGGAACAGAACCCAGAGCCTTCTGCCAGCACTGAATTTAGTGCATTGTGGGCTGTTCCCTCACACGGGGTGCCAAGTCAAAGGGGCACAAAATAATGTTGATTATAAAACCTATATTTTAATGGGTACCATGTAAAGATCCATAAAAAGCAACTGTTCCCAAATGAATTGTTGTGAAAAGAAGAAATATTTAGCGGTGGGCACCAAATTTCCTGCCCAGGGCGCCATATTACCAAATTCCGCCCCTTCTTCTGCATTCAAAGCAGATGTTCCACCACAGCCCTTTCCTTCAGCTGACCCTTCTTCTGCCCCCAAATCTGTTGCCTGGGGTGGGGGCATCACCCATGGGAGACTGGTGCCTGGTAATGCCTGCTCAACCTATATAGATAAAGGGTAAAGGGACCCCTGGCCATTCGGTCCAGTCATGACCGACTCTGGGGTTGCAGCGCTCATCTCGCTTTACTGGCCGAGGGAGCTGGTGTACAGCTTCTGGGTCATGTGGCCAGCATGACTAAGCCGCTTCTGGCAAACCAGAGCAGTGCACGGAAACGCCATTTACCTTTCTGCTGGAGCGGTACCTATTTATCTACTTGCACTTGGACGTGCTTTCGAACTGCTAGGTTGGCAGGAGCAGGGACCGAGCAACGGGAGCTCACCCCGTCACGGGGATTCGAACTGCTGACCTTCTGATCGGCAAGTCCTAGGTTCTGTGGTTTAACCCACAGCACCACTTGCACGTAAATCCATTGCTACAGGGGTGCCCTAAGTCTCGTGTCCTCCTGCAAAGGAAACCTTGTCGTGTCTGCTCTCCATCTCCCATTTGCTTGTGACACAGGACTGGCTCCAAATGCTGTTTAATGTGACGGGTGCTCTTACTTTACTTAGCTTTTAAAACCTCTCTCAATGTGATCACAGGGCCGAAGAGATGAGAATCAAAGACCGGATGAGCAGGTAGCAAAGAAGGACGCTCAGGTAATAGCAATCCAGAAAGGTGTCGGCTGTAGGTTGGGCCAATCGGGAAGTTTCTGAGCTGTTTAAAAATGTTTCTTAGAGTTTCTGAGCCGGAAAGCCGCTTGAGAAACAGTTTCTATCCAAATGCGATTTTGGTTTTAAACACAGTGTAAGGTAGTCTCTATGGCAGTATATTGTATTTAATGATGGGGTATCAGAGTTTTTAGGGGGCTAACCAGGCTGGGATAGCAGGCTTGTTGGTTTCTGAATGTCTGATGTAGATTTTTTCAATTTCGTTGTTCTGTATGGGACAATGACAATAAAGATTATCGTATCATATTGTATCGTAAACTGTGCAGGGCTGGGATTGCTCCATCCTTCTGAAGAAGCATTTGGGGGGGACAGCGGGATGTCTGCATCTCCAAAAGGACATTGGAGAGTTGGAAGGAAGTGCATAGTAGTAGTAGTAGTAGTAGTAGTAGTAATAATAATAATAATAATAATAATAATAATAATAATAATAATATTTTATTTATATTCCGCCCTCCCCAGCCAAAGCCGGGCTCAGAGCGGCTAACAACAGTAACAATAACACAGTTTACATAAAATCACAATCAATTAATTGAAATACCGTATTTTTCGCTCGCAAGGAGACCAGGGGAGAAACGATAAGTGTTATTCCAATTTGACTAATAATTTTAATTGTTTACATTGGTTTTTAAGGTAAATTATATATTTTCCCATTTCTTATTTTTTAAAAAAATGTCTTCCTGGTGTCTGAGGGCTTCTGCTCTTTTATTAGGAGCAGAAGGGGCTGAAATTCCCTCAACAACTAAAGGTACATGAGCCCCAGCCTTCCTCCTTTGCTAACCTACCTCGGAAGTGTTTAGAATGCTACAGAGACCAGGCAAAGAATACAGGCAAGCTTTTAATCTCTAGTCGTCTTCTTCTTCTTCTTCTTCTTCTTTTAGATCCTGTACAACGCAGGCGAGAAGAGGTGGGGGACCGACGAGGGCAAATTCATTGAGGTTCTGTGCTTCAGCAGTTTCCCTCAGCTGAAACTAAGTAAGAAACCATTCTGGGGGTCCTCTCTTTTTCTCTGCTGTTCAGTAAAGGGAGGCGAAAAGGGGCAGGTCTTGCGAATTTTTCTACCACCTGGAGATGCCCCTTAACAGCGCTGGCGTTCTTATCTCTTGTCGTTCCTAAGCCTTTGAAGAATACAGAAATATCAGTGGGAAGAAACTGGAAGACAGCATCCAGAGCGAAACCTCAGGAAGTTTTGAAGACCTGCTGCTGGCCATAGGTAAGGAGGACTTGAGGGAAACGGGTCTGTGTGATATATAACTACAGTCATACCTCAGGTTTCAGACACTCCGGGTTGCGCGATTTTGGGTTGCGCACCATGCTGAACCCAGAAGTACCGGAACGGTTATTTCTGGGTTTCGGCGCTTGCGCATGCACAGAAGCGCTAAATCGTGCTTTCAGTCCTGCTTTCAGTAGAGCTTTCAGTACTGCAGCACTTACCTGAGCTTCTATTTCTGGTACAGTGGTACCTCGCAAGACGAATGCCTCGCAAGACGAAAAACTCGCCAGACGAAAGGGTTTTTTGTTTTTTGAGCTGCTTCGCAAGACGATTTTCCCTATGGGCTTGCTTCGCAAGACGGAAACGTCTTGCAAGTTTGTTTCCTTTTTCTTAACACCGTTAATACAGTTGCGACTTGACTTTGAGGAGCAACTCATGGAACGCGGTGTGGTAGCCTTTTTTGAGGTTTTTAAAGACTTTGGTGATTTTTGAAGCTTTTCCAAAACTTTCCCGACACCGTGCTTCGCAAGACGAAAAAAATCGCAAGACGGCAAAACTCGCGGATCGAATTAATTTCGTCTTGCGAGGCACCACTGTATTGCATGTGTGTTTTATAGTGAATTTCTTTTTTAACAAGGGCAGAATTAAAGAAAATGCTTGACACCCAAGCCTAGGTGGTTGGGACATTTTTGAGTTTTGAATCCTAAAATTAAAGCCCTTGGATACATACATATATACATATATATATATATGCAGGTTTTGGTGTCCTCGGGTGTCTTCCCGTATATATATATATATATGCTTTCGTAGATTTTCACGGGTATAGGAATGCAGGTTTTGGTGTCCTCGGGTGTCTTCCCGTGTAAAAGTTGGGGTGTCTAGGCGACGTTTCGACGAGGTCTCACTCGTCATCTTCAGGCTGGTGCTTTCGGCTTCTTGTTACTGGAACAGAGCAGGATCTCAGTGTTTGAGTTCCTATAAATACTGTTGAGGAGGTGTGGTGTATAGCCTCCAATGTTCTGGGCAGAGAGGAAGTTCCCAGGCTAGTGTGCCTTTTCTTCTTTTGTTCCTTAATTGCTTGAGGGGTATCTTGAGTGATTTCTTGAGTGATATCCTGAGTACCACTTAGGTGGGTCATTAGGTGTGGATTAGTTGCTAAAGCCTTTGTGTCTTGACCTCTTGAACTTTGTGAAGAGTTTTTCTGAGAAGATGGCTGTACTGCACTTAGTTGTGCTCTGGCTTGGCTTCGTGTATAGGGGCGAGCTGTGGTTTTGTGGCCTGTGCCAGCCAGATCTGTGTAGGGATTGCAGGGGGGTGCAGCATCCGGAGGTGCCACCATGGTTTGGCTACTGGATGGTGTCTGTAATTTATCTGTGGAGAGGGTCTGGGTTTGGGTCTGGTGTGGTTGATTGGTGATGGCGTTCTGTGTGCCTCTGGATCTGGTGTCAGTTTTTGTGGGGAGGGCTAATTTCCAGATGTCTGGCAAGCGGGATGTGTCGTCACGCTTGTTCATGTTGTGAGGATCTGGCTGGCACAGGCCACAAAACCACAGCTCGCCCCTATACACGAAGCCAAGCCAGAGCACAACTAAGTGCAGTACAGCCATCTTCTCAGAAAAACTCTTCACAAAGTTCAAGAGGTCAAGACACAAAGGCTTTAGCAACTAATCCACACCTAATGACCCACCTAAGTGGTACTCAGGATATCACTCAAGAAATCACTCAAGATACCCCTCAAGCAATTAAGGAACAAAAGAAGAAAAGGCACACTAGCCTGGGAACTTCCTCTCTGCCCAGAACATTGGAGGCTATACACCACACCTCCTCAACAGTATTTATAGGAACTCAAACACTGAGATCCTGCTCTGTTCCAGTAACAAGAAGCCGAAAGCACCAGCCTGAAGATGACGAGTGAGACCTCGTCGAAACGTCGCCTAGACACCCCAACTTTTACACGGGAAGACACCCGAGGACACCAAAACCTGCATATATATATATATATATATATATATATATATATATATATATATGCTAACTGTAAATGTTCTGATGCAATGGGTAAGTCTTGTTATCTTCATCTCTCTCTCTTCACACCAATAAATGAATAAACCTGCTCAGTTTTGCCACAACATGTTAATTCAGAGCTAAAAAAAAAAATAAATCCCCAAAAGCATTCATGCAGATTTTTATTTTATTTTTTTTAAGTGGTGCAATTGTGTCAATTATTTTTTTTTTGGAGCACATTCAGAAGCTCCCCAAATCCAGTTTAGTACTTGCAAGAAAATGGAAGCTTCCATTGCATTTTCACGGAGTTCGGGAGACGGCTTGACCTGTTCTAAAGGAAGTCTGCAGAGTTGTGCAAATGCTTTGTTGTTTAGTCATTTAGTCGTGTCCGACTCTTCGTGACCCCATGGACCAGAGCACACCAGGCACTTCTGTCTTCCACTGCCTCCCGCAGTTTGGTCAAACTCATGCTGGTAGCTTCGAGAACACTGTCCAACCATCTCGTCCTCTGTCTTCCCCTTCTCCTTGTGCCCTCCATCTTTCCCAACATCAGGGTCTTTTCCAGGGAGTCTTCTCTTCTCATGAGGTGGCCAAAGTATTGGAGCCTCAGCTTCATGATCTGTCCTTCCAGTGAACACTCAGGGCTGATTTCCTTAAGAACAGAGAGGTTTGATCTTCTTGCAGTCCATGGGACTCTCAAAAGTCTCCTCCAGCACCATAATTCAAAAGCATCAATTCTTCAGTGATCAGCCTTCTTTATGGTCCAGCTCTCACTTCCATGCATCACTATGTGCAAATGCAGTTAACATAATTACCCACGAGGGGGCAGCAATAAGAAAAAATACCGACAAAGGCATTGTAAACAAGCATGAAACAGAATGCATCTGTTCTGAATGAAGAAGAAGAAGAAGAGGAGGAGGAGGAGGAGGAGGAGTTTGGATTTGATATCCCGCCTTTCACTCCCTTTAAGGAGTCTCAAAGCGGCTAACATTCTCCTTTCCCTTCCTTCCCCACAACAAACACTCTGTGAGGTGGGTGGGGCTGAGAGACTTCACAGAAGTGTGACTAGCCCAAGGTCACCCAGCAGCTGCATGTGGAGGAGCGGAGACGCGAACCCGGTTCCCCAGATTACGAGTCTACCGCTCTTAACCACTACACTCACACTGAGGGTTGGATGTTTTGCAAGCGCTGTGGTTGCCCACCAATTTCACTTTTCTGCACAACCTTGGCACTCCTCCATAGCTGTTCCAGCAGAGAAAATGCAATAATGGAGTCAACTGCTAACCTTCTTCTTTCTTTCTTTTTGATAGTCAAATGTGCAAACAACACTCCAGCATTCTTTGCTGAAAGGCTGCACAAGTCTTTGAAGGTAAGGACACAAGACGCTGCCTTCTTCAATCAGTCGTTCAACCTTTATCGGCATACAAAGGAAACAGGAATATTTGGGTTGAAACATACAATTGGCATCTGTTCACAGAAGGAGGTGCTTTGAGATAAAACTGTAAGGTTAAAAAGTACGACTCAGGTCTTATGACGACGTAGTTTCAGGGCCGGATTTAGGTTTGATGAGGCCCTAAGCTACTGAAGGTAATGGGGCCCTTTATGTGTCCAGCTGTCCTTTGTCAACAACAAATTGTTGCCGTTTTTTGTGTAGAATATTATATGGTAATTTATGGACATACAGTCATATCTCGGGATAAATACGCTTCAGGTTGAGCGCTTTCGGGTTGTGCTCTGCGGCAACCCGGAAGTAACGGAGTGCGTTACTTCTAGGTTTTGCCGCTCGCGCATGCGCAGACGGTCAAAATAATGTCACACGCATGTGTGGAAGCGGCGAAACACGACACGTGCAGACGCGCTGTCGCATCTTACGTTATGTTCAGGATGCGAACGGGGCTCCAGAACGGATCCCGTTCGCATCCCAACTGCACTGTAATAGGTATCTAAAGCCATTTGCACATAACAGAATGTGTATTTTATCAAAGTAATGGTTGAACTGAAATGCAATTAAGAAGAAGTACCGTATTTTGCGCCCCATAGGACGCTCCGGCCCATAGGACGCACCTAGTTTTTTGGGGGGGAAATAAAGGGGAAAAAATTATTTCCCCCCCAGGTGCGGGGCTGGACGAACCAGGTCGGGGAACAGCGGGAAGGCGCACTCTGCCTCCCCGCTGTCCCCCAAGCTTGTGGGGCTGGCGATGGGGAGAAGTGCGCTGAGCCCGGGACTGCAGGCAGCTCTGCACGGCCATCGGGAGCGGGGCAGGACTTCGCGCCCCCCTCCCGATGGCCGCGCAGAGCTGCGCTGAGCCCGGGACTGCAGGCAGCTCTGCGTGGCCATCCGGAGCGGGGCGGGACTTCGTGCCCGGCTCCCGGTGGCCGCGCAGAGCTGCGCTGAGCCCAGGACTGCAGGCAGCTCTGCGCAACCCTCGGAGCCGGTCTCCCGAGGGTTGCGCAGAGCTTCCTGAAGCCTGGAGAGCGAGAGGGGTCGGTGCGCACCGACCCCTCTCGCTCTCCAGGCTTCAGCGAAAGCCTGCATTCGCCCCATAGGACGCACACACATTTCCCCTTCATTTTTGGAGGGGGAAAAGTGCGTCCTATAGGGCGAAAAATACGGTATATTAATAGTGGAATTTTTGGGGAGGGGCCAAGTAGTGTTATAGCTTGTTTAGCTTATACATAAATCCAGCGCTGCGTAGTTTCATGGCGTTGCTCCCATATTCTGCTCCTTTCTCCATACTGCCAGGCCCGCAGCTATTCAATAAAAAGAGAAACCCTGTAGGAATCAGAACAGTTTAGCCTCTCCTTCAGAATGAGGCTCAAACATTTGTCGTTGATTACTTCGTAAAATGGGACGCGAGTGGTGCTGTGGGTTAAACCACAGAGCCTAGGGCTTGCCGATCAGAAGGTCGGCGGTTCGAATCCCCGCGACGGGGTGAACTCCCGTTGCCCGGTCCCTGCTCCTGCCAACCTAGCAGTTCGAAAACACGTCAAAGTGCAAGTAGATAAATAGGTACCGCTCCAGCGGGAAGGTAAACGGTGTTTCCGTGCGCTGCTCTGGTTCGCCAGAAGCCGCTTAGTCATGCTGGCCACATGACCCGGAAGCTGTACGCCGGCTCCCTCGACCAGTAAAGCGAGATGAGCGCCGCAACCCCAGAGTCGGACACAACTGGACCTAACGGTCAGGGGTCCCTTTACCTTTTACTTCATAAAATGGACAGTAAAACAAGACATGTGCAATGGTCTCGGCCTGTCCTACACCGCAAGGACAATACCTCTCTGAATTTGGAACCCTGGAGAACATTTCCTGCAAGATTGCAGGCAGCATAGCACTGAATCTTTCAAGGGAAAAAGCTCTGTGCTGGTGAGGATTGTATAGGTGTTGCTGCTATGGAGCAGCCTTGCCAAACAAAGGTGGGGGGAGGAGCCTGTATAGGGCTCTCCGTTGGACTCCAATTCCCATCAGCCCCAGCCAGCATGAAGGGATATGAAGTCCAACAATATCTGGAGGATGGCAGGGCATCCCTGAATTAGGGGGATGTTTTCTGCCATTTTTTGCAAAACACGTAAATAGTGTGTGTGTGTGTGTGTGTGTGTGTGTGTGTGCTTTTCAAAGTACAGTGTCTGTAGCTCTGAAACACAAATGAAACAATTTTTTAAAATGGGAAAGGGAGTTACTGGGTTCTTTTTGTTTTTTTGTTATGTGTTTTTGTGTTTTTACATTGTGTTGAAACTACTCTGATACCTGGGGGGTGTTGGGCGGTATACAAAATTTATAAATAATCATGATGATGATGATGGTGATGATGATGATCCCTTTCCTTGTTGATAGGGGGCTGGGACAGATGAATTCACGCTGAACAGAATTCTGGCATCCAGGTCAGAGATTGACCTCTTGGATATTCGAGCTGAATATAAGAAACTGTACGGCGTCTCCTTGTATTCTGCTATTAAAGTGAGTACCTCAATCGCTTCAGGTACATTCCAGATCTCTTTCTCTCTCTGTGTGTGAATCCACTTCTTTGGTCTTGGACATGAAAGACACTGTTGGAAAGCAGAGAGAGATGGAAGGTGATGGAAGTTAAGGAATTTCTGTCCTCTGTTACTTGGGGCAGATCCCTAAACGTCACCTGGGCTCTCTTAATTTTACACAGATGGGTTCTATGACACAGTAGACCAATCCTCTCTCAGCCCTGATAGCATGTGTAAACCTGAGGTAATAATAATATTAATAATAATAAATTTTATTTATATCCCGCCCTCCGGGATTTTATTTATATCCCGCCCTCCCCGACTTCCGGTTTGGATCGCCACCGGGAAGGGAGCGCGGAGAGACTTCTCCGAACTACATGGGGACTTTGAGGGGCTACGCATAGGCACTGCGACCCCAACTTTAATCTCAAGGGGGGCCCCCTTGAGAGAAGCGCAACCAGCGGCGTTGGAGTGATCCGCAAGCTTCTGGAGGTTTTTTTTCTCGCCGTTTTTGGGGAGGAAGACCCGGAGGCAGTGGATCGAGAGACGCGCATCGGTAAGGCCTGCGAACCCCATGCAGTTATGCCTCAAGCTCCCACCGAAGTTGAGCGACAAATCTCTGTAACCCTAAAAATCTGACGTTCTTAACATCGTATGACAACGGAAGAGGTAAAATCTGAATGAAAAGGTCCGAGGAACGAAGGATGTAAATGGATTTTGTTTAAAGAGCCTGACCTGATTTCTGGATTTAAGATGGCGCTGGGCACTAAATCGTAAGTTTGTAACAAAGAGACTTAGTTACTTACCGGCTGTAGCGAGAGAGAAGTGAAGTCCTTGCTAATGTTACTGCAAGGCAGTGGATGACCGACAGATAAAACCGGGACAAAGAGTAAGTTTCAGAGACTTTGTTTCATTTGGGCAGTTACAAAAAGAACAGGAGGGGATTGGAAGAGACGGAACGGAGGCTCTAACTAGATTGGGAGATAGGAGGGGAGAGAAGAAAGAAAACTAGAAGGGAAAGCACCTCACCTCCCCCCCGGACACGGCTGGGCTCGAAATAACAAAAAGCCCCACAAACCCCCTCCTCTTCCCAGCCTTTGGAATCTGCCGCCTCCCGCTAGTGACTAGCAACGGGAGAGAATATCTGCAGAAGATTGCGTCCCCGCAGTCAGCTAGCATCTACATCCATTCTCCTTTTTCTTTATTTCTTTACTTCGCCTGCTACAGCGAGACGAGGCACCATCCTCATAACTGCAGGATCGGACATTCTTTATATAATTTGGGGAAGCTCGGAGGGATATAATTGGAATATTGGAGATCCGGGGGACTCTGTGGGATAAGAACGGCAGCAACGCGAGGACATTGTGGGGACATTGTTAATCTACAAGTGAGGGATCTTTTAGTCCCCTGCTGGAAGAACATAGAATCGCGTCCCAAAGAGAAAGAAGGCAGAGAAAGAAGGTCGAGAAACCGCTCGCAAAAACGATTTTTTTTTATACATTCTCTGCGGCTTAATCCCGGAATATAAAGAGACAGAACTACTATTTCACCTTCAGTGAGCTTGCTTGTTCCCACGCCTTCCCCTTTTTCCCCCCTCCCTGGAATCCCCCTCTCCCTGTGACGTCCCTTGCCCTCCCCCCCTTTTTTTCCGCTTCCCCCCTCCTCCCCGCTTTCCCCCCCTTTCCGCGCCCCACCAGCCCTTTTTCCCAATCACTATTACTGACTCCAGCAGGATGACAACAGACTCCTTTTTTCTGACAAAGCCCTCTGATATATAAAAGCGGATTAGGCCAGATAAGTGGCCGAAGTTTTCAGAAGAGGAGCAACACAATAGAACCTGGTATTCGAACATCTTTGTTTCCCCCCTGACACTTATTCTGGGACCCTACCCCCTCGCTTCAAATTTCCCTCGTTTCCTGTGTACCCCCCCTTTTTTTTTTATCTTCCCATCCTTACAACATTCCTTTCAAAGAAGTACTGTCATAACTGCCAAAGGGGCGGTGGTGGGCGGGACTGCCTGAATAATTAAGTGGCTTCTATAAGATTGTACGCCCTCTAAGGGAGAGTCTTAAAAACGCATTTTGTTTTGCAAATATAGGAAGGGGGAGATGGCAGGAAAGGAAGGGAAGAAAGCAGTGGGTACTCCGGCAGAAAGGAAAACGTCTCGCCATGAAGAAATTAAAGACTTAGATATACTCTGGTTGAAAATAAAAGAGGAGTTTAAGCAGAATGAGATTCACATGGAGGAAAAGTTAGGAGAGATGCAGAAATCAATAGATAGGAAAATAGAAGGGGCGGTGGGAGAACTATCAAGTAAGATAAAAGATTTAACGACTCGAACCAAATCTCTAGAAGACTCAAATAAAAAAACACAAAAAGAGATAAGAGATCAGAGAAAGGAAGCTGAGAAAATAAAAGAGAATTTTGAGGAATTAGGAAAGAGCCAGGAGCAAATTCTGGACAATTTGGCAATGATGGAGATGAAACAAAAACAACTAAATTTAAAATTCCGAGGGGTAGGAGAGGAGGTCAATGAAGATGTCAAAGGGAAAATGATAAGAGAACTGGCAAGATGGCTAAATCTAAAGGAGGAAGAAGTCACACAAGAAATAGAAAATGCCTTCAGAATAAAAGTAAAACCTAAACAAAACAGAGTAAGAAAGACTCCAGGAGACTGCCTGGTAATCTTCAAATCGACGGAGCTGAAAAATAAGATTTTAAGAGAAAGCTACCAGAAGAAACTGGTGATAGATGGAAGACCAATCATCATTTTCAAAGAAATTCCAATCAGACTCCTTCGCAAGAGAGAGGGTTACAAACAGCTAGTAAATATCCTAAGGAAGAATGGCATTCAACATAGATGGGAGTTCCCAGAAGGGATCTCCTTTTTTTACAAAGAAAAAAGATTTAAAATTGCTGATAGTCAGGAAATCAGGAAGTTTCTACGAAGATATGAGAGAGAACTTGGTGGGGCGGGAGAGGCACAGGGGGGCGGGGATGGGGGTGGGGGCGGGGGAGATGGCGCGGGTTTGGGGGGGGGACTCGGGGGGAGAGGGGGGGAGGGAACGGAGGGAGCGGAGGGTGAAGAAACAGAAAGTAAAACCACTCGAATCTAAACTAACTGAAACTTAAATCCGCAAACTACTGTTTTATAAGTAAGTAAACAAGAATGAACCTAAAAATTCTAACATGGAATGTAAATGGCGTGAATGACAAAGCAAAAAGGAATAAAGTTGTAAATGTTTTGAAAAAGAAAAAATTGGACATAATCTGTATACAAGAGACTCATGTAGCCAAAAAGCATAATCGTGTATTAATAAATAGAAAGCTAGGAATGGAATTTATAAGCTCCACGGCAGAGAAAAAAAAAGGAGTAATAACATATGTTAAAGAAAAATGGGAACCTAAACTGATTTATAAGGATGAAGAAGGAAGGATATTGGGGGTACAAATCAGCTTCCAGGGAGAAAAAATAAATGTGGTAAATATATACGCCCCAAATTCAAACAAGCCAGAGTTTTTCAAAAAATTAGAACAAGTTTTAATGGAATTAGAAAATAACAGGACGATACTGCTGGGAGATTTTAATGCAGTGCCAATCCCAGAAATTGATAGACAAACAGAAAAGGGGAAAAAGAACCAAGGAAAGCTGCCAAAGTCTTTCCAAGACTTGGAAGAAAACATGGACTTAATAGACATCTGGAGATATAAACATCCAATAGAAAAGCAGTTTACCTTCTTCTCAGAAGTACATAAGAGCTGGGGCAGAATAGACCAAATTTGGACGTCGAGAGAACTCTCCTTAAGAGCTACGAAATGTGAAATTCACCCGAGAACTCTTTCAGACCACAATTCAATAACATTGGAATTAAAAAGTGAATTAAAAGGAGGCTTTAGATGGAGACTAAATGAACAACTTTTAGAGGACGAGGAAGTCATTGGAAAAGCAAAAGCCACTTTAAAAGACTACTTTGAACTGAATCTTAACACAGGAGTGAGCCCAGAAATAACCTGGGACGCCAGTAAGGCGGTGCTGAGGGGCTTCTTCATTCAGCAGAACAGTTACAAAAAGAAATTAAGGCAACAAAAGAAAGAAGAGATCCTCAATCATATAAGGCAGCTAGAGAAAAAACTGACAGAGAACCCAAAAGACACACAAAGCATACAAGTAATTAAAATACTACAGACACAATATTCGACGTTAGTGAATCAAGAAATTGAATGGAAAATCAGGTTAATGAGACAAAGATATTTTGAATCAGCCAACAAAATTGGAAAATTATTAGCGTGGCAACTGAGGAAAAGACAAAAGCAAAGCGTGATAAACAAAATAAAAGTAGAAGAAGAAATAGTAGAAGATCCAAAAAAGATACAAAAAAATTTTCTGGAGTTCTATGAAGGGCTATATAAAAAAGGAGAGGAGGACACAACCCTAATAGAAAAGTACTTAGAGAACTGTGAAGGGAGGACCTTAACGGCCGAAGAGAAAATACAGTTAAACAAACCCATAAATATAGAGGAGATCCAGAATGCAATTAAAAGAATGAAATTGGGGAAGACTCCAGGCCCGGATGGCCTATCAGCAAAATATTACAAAGTCCTAGGAAACCAACTTGCGCCAGCCCTCTGTGAGGTCATGAATGATATTTTAAAGGATGGAAAAATACCGGAGTCATGGCGGGAGGCTTTCATAACTTTAATTCCAAAATCGGACACTGACAAATTAAATATAAAAAATTATAGGCCAATATCTTTATTAAATAATGACTATAAAATATTTGCGGACATAATGGCAAACAGGTTGAAAAAACATCTAACGGATTTAATCCATAAGGATCAGGCCGGTTTTTTGCCGAACAGGTTTTTGAAGGATAATGTTAGACACGTTATAAATTTAATTGAGTACCTGGAGATTAATAACAATGTACCGGCAGTATTGATGTTTGTGGACGCCGAAAAGGCGTTCGACAACGTATCATGGATGTTTATGATAAAATGTTTGGAGAAGGCAGGGATAGAGGGCGACTTTCTGAAAGGAATACAAGCTATATATTCAACTCAATCGGCCAAATTGGTAATAAATAATAATTTAACAAACCAATTTAAGATAGAAAAGGGAACAAGACAAGGTTGCCCTCTCTCCCCGCTTCTATTTATTATGGTTTTAGAAATATTGGCGAATAAAATTAGAACCGTGTCTGAGATACGAGGGATTAGAATAGGTCTGAAGGAATTCAAACTAAAGGCCTACGCAGATGACCTGATATTATCCCTGGAAGAACCCCGAGAGAGTATTGGCAAAGCATTAGAGATCATGGAGGAATATGGCAAGCTATCCGGTTTTAAACTAAACAAACTGAAGACAAAAATGCTGACAAAAAATCTGAAAAGTGATGAAAAAGAAGAACTAGAAAGGAAATTCGGAATAAAAATCGCAAAAAAAATAAAATACTTAGGAATCTGGCTTACATCAAAAAACATAAACTTAATTGAAGACAACTACTCGGTAGTTTGGAAAGAGATCAAAAGGGATCTCGATGTTTGGAATAGAGTCAGTTTATCATGGTTGGGCAGGATGGAGGCGATAAAGATGGTCATACTTCCTAAGATGTTGTTCCTTTTTCAAAATATTCCAATAATTAGGGGGACTAAATTGTTCAAAGATTGGCAACGGACTCTCTCCAGATTCATCTGGCAGGGGAAAAGACCAAGGATCAGATTTAAAATTCTTACGGACCGAAAAGAAAGAGGGGGCTTCGCTGTTCCAAACTTAAAGTTGTACCATGAAGCCGCATGTTTATGCTGGGTTAAAGAGTGGATCACTCTAGAAAATAGCGACCTATTGGACCTGGAAGGGGCAGACAATAGATACGGCTGGCATGCCTATCTATGGCAGAATAAAGGGAAAGTGCATAGGGGATTTTCGAATCATATTATTAGAGGCCCCTTGTATGAAGCCTGGAATAGGAATAAAAAACTACTGGAATGGCGAACCCCTTGGTGGCTGTCCCCTGTTAATATTATAACAACTAAAAATACAAATACGGGAGTAAAGAATTTAACATATGAGGACCTACTGGTAAGATCGGAAGACACGTGGAAATTAAGACCATACGAGGAGCTGGAGGGAAAACTGACAGTTTGGCTACAGTATCATCAAATCAATGCCATATGGGCGGAAGACAAAAAAATTGGAATGAATGAAAAAAAATCGAAATTTCAGATTGAAATAATTGAAGGTAACACTAAATTATTATCTAAAATGTATAATATTTTATTGGAGTGGGACACAAAAGACGAGGAGATCAAAGAAGTCTTGGTTAAATGGGCGATAGATCTAGGACATAACATAGCCTATGAGCAGTGGTCAAAACTGTGGGAGAAGGGAATAAAATTTACGGCGTGTGCCGCAATTAGGGAAAACATAGAAAAGATGATTCACAGATGGTATCTAACACCAGAAAAATTGAATAGGTTATACAAGATTGGTAGCGGGGCCTGCTGGAGGTGTAAAGTAAAGGAGGGAAATTTCATGCATATGTGGTGGGCCTGCGAGGATATTAAAAAATTCTGGGATACTATATACAACGAGCTAAAAAAAATATTAAAATACACATTTTTAAAAAGACCAGAGGCCTTTCTATTAGGCATCATAGGAGAGGAGATTAAGAAAGAAGATGTAATTTTGTTCCAGTACTCAACAGCAGCGGCCAGACTGCTAATTGCTCAAAAATGGAAAAGCACGAGCACCCCAACGATGATGGAATGGCAAAATAAGCTATATGACTTCTTTGAATTGGCAAATATGACGCAGAAAATCAGAAACCAAAAGAATACAAAGTTAAGGGATGATTGGGCTAAATTTATGACATATATAGAAGGAAATTATGAAAACGTACCAAATATAGTTGGTTTATTATAAAACTTTCGATGTGTCAAGGTATTAAATAACAACAGCTGTAAAGACAAAATCTTGGAAAAATTTAGGAATCCAGAGTCAAGAGGGATGGAAGTCAATTTGTATGTTACCTTGTTTTTTTCTTTTTTTTTTCTTACCTTTTTTCTCTTTTTTAATTTCTCTTTTTTCTCTCTCTTTCTCTATATTTACTTACCTGTGTTATGTGTATGCATTAAATGAAACTCAATAAAATATATATATATATATATATCCCGCCCTCCCCAGCCAAAGCCGGGCTCAGGGCGGCTAACAACAATCAAATAATCCAACATTCTAAAACATTTCATTATAAAAATTAATTAAAATCAAATTGATGGCAACCGTTAAGCAAAATTCTGTGCAGATTGCCAGAGGAGGGAGTCAGGCTGCGCCCTGACCAAAGGCCTGGTGGAACAGCTCTGTCTTGCAGGCCCTGCGGAAAGATGTCAGGTAAAGGTAAAGGAGCCCTGGATGGTTAAGTCCAGTCAAAGGCAACTATGGGGTTGCGGCACTCATCTCGCTTTCAGGCCGAGGGAGCCAGCATTTGTCCAGAGACAGCTTTCTGGGTCATGTAGCCAGCATGACTAAACCGCTTCTGGCGCAATGGAACACCGTGATGGAAACCAGACCGCACGGAAATGCCGTTTCCCTTCCCGCCGCAGTGGTACCTATTTATCTACTTGCACTGGTGTGCTTTCGAACTGCTAGGTTGGCAGGAGCTGGAACAGAACAATGCGAGCTCACCCCGTCACGGGGATTTGAACCACCAACCTTCTGATCAGCAAGCCCAAGAGGCTTAGTGGCTTAGACCACAGCGCCACCCGAGTCCCATAATCCTACCAAGCTCTAGCTGGCAACCTGGGGTTGTGCTGCAGGCTTTAAACATTCTCACGCTTTTCTGGGCTTGAGCAATGCTGCCTATTGCAGAGGTTTCTGAGAACGTTAAATGCCCTGGCCAAAACATGACTTCTCTCAAGATGCTGAGTGCTGTTCCAAGAAAGCATAAGTGAACACACTGCTAAATGTTTAAGTACTTTCCTGAACTGGGCTGTGAGCATAGAATCCCTGAGAACCTTTGCTATCATTTTTTAAAAAGCAAGTTTCTGGTCCTCATTGATGTGAAAACGTCACATACGAAATCGTGGCAGGCAGCTCTGCAGAAGCTTTCCCACTCACAGGCATTGGAGCTTCTGAAACTTTCTTTTCAGTCACCCAGAAGCTAGCCTGTCGTGCCCCCCCCCCCCATGCCCGATGCAAAAGAGGGACTTTTCAGTCCTTGTGCAAAAGAGGGACTTTCAGCCAGTCTAGCTTGTCATGCTGATCTGCGCCACTAGGGAAGGTTGCAAGAGCCCTGTGCCCTCTATGCATTTTCTGCATATCAAAAATAAAAAATAAAAATGAAGATGCTTTAAAACTGTAACCACCACTGCAAAAATTAAACAAACTCAAAGTAAATATTACAGGTGGTGGAAATCTGTGTGGCAGCAACCATGTTTGCATATGCAGATGCCCATGAGTGGAAAAGCTGAGGCTTCCTTGAGGCTGCAGATAGACAGACTGCGGAGACAAGCTCTCTGCCCAGATGTCTGCTGATAATGAGGGCCTCCCTGGGCTATCATGTTGAGTGGAAAACAAGCTCAGCTGTTAACTTGGTGGTTTTATGGGGGAATCCAGATGTCTTTTTTAAAGGTTTCCTTTTGCCAGCCCTCTCTCCATAGCAGCAGCGTTCTCTTGCTAGACAGGAAAGCCTTTGCGCAGTTTAATGGCCCTCCCATGGCCTGGGTCTTGCTCTATGGCAGAGTTAGTTTAATGGGTGATGTGGCCTGGCAGCCATAACTGCGGCGCAGTGCTGCTTTTGTCTATAAATGGATTTACCACGTTGAAGTGTGCCTCTTTAATGTGGCTTCCTGACTGTTTTTTGTTTTGCCTTTTGCAGTCTGACACTTCTGGGGATTATGAGGCCACGTTGCTCAGGATCTGCGGTGGAGACGACTGATGGGGATGAAGCGCCGAGCCCTGGAGTTTCCCGCTTTGCGCTGCAGTCCTCCTCTGCGGAGTTTCTGAATGTTTAAACGAGTGTAAAATTGCCACCGCGTTTTCTTTATCGCTTTCTCAATTAGGCTCCGTAACAAGCAGATGCTTATTTTAGCACCTCCCTCCAGGCAATCGATGACATTTGCCGCCACACACGCTGCGCCTTCGGATGAAACCTGCGCCCGAAATTGTCCGGGCCAGATCTGCTGGCGCTAAAGAAATCGTTGATGCCCGTGAGGTTGGAATCTGCCTAGATATATGAAAGACATAAATCAATGAGTTGTATATATCCAGTATCTAGTGCTCTCTCTCACTATTTGAATACAGCTTAATCCTTTACCCCCATATTATTATTGCTTTTTGCTTTTATATGCGAAGATCTAGCTTATCAGCACATGCTGCTGTTTTTTCTAAAGCACCATGCAGCCATTGTGGTTTTCAGGCTGTATTGCAGAATCGATGTAGCTGACACTGACTTTATTATAAGTTAGATTCTTGGGGAGAGGGAGAGAGGAAAGCTGGCAATAAGGAAGTGGCCCACTGCCAACTGGCAACACATTATGAGTAAGTAAATAAGTAAATTTTTATTTATACCCCACCCTCCCCGGCCAAGACTGGGCTCAGGGCGGCTAACATCAAATGTCAAGTCCAGTGGTACCTCAGGTTACATACGCTTCAGGTTACATACGCTTCAGGTTACAGACTCCACTAACCCAGAAATAGTACCTCGGGTTAAAAACTTTGCTTCAGGATGAGAACAGAAATCGTGCTACAGTGGCACGGCGGCACTGGGAGGCCCCAATAGCTAAAGTGATACCTCAGGTTAAAAACAGTTTCAGGTTAAGAACGGACCTCCAGAACGAATTAAGTTCTTAACCCGAGGTACCACTGTACATTAAAACACAATCAAACAATTGATTAAAATACAGCTTAAAAATTAGAATCAGGATAAAATTACAGTGGTGCCTCGCAAGACGAAAAGAATCCGTTCCGTGATTCTCTTCGTCTAGCGGTTTTTTCATCTTGTGAAGCAACCCTATTAGCGGCTAAGCGGATTAGCGCTATTAGCGGTTTAGCGGCTATTAGCGGCTTAGCAGCTTAGAAAAAAGGGGGGAAAGCGGGGGGGGGGAATCGCAAGACTAGCAAGACGTTTCGTCTTGCGAAGCAAGCCCATAGGGAAAATCGTCTTGCGAAGCAACTCAAAAACGGAAAACCCTTTCGTCTAGCGGGTTTTCCGTCTTGCGAGGCATTCGTCTTGCGGGGCACCACTGTAAATGACTGCCCATGAAATTATAGCCATAGGGGTCGGGAACCTCAAGTATTCATCAGGGCTGGCTATCCATGTTGGTCCCACATGAGCCAATAAAAGGTGTGGTTGAAACACCTCCTGGAAAATCCTGCCTTCCAGAGTTGTGGGACTCCAGCTCCCATTGTCCCTGACCATTGGCCATTCAGACTGGGAGCGATGGGAGTTGGTAGTCCTGACAAAATCTGGAGGGCCACACATTTCCCATCCCTGGCTTGCCAGTAGTGCATGTGAAAAGGATCTAGGGGTCTTAAGTAGATCACATGAGACAACAACGTGATGCAGCAGCAAAAAAAGCTAATGCAATTCTAGACTGCATCAACAGTGTTCAGATCCAGTCTAGTGTTCGGATCAAGGGAAGTCATAGCACTGCTGTATTCTGCCTTGGTCAGACCACACACCCAGAGTACTGCGTCCAGTTCTGGGTGCCACAATTTAAGAAGCTGGAATGCGTGCAGAAGAGGGTAGCCAAGATGATGAAGCATTTGGAAACCAAGCCTTATGAGGAACGTTGGGTATGTTTAGCGGAGGAGTTTGGATTTGATACCCCGCTTTATCACTACCCGAAGGAGTCTCAAAGCGGCTAACATTCTCCTTTCCCTTCCTCCCCCACAACAAACACTCTGTGAGGTGAGTGGGGCTGAGCGACTTCAGAGAAGTGTGACTGGCCCAAGGTCACCCAGCAGCTGCATGTGGAGGAGCAGGAAAGCGAACCCGGTTCCCCAGATTACGAGACTACCGCTTTTAACCACTGCACCACGCTGGCTCTTTAGCCAGAAAAAGAGGAGACTAAGGGGGAGATGTGATCGCCATCTTCAAATATCTAAAGGGCTGTCGCATGGAAGACGGAACAGGCTTCTTTTCTCCTGCTCTCGAGAGCAGGACTCAAACCAATGGTTTCACGTTACAAGGAACGAGATTCCAGCTAAACATCATTAAGAACTTTTTGGCAATAAGAGCTGTTCAGCTGTGCAGCAGTCTCCCTCTGAAGGTTGTGGGCTCTCCTTCCGTGGAGGTTTTTAAGCAGAGGTTGGGTGGCCATCTGTCATGGCTGCTTTGGCTGAGATTCCTGCATTGCAGGGGGTTGGACTAGATGATCCTCGGGGCCCCTTCCAATTTTACAGTTCTGTGATTCAGGATGCTGAATCCAGATATTGTTAGGAGGAGAAAAGTTGGGAAGGAAATGGATCTTCTTCACACATATACACATAGAATATTCCAGACCTCATTATCACAGGTGTTTCCTGGTGCCATGGTTTCAGATCTGAAACACCTGTACAGTGGTACCTCAGGTTACAGACGCTTCAGGTTACAGACTCCGCTAACCCAGAAATAGTACCTCGGGTTAAGAACTTTGCTTCAGGATGAGAACAGAAATTGTGCTCCAGCGGTGCGGTGGCAGCAGGAGGCCCCATTAGCTAAAGTGGTACCTCAGGTTAAGAGCAGTTTCAGGTTAAGTACGGACCTCCAGAACGAATTAAGTTCTTAACCCGAGGTACCACTGTAGCTTTAAAGGTGCCCCTGAGCTTGTGCAGTGTGCTTTCTACCTTACCGTAAGAAATCACACACACAGAAGAGACCCTCACATACCTAGGCACGGTGCAAGAAGAACTTATAGGCCAGAAGGCAATGAGTTGCAGGTTTGAATGGCCACCACCTCTAAACAGGGGCAATAATGCCTGCAATTAAAGTAGAAATACCTGCTGGAAACGAGGGAGGTTAAAGAAAAGCTAAGGAGAGTGTTGTGTGGCCTGGAGCAAAATCCAGGAGGAAGCTTGTTCTGCTCCCAGTTCATTTCAGTTGGGGCTGGGACACAGGAGTCTTTCCATACACCCCATGTGCGCTTGTGGGGGCTGCGTGCACTTTCGTGCAAGATAAAGACACAGTCCAAATTTTCCCCTCCCCTGGTCCTCTGCAAACTGTAGAGGAAAAACAGAAGTTGCTGCTATACTGCACTTAAACTGCTTCTCCTTTTTCTTCTTCTCTGTTTCGCACTTCCAACTTCCTCCTCTCGCAGCTGTGGCCGCCAGACCTTTGGGTTAGATCTCACTTGTCACCACCGAGGAGGGCGAAAGATGGGGGGGGATTGTCTTACTGTTGCAGCCAGTTTCTTTCACATTTTGCAAGCTGTTTCTTCTCTCCCCTGCTCCCCACGGCATTGTTTTCCCTGCCCGCCCACTCCCAAATTATCATTCCAGGCTGGGGGAATCAGAGCAAGCCTTAGCAGTAGCAAAACAGCATTTTCTCTCTTTCTTCCTAACGCTGAATGAAATTTGTTGGCAGAAATCTGGTGTTCCTTTCACGAGTTGCCACCAGGTGGCGGCATGCTTATGGAAAATCCTGTTTGCAGGCTCCTCTGCTATATTAAGCAGAAAGTATTTGTAGCACTGGGACGCAGGTGCCACTGTGGGTTAAAGCCTCAGCGCCTAGGACTTGCCGATCGAAAGGTTGGCGGTTCGAATCCCTGTGGCGGGGTGCGCTCCCGTCGCTCGGTCCCAGCGCCTGCCAACCTAGCAGTTCGAAAGCACCCCCGGGTGCAAGTAGATAAATAGGGACCGCTTACTAGCGGGAAGGTAAACGGCGTTCCGTGTGCTGCGCTGGCTTGCCAGATGCAGCTTGTCACGCTGGCCATGTGACCCGGAAGTGTCTCCGGACAGCGCTGGCCCCCGGCCTATAGAGTGAGATGGGCGCACAACCCCAGAGTCTGTCAAGACTGGCCCGTATGGGCAGGGGTACCTTTACCTTTACCTTTATTTGTAGCAGTGAAGTTTTTCCTAGACTACCACTTTAGAGGGGTGTTTGGGGAGTGGTTGTACCTCTGATGAGGGACACATCATGCTCCTCCTAGGCTAGTTTGTCCACCTTTGGTCCCCACCTTGCAATCAACTCCTACCTGTGGCTCCTAGAAGTGTCAGCGTACGACAGTGGCCACACCTGAGAAATGGGTTCAACTGGCCAGCCTTATATATTTTGCTGCCTTCCTTTGGACCACATCTGTCAGGCCAAGAGGCCAGCCTAGGACCTCTATACACACTGCCCAGGCTTGCACCATGAGGAGGTCACTTTGCTGCTGCTAACGCAGTCGTTTGACTTCACCCTTGGAGGCACGCTCCATTGTCTCTCGAGACAGTCGGATGCCAACAAAACCACTCCAGCCTTCCAGCGGTGTGGCTGGGCTACATGTTACACTTTCCCGGGGATCCTACTGAAATGTGGATGATTGAGGCGAGCTTTTCGCCCCAGGGCTGGCTCGATCTATGGTGGTTCCTTATCCTGCCGGCTTCTTGTGGGTAGGGGTGCAAGGCATGAGGTTTCCTCTGCCAGAGTTTTCAGAACTTGTAGCCCATCAGATAATGAGGTGGTCTGGGCTGGCAGGGGCTGATGGGAGCTGTAGTCCAAAATAGCCAGAGGCCACAAAGTTGGCGAAAGCTTGGCCTAGATTGTGTGCTCTAGGGACCTCAAATCAGCCAACCCTGGTGCTGTTGCTTTTCTGCAAGATTCTTCTTTTTCGGGGCTTGCACGGCAATGTCAATTAAGACACTGCCCTGATTAGGACAGAGCGCTGGGAATAAATTTGTGTGAGATTTCCCTTTATGAATGGCCCTAATAACACCGACGGAAGCAGCGCAAGGCTTTTCGTGGCTCTATTCTTGAAAGGCCTACATTGGCTCCCAGTACATTTCCAACCACAATTAAAAGTGTTGGTGCTGACCTTTAAAGCCCTAAATGGCCTCGGTCCAGTATACCTGAAGGAGCGTCTCCACCCCCATCGTTCTACCCAGACACTGAGGTCCAGCGCCGAGGGCCTTTTGGTGGTTCCCTCACTGCGAGAAGCCAAGTTACAGGGAACCAGACAGAGAGCCTTCTTGGTAGTGGCACCCGGCCTGTGGAACGCCCTCTCACCAGATGTCAAAGAGAACAACAACTACCAGTCTTTTAGAAGACATCTGAAGGCAGCCCTGTTTAGGGAAGCTTTTAATGTTTGATGTATTACAGTATTTTAATATTCTGTTGGAAGCCGCCCAGAATGGCTGGGGAAGCCCAGCCAGATGGGAGGGGTATAAATATTATTATTATTATTATTATTATTATTATTATTATTATTATTATTATTCTGACTGGAGCATGGCTTTGAATGGGGGAGCATCCTTGATAGGAACAAAAGCAGCGGCGGGTGAGAGGGTGGTCAGCAAGTACCACTCATATAAATGTCTTTGCTCAACTCATCATAGGGAACCTTTCCCAGCATCAGGCCATATTCCCTCGTGGGCAACCTTTTGGGGGCCACATGCCAGGGGTGAGCGAGCAGTGAACCAAGCAGAGCAAGTTCGAGTTAACTCCAAAGTAGGATCTGCACAGGAATGTCAGGCCTAATGGGCACAGCAACTCAGGTCTTGCCCCCATGAACCAGTTGCTGAACCTGCCCACAGCTGTCTAAGTCCTCTCCAGGGCTTTCCCTAAGGAGACTGAGACTGCCTGCAGCTAACCTCACCTCCGCCTTTTTCATGCCTCTTCTGGTGCTGGGAGACAAGCAGGGAGGGAAGTTTGTCACAGCAGAAGAGGGAGCCACACATGGCTCCCGGATTCATCTCTGCCTCTTGGCCTCCTTCCTGCCTTGCTTCAGTTTCTGATCCTGATTCTGGACTTCTCTCTGCCACAGACTTCCCCTGCTCACTAAGCCCTGTCACCTATCCAACGTTCAAAGCCTCCTCTTCCCAGTCTTCTCCCTCTGACCACTCATCGTCGTCCCACCACCAATCCCCGGGCTCTGAGCCTTCTTCCCATTGGGGTTCCCCAGCTGGTTCCTCCCACCATTCCTCGGTGTCCAACCAATCCATGACAGTAGGCGGGGCCAGGTGTGGGTGGGTCAATGGAGGTCATTGTCCCATATTGTCATTGTCCCATACAGAACAACGAAATTGAAAAAAATCTACATCAGACATTCAAAAACCAACAAGCCTGCTATTCCAGCTATCCCAGCCTGGTTAGCCCCCTAAAAACTCTGATATACTATAATTAAATACAATAGACTCCCACAGAGACTACCTTAAAAAAGGTAAAGGGACCCCTGACCCTGGCGAACCAGAGCAGCGCACAGAAACGCCATTTACCTTCCCGCCGGAGTGGTACCTATTTATCTACTTGCACTTTGACATGCTTTCGAACTGCTAGGTTGGCAGGAGCAGGGACCGAGCAATGGGCGCTCACCCTGTTGTGGGGATTCGAACCTCCAACCTTCTGATCGGCAAGCCCTAGGCACTGTGGTTTAACCCACAGTGCCACCTGCGTCCCTCAGAGACCACCTTACACTACGTTTAAAACCAAAATCACATTTGGATAGAAACTGTTTCTCAGGCGGCTAGTCCTAGTCTTTATAACCCTGTACCTTCTTCCAGAAGGCAGAAGCTGAAAGAGATAATTTCCGGGGTACGCACTATCCTGCGCTATCTCTGCAGCCTTCTTATGGCACCTGGAAGCATAGATCTGATCCAAGGTGGGAAGAGTGCACCCAATTATTCTCTCTGCAGTCTTTACAATCCTGGACAGCATTGTTTTTTCCCTGACCGTGCAGCTCCCAAACCACACACACACACCATAAGTTAATACGCTCTCAACAGTACAATGGTAAAATGCCATCAACAGGCATTTTCCAACCATGAAAAACAAACAAACCAAAACCCTGGATGTTCCTATATGCACCCCCCCCCCCCAATCATCTTCCCTTCCAGCAACCAAGAAGCATGATCAGAGTTTAAGGACACATTCCTGCCAGGCAAAAGTGCTCAATTGGACATGGCCTGGGGGAGAACCATGAGCCCTGTAGGGCTGCATTTGGCCACCGGCCCTGAGCTTTCCCCAACCCCTCTCTCACGGTTTTGGCTGCCATGTGCTGACTAGCTCAGGGGCTTCTGAACGGGACTTGACAAGCTCTAGGATTTCACATCACTCAGTGGCCATTAGCCATGGCAGCTAAATGAAACCTCCATGGTTCAAGGCAGTATACCTCCCTAGGACTAGCAGCTGGTTGCAAATAAAAAGAGGATAGCCATTGCTTTCAGGCCTGCCTTCTGAGTTTTCCAGAGACCTTGAGTAATAATAATAATAATAATAATAATAATAATAATAATAATAATAATTATTTATGATTTGTACCCCGCCCATCTGGCTGGATTTCCCCAGCCACTCTGGGCAGCTTCCATAGAAACCAAAAAAACACTAAAATATCATACATTAAAAACTTCCCTGAACAGGGCTGCCTTAAGATGTCTTCTGAATGTCAGGTAGTTGTTTATCGTTTTGACATCTGATGGGAGGGCGTTCCACAGGGCAGGCGCCCCTACCGAAAAGGCCCTCTGCCTGGTTCCCTGTAGCTTTGCTTCTTGCAATGAGAGAACCGCCAGAAGGCCCTCGGCGCTGGACCTCAGCCTCCGGGCAGAACGATGGGGGTGGAGACGCTCCTTCAGGTATACTGGGCCGAGGCCGTTTAGGGTTTTAAAGGTCAACACCAACACTTTGAATTGTGCTCGGAAACGTACTGGGAGCCAATGTAGGTCTTTCAAGACCGGTGTTATGTGGTCTCGGCAGCCGCCCCCAGTCACCAGTCTAGCTGCCGCATTCTGGATTAGCTGTAGTTTCCGAGTCACCTTCAAAGGTAGCCCCACGTAGAGCACATTGCAGTAGTCCAAGCGAGTTAAGGATATAAGAAAAGCTGTCCTGTATTAGGTCAGAAATCAATCTAACCCAGTATTCTGCTTCCACCTGTGGCCAGCCCAATACCTCAGGAAAGCACACAAGCAGGGGAAATGGAGGTGTAGAGGTGTCATTCCCCAGCAACTGCTATGTGGAGAAACGCTTTGTCTACAGCAGGAGAGTCGGTTCAGCTATCAGGACAAAGGTTGCTTTCAGACAGGTGTTTATTGTTTGCGTTTGGGGCCGCAGGAGGTCACCATCAGGGATGGGCGAGAAAGGTGCTTCAACCTGCATCTTAAGTGGGATCTGGTGAGCTTGCAGATTCTGAACCAATATGTGAACTGGAAAACAGCCTTCCTCCAACCTTCATGCTCCTCTGAATTTTGCAAGGCAGTCCCCCAGCCAACTAACGTGTACGAAAAATGTATATAATCAGAAAATCGCTTGCCGGTGCAATTGGCAAAGGAATGGCAAGATGTCTAAAAAGCATACATCAGAAAGCGCAATCTGGCTGTAACATTTCGCTCTAGGGAAATGAACACGAATGTTTGAGTTGTGCTTGGTGGACTGCGGGGGGGGGGGGGACACTTGCCGAAACTCTAGCTCATGGGTAGGCAAACTAAGGCCCAGGGGTCAGATCCAGCCCAATCGCCTTCTAAATCCGGCCCGTGGACAGTCCAGGAATCAGCGTGTTTTTACGTGAGTAGAATGTGTCCTTTTATTTAAAATGCATCTCTGGGTTATTTGTGGGGCATAGGAATTCATTCATCCCCCCCCCAACAAAAATATAGTCCGGCCCTCCACAAGGTCTGAGGGACAGTGGACCGGCCCCCTGCTGAAAAAAATTGCTGACCCCTGCTCTAGCCTAGTTTGAAAAGTTTCATTTTCCACAAAAACCCACCCCTGTCCCCCCACCCATTCTGAGTTTCTTAGTAGCCTGGTTTTATGGGAAAGGCTACAGAAGCCCGTTTTTTGGTGGTGGTTAAACCAGTGGATAGAAGGGACGCGGGTGGCGCTGTGGGTTAAACCACAGAGCCTAGGACTTGCTGATCAGAAGGTCAGCGGTTCAAATCCCCGCAACGGGGTGAGCTCCCATTGCTCGGTCCCTGCTCCTGCCAACCTAGCAGTTCGAAAGCAACTCAAAGTGCAAGTAGATAAATAGGTACCGCTCTGGCGGGAAGGTAAACGGCGTTTCCGTGCGCTGCTCTGGTTCGCCGGAAGCGGCTTAGTCATGCTGGCCACATGACCCGGAAGCTGTACGCCAGTTCCCTCGGCCAATAAAACGAGATGAGCGCCGCAACCCCAGAGTCGGTCACGACTGGAACTAATGATCAGGGGCCCTTTACCTTTACTTTAAACCAGTGGATGCCAAAACCATTGCAAACCATGCTGAGATCTATCTTGTCCCCACCCATTCTCTGAAGGTCAGCATATTGCCAGAGCTTTGCTTTATGGTTGTATCTGTTGCGGGGAAAACCATCTGTTCCGATTTTCACCTTCTTCCCGTTCCACCAAACAGCTCAGGGTGTTCTCCTGAAGGGCGACCACAGTCTTCGCCCAAGGACAGCACAGCTTTTTCTTGCTGGGCCAGATTGTCCTAGAAAGCACCAGGCCCTACAGAAGAGGCTCGCACAGAGACGGCAGTGTTGGCGGCCGAGAGAGTCACTTGTCAAGGACAAAAGTGGTTGGCAGAGCCTTAATAGGTCGGGATTCGGAGATCTGCCAAGGAAAGCAACTCCTTTTGTGGCTTGCGCAACCTTGCGCTAACAGCGCCGCTTGCGTCCGCCCAGCAATGGCCATCTGAACGCAGCCTTCTCTGCCAGCGGGGAAGAGAAAAGGGCTACTCAGCTAAAAGCTTAATGAGCTACTATACCGGGAGCGGCAGTGCTGTGGGTGAGGGGAGAGCCGGGCGGATTGCGCCGGGTTCATGTCATAAAGCCAACTTTCCCTTGCAGTAGTTGGAATCTGGCACTTCAGGCGACAAAAAGGGGTTTTTCACCGCGGTAGCCGGGCTGGAATTATCCCATTCTCCACCCCCACCCACCCCGCATTCTTCCTTTCAGTGAAAAGTCCCTCGGCTGACGAGGAGCGACCTACAAAAGAGTCTTTTTCATGCCTCGGATACAAGAGTCTGCCTTGAAATTCCACCCACTCATTGTTACAGAAATCCCTGGATTAGATACATTTGCTCAGAGGCGCAGGCTCACTTCTGCAGCAAAATCCCCTGACGGTTAATGAAGTCAAAACAAGTGGAGCATTGCAGCAGATGCACATGAAATCTTAATTACTTTCCTAGATTATTATTTTTTTGTTGGAGATGGGTGTGTGTGTGACTTTTTTTCTCTCCCATCCAGCCAGTCCTGCTTTTCATGGGGAATATTTTCCCCAAGATAAGCAGGTGAGGCGACTCTTTCACTGACATTACAGGACTGGGTTTTTAGGCAAATCGGCTAAATATACCAAATTGAAAGATAGGAGTTCCCGCATGGTGACCGGGCCAAGTTTTCATTTCGTATCGTTTCATTTCATTCCATACATTTATCCTCTTTTTGAGACACTCCCCACAAAAAGTCTTATATTCCATCACCAGAATATGAACGCATTTAAAATACGCAGTCCAGCAAAATGATTGAAACCAGGACAAAAACTAATAGTACCTTGTCCTTCCTCAATATAGTCCCCCTGGCTTATACTGACAGTCAATACCAGCCAAAATATTCCATTCCTTTGGCTTGGAATCAACTTGATCCCTTCCCCCTCTTTCCTTTTCCTTTCTCCTTCTGTGATGGAACTCCTATTTGGGGACTTCCCTTGCTTTTTTCTGGCCCATGTAGGACCAGTCTGGATAGTTGGCCTTGGTGAAAGATTTGACGTTTTCATCCCCAAAAAGTTTTTGATTTGAGTTTCTACTGAAATGAGGCTGCATTTTAATGTTGTGTTTTAATCTAGTTTTTAAGTTGTATTTTAATCAATTGTTTTTATACCTGGTGTTAGCCACCCTGAGCCCCGGTCTTGGCTGGGGAGGGCGAGGTATAAATAAATTGTTGTTGTTGTTGTTGTTGCAGCGGCTGGGGGTGCAGAACACTTTTTAACTTGAGTGTCACATTGCTTTCTGAGCAACCTCTCACACACGCCCCTAGTGGGCGGGGCAGAGACAAAAGTGGGTGGGGCAAGGGATGTAAATTTTACATTTGCATAGGCTGCTAGTTTTACACACACCCCTCTCTGTTCTCCAGCCAGACAAGCAAGGGGTAGGAGCAGAGCTCAGGAACAATGCTTTGGGGATTACCTTCGTATGCACCTGGCTGGTCGCTGGGACAACAGGATGCTGAACCAGATGAGTCATTGGGCTGATCCAGACTCTTATTGGGTTCGGAAAAGGCCACCCAAATGATCTAGGGAATGGGACAACTGCCTTATGAAGAACGGTTGCAGTGTTTGGGACTTTTTGGTTTAGAAAAAAGACAAGTTTGAGGTGACACAACAGAAGTTTATGAAATTATGCACAGTGTTGAGAAAGGGCCGAGAGAAAAGCTCTTCTCGTAACACTGGAATTTGCGGACATCCAAGGAGGCTGAATGTTGCAAGATTCACGGCAGATAAAGTATTTACGGGACCGCATCTCCTGGTATGCCCCTCAGAGGACCTTAAAGTCCATGAATAACCATAGTTTAGAGGTTCTGGGCCCTAAGGAAGTCAGACTATCCTCCACCAGGGCCAGGGTCTGTTCAGTGATGGCTCCGACCTGGTGGAATGCTCTGTCCCATGAGTCTAGGGCCCTTCAGGATTTAATCTCCTTCCGCTGGGCCTGTAAGACAGAGCTATTCCACCTGGCCTTTAATTTGAATTCAGCCTGATCTTCTATTTCCCTTCTCTTCCCTCCCTCTCCCCTTTTATGAAGATGACCCTCTCTGAGACCCCACAGCTAATTCTCCCCTGGCCTCCTTGTCAGTCCAAGTAGGACTAATTCAGCCAGCTAGCCCTGGTGATTATCTAATGCTTATTAGATGGATTTCCCCTAAACTGATTTCTGAACTTTGAATTTTATTGTTATTCATGTTTTTATACTGTATTTTATGCTGCTTTTACAATTAAGCGTTTTAAATTTGTTTGTTTGTTTAATTTAAAATATAACTTTATTGAATAATACAATCAAATTTCCAGACATATCTGCAAAAACACAATTATTTACGTATTTGCCAAACATAAACTGTGAAAGAAGATAAAGAGGAAGAAGAAATGAAAAAAGAAAAAAAAGAAAAGGAAAAGAAAAGAAGGTGCTGTTTTCTATAAACAGTAATTCCAGAATTACACTTACACACATTATAAAATTCAAATCTTAATTAAAATATCTTAAAAGACTTCCACTTCCACACTTCTTTTGTTATTTAATTCTCCTTTACCTCTGTTCTTCACTTCCATCCCTTTAGATCCCTTAGGATCTTCCATAATCCTTCCATAAATTCTCTGTATTCTTTAAAGAAGCGTTGTTGTTAGCCGCCCTGAGCCCGGATTTTGAACAGGGAAGGGCGGGGTATAAATAAAAAAATTATTATTATTATTATTATTATTATTAAGTACGTCTTCACGCAGTGCTTAGTAAAACAGTGAAGCTCACTCTCCCGCAGGGCAGTCATGGCTACTTGGATGGCTTTAAAAGAACAAATTCATGGGAGAGAAGGATATCAGTGGCTGCTAACTATGATGGCTATGCTCTGATGCCATGATCAGGGACTGCAATGCTTCTGAATACCTGCTGCTAGAAGTCACAGGAGGGGAGAGTGCACAAGTGCTTGAATCCTGCTTGCAGGTTCCCCACAGGCCAGTGTGGTGTAGTGGTTAAGAGCAGTGGACTCGTAATCTGGGGAACCGGGTTCGCTTCCCTGCTCCTCCACATGCAGCTGCTGGGTGACCTTGGGCCAGTCACACTTCTCTGAAGTCTCTCAGCCCCACTCACCTCACAGAGTGTTTGTTGTGGGAGAGGAAGGGAAAGGAGATTGTTGAGACACCTTTGTTGTTGTTTAGTCGTTTAGTCGTGTCCGACTCTCCGTGACCCCATGGACCAGAGCACGCCAGGCACTCCTGTCTTCCACTGCCTCCTGCAGTTTGGTCAAACTCATGCTGGTAGCTTCTTCAACACTGTCCAACCATCTCGTCCTCTGTCGTCCCCTTCTCCTTGTGCCCTCCATCTTTCACAGCATCAGGGTCTTTTCCAGGGAGTCTTCTCTTCTCATGAGGTGGCCAAAGTATTGGAGCCTCAACTTCACAATCTGTCCTTCTAGTGAGACTCCTTAGGGTAGTGATAAAGAGGGAAATCAAGTCCGAACTCCTCCTCCTCCTCCTCCTCCTCCTCCTCTTCTTCAGCCACTGTGAGAAAAGGATGCTGGACAAGACGGGTCTTATTTTGTTCTTACGTTGTTCCCCAGTCGGCCTCTCTCCCTCCCTCCCTCCCTCTCCCTCTTAGCAAGGAGTCTGGCCTGCCTGTTCTAGGCATGGACCTGATGGGCAGGAACTGAGCGCTTCCCCCTCCAGCTGTTGTTTGCAGAGTTTCTGTTTGGGGTCACCAGCTGAGGCGAGATAGAGGGAGCTGTTCCCAGCAGCTGCCTGTCTCCTAGCAGCCCTTGCTCAGCCCCACCTCTTGTCAGCACCCCCACAACTGGGTGGTTTTGTGTTACTAGATACTAGCAGAGGAGGTGAAGGAGTTGTTCCAGCTTACCAGATGAAGAAACGATCCAAATGTTTTCTTAAATGGAGCCAGTTGTGTGTAAAAGCCACAACCGTAGTGCAAGATTATTATTATTTAAAAAGTTTAAAGCAAAGAGTTGTTTCAAACTGTTTCCCTTATTGTGTGTGCTTAAACTGTATCTCACATGCATGCATGTTGTCTCTTATGTATCTATCATGGGTAGGCAAACTAAGGCCCGGGGTCTGGATCCAGCCCTCTAAATCTGGATCCAGCCTTCTAAATCCGGCCCGCGGACGGTCCAGGAATCAGCGTGTTTTTACATGGGTAGAATGTGTGCTTTTATTTAAAATGCATCTCTGGATTATTTGTGGGGCATAGAAATTCATTCATTTTTATTTTCCCCCCCAAAATAGTCCAGCCCCCCACAAGCTGTGAGGGACAGTGGACCAGCCCCTGCTGAAAAAGTTTGCTGCCCCTGGTATATATCCTACCTTCCCTCCAAAGAAACTATATTTCTCCCCCCCCTCCATATTATCCTCAGGACAACCCTGTGAGGTAGGCTAGACTGAGAGACAGTGTCTGGCTTTAGGTCACCCAGTGAGCTTAATGGCGGAGTGGAAATTTGAAGCCTGATCTCCCAGGTTGTAGTCTGACACCCTAACCATTATTTATTTTTATTTATTAAATTTATCTACCGCCCTACATCCAAAGGTGGTTCACAAGATTAAAAATACAGGAGAATAAAGGTAAAGGTACCCCTGCCCGTACGGGCCAGTCTTGACAGACTCTAGGGTTGTGCGCCCATCTCACTTAAGAGGCCGGGGGCCAGCGCTGTCCGGAGACACTTCCGGGTCACGTGGCCAGCGTGACAAAGCTGCATCTGGCGAGCCAGTGCAGCACACGGAAACGCCGTTTACCTTCCCGCCAGAGCGGTCCCTATTTATCTACTTGCACCTGGTGGTGCTTTCGAACTGCTAGGTTGGCAGGCGCTGGGACCGAAAGACGGGAGCGCACCCCGCCGCGGGGATTCGAACCGCCGACCTTTCGATCGGCAAGCCCTAGGCGCTGAGGCTTTTACCCACAGCGCCACCGGAGAATAGCACAAAATAAATAGTTAAAGCAATAACAAAGGGAGCCTGGGCAGAGTGTCTGGAGGACAAGACCCAACCCCCACCTCCTTGGTCCTACTGATGTTGCGCAAAGGAAAGCAGAGCAAAAAGTTTGGCACCAGCTTGGTTGCAGGACTTTCTGGAAGGAGGAGTACAAGATGCCATCCAACTGTTTTAGGGACTCCGTTTTAGATTTGTGCAGGGTTTACCTCTTAGCCCTTTTTTCTCCCAAAAATATCCTGCAAGGCAGTGGAGGTTTAGGATCATAGTTTCCCTTCTCCTAGACCTTCCCAGGTGGACGAGCCCCATCTGCCCCTCACTTCCCTCTACATCACATGCAGAAACTGCCCAGTTACCTGAATTTTGTAAGTGAAAAGTTGGCGATCCTAAAGAGGCAGCTGCACATTTGCCATGATGTCTAGTGCGGCCAGAAAGGAAGTAAGATGGAATATTTGACATCTTGGACTATTGGTAATTCTCAAACCAGCTTGTGGAAAACTTCTGTTTATGGAGTTTTGATACGGAACGGCGAGGCCTTTGCTCCGCACTCACTCCATAAACCTTTTAAAGAGCTCTTTGCTTTGAGTGATTTATGAGGATCGTTTAAGCCAAATGCTGCTCAGGCAGAAACAAAGTCCTCGCTGCTGCCCGTCGTCAGCAATTTCATTGCCCAGTAGATTGGTAAATACACCTGAATGTACATTTATAAAGTTGTGGCTTTGCAGCTTAGGCTGTTGCTAAGTTGCAATGTGGAAGCTGTTGCTCCGGCTGAGCAATTTCTTATGGCAATGATGGCCATCCAGATTCATTTGTTGGAGGAAGCAAGGCAAGGGCACTGTTTTAGGAGGGCAGCAAACATGAGCCGTCGCCTTGTGGACCATGTGCAACCATTAAGAACAATAATGTGTTTGATCTGTTTAAGGACTCAGCTACATCGCTCATGATATAATGCTATAACTATTATAAACATGCAACGCCTGATAGTGCTGTAGAGCCCAAAACTTTGTCTATGCCATTTCCCCCCTCTTTTGTTATAACAATTTAATTTCTGACTTATTTATAGCGTTTCCCCCCCAGTGTGTAGATCCAGCCTAATTCTTGGGAAACCACCAGGAAGACTTGAAGGCAAAAGCCTTTCTGCTCCGATGTTTGCCCCTAACATCAGGTATTCAGAGATTGGCTGCCTCCAAATGGATTTTTCTTTTTCTTTTTTATAAGATATTTATTAAGATTTTTTAGAGAGATACAAAAGAACATATAAAAAATAAAACAATACAAAACATAAAGCAAAGAAGATAAAGAATACATAAAAAAAGAAAGAAAGAATAAACATTTTTCCCTTTAAAGTTCTGAATTTCTTAACCCTGTTTCTTGGCTTCCCCACACCTCCCTTCCTTGTGTTCCTGTTTACCATCAGATTCAGCAAATCCCTATCCTCTTTCAAATCTCATTATCTGTTAAAATGTTTAAGTAAATCTTATTTCCAAACTTTCATCCCTATTACATTCCTTATTGCATAATCATCCAAATGGATTTTTCAAGAGCACCTGTATTTTGTGTCTAGATAACTCTGTTTGTTGCCAATGGCCAGGCATGATGGAAGCTGTCGCACAGCAACATCTGGAAGGTAATGGATTCCCCATCCCTGCCTCCCACCACAAAACAGGGTGAGAGTGCAGGTTGGGTCTAGACAAATAAGTGTCAGATAGGGATAACAGCTTGAATCTCTCTCTCCTTAACCAATAGTAGGGGTGGCTAAGCCATCGCCTTACACTCCCAGCATCCTTGGTCATTGGTCAACTTGGCTGGGGATGGTGGGAGCTAGAGCTAGAGTCCAAAAACACATTAGCCAAGCCCTCTGCTTAGATCTTATTAAAAAGCTTGTTGTTGTTTAGTCATTTAGTCGTGTCCGACTCTTCGTGACCCTATGGACCAGAGCACATCAGGCACTCCTGTCTTCCACTGTAGCTTTGAGAACACTGTCCAACCATCTCGTCCTCTGTCATCCCCTTCTCCTTGTGCCCTCCATCTTTCCCAACATCAGGGTCTTTTCCAGGGAGTCTTCTGTTCTCATGAGGTGGCCAAAGTATTGGAGCCTCAGCTTCAGGATCTGTCCTTCCAGTGAGCACTCAGGGCTGATTTCCTTCAGAATGGATACGTTTGATCTTCTTGCAGTCCATGGGATTCTGAAGAGTCTCCTCCAGCACCATAATTCAAAAGCATCAATTCTTTGGCGATCAGCCTTCTTGATGGTCCAGCTCTCACTTCCATACATCACTACAGGGAAAACGAAAGCTTTAACTATACAGACCTTTGTTGGTAAGGTGATGTCTCTGCTTTATTAAAAAGCTTACACACACACACACACACACACACACACACACACACACAGCAAACAAGTTGTGTGCATTCTGGCCTGCTTGAAACCCCTCCTGCCTGCAATTTTCAGTTCCAGGCATGCTAGAAGAACAAGAGGTTTATCCAGTCATATGTGGTTGATAGGACTCCCTTCTGCTTCCCGGATGACAAGTCATGATGCTATGAAGTTCTTGCAGCGCATGCATGTGCAAACACACATGCGTGACAACAAATGATCAGCAAGGCAAATCAGAAATGATAACTCTGACACTTTTACCAATTCCAACCTCCCAAAAACTCTGTAACAGCCCATGATGCAAATGTTTGTGCCCATCAGTATTTGAGGGGAAGACGACTCTGCCAAAATATGGTGTCTCTTTACAGGATCTATGTAAAAAGCTTTGCAGGGAAACAGCTGTGGCTTTCCTTTTGGGCTGCCCGTCATGCCCCAGGTTTCCTGTTTTCTCCTCTTCTGTGGTCTGGCCTGCTCTGCCCTTTGCCCTTTCTCTTTCTCCTTTCCCGCCAGCTCAGTTGCAAAGCAACAGCCTTTTGCATCCCTGCTGCTAACTTCCTCGCAGACTGGAGAGGTCAAAGCAATTGCAAAGATGGCACAGAAAAGGTCTCCTTGCCTTGGTTGCTTTCGGCTGCCTTTAAGATGAAAAGCAAACAGAAGGCAGTCCTGTTGCCATTAAGTCAGGGGCAAGTCCACACCTAAGTTTACAGTATGTTAGCAACTGTTTGCGTTCCCATTTGATGTGCATAGTCCACATGACATTACCCTCAAACAACACCAGTCCCCGTGCTTCTGGGTGTTTTTGCATGGGCGGCTCAGTTGCTACTTTCTGCTAATCCCCTTTTCATACCCAGTTGTTCCTCAATGCTTTCATTTCTTTTTGATGTATTTTTTATTAAAGATTTATGGGTTTACAAAAGTATGTGCACTGTCTCTTTTTTCAAGTTACATTTTCTACAGATCAGTTTCATTTGTTGAGACATTAGAGTTACATTAGGGCAGGCTTCCTCAACCTCGGCCCTCCAGATGTTTTTGGCCTACAACTCCCATGATCCCTAGCTAGCAGGACCAGTGGTCAGGGATGATGGAAATTGTAGTCTCAAAACATCTGGAGGGCTGAGTTTGAGGAAGCCTGCACTAGGAAGAAAAGGGGGGAAGTGGTGGAGGGGGGAATGGTGAGGGGGGTGGGGTGGCGATGTTTCTATTTTACTTAATGTATGTGTGGGGTTTTGTGTCAGTGTCACTTGTGCAGGTTCTCTTTCCTATTCGCTTGTGCTTTCATTTCTTTTTCCAGCAGCGCTCATAGAACCACTTCCGCCCTACAGAGGAGGTGGGATTGCGGGCGTCACGGCCCAGCCCCCACGAAATTGGGGGAATCCCTGGCCGCGTCACCCCCTGGCCAGTCAATCAGCTGGCTCTGGGGACGTGGCCTGCCCTATTTAAGGCAGGACGCAGCCAGGGATCTCCCTCTTTGCCACCTGCCAGCTGTTCCAGTTTTTCCCAACCAGATAAGGTTTTCGTTCTTTGACCTTGCTATGGACCTTGGTTGGTCGCCATTAAGGCGCCTGGTAGGAATTTTTCCATTTGGCAAATTGGCACCAGCCCCTTGGTTTTCGCCTACCTCGTAGCAAATTGACACAACTTTATTGGTATTGGCATTGGTATTGGTCTGTAGATGGAAGAAGGGAGGTAGCACCATCACCTGCCCCACATATTGAAGGGTAGTCCAATAAAGGATTCCGGGGGGCGTGGCCCTGTCCGAAGCCTATGGAGGTGAGGGCCTAAGGCACGCCCCCTATCGGTGACCCCAGGGGAGTTCCTAGTTGATGTGCATCACCTACTGGTGATTAACCCTTCCCAGACTTCAAGCGGACGGGCTGAAGTCAGATATAGCTGGTTAGGACCAATGCCTAAGCCAATGCCGCTCATCACCTGTAACCAATAAAGTTGTGGCCTTATTTAGCCCATTAACCTTAATAATTGTGTCATGTGTCCTTATTTCCACTGTGGGGGCAGGAACTCGCCAAGCAACTATTTCCGGTGCGCTCCTGAGCGGGAAATTTTCTTTTTTCTTTTTATCTTTCAGATTTGCACAAAACTAGAAACTTGCGCAACAAGTGGCCACTCCCTCTCTACCAGTGAATTTAGAAGAAGAAGAAGAATTTGGATTTGGTATCCCGCTTTACCACTCCCCTAAGGAGTCTCAAAGCGGCTAACAATCTCCTTTCCCTTCCTCCCCCACAACAAGCACTCTGTGAGGTGCGTGAGGCTGAGAGACTTCAGAGAAGTGTGACTGGCCCAAGGTCAACCAGCAGCTGCATGTGGAGGAGCGGGGAAGCAAACCTGTTTCACCAGATTACGAGTCACCACTCTTAACCACTACACTACTTTCGACTTCCAAAACGCTTGGGAACCAAGGCACAGCTTCCAATTGGCTGCAGGAAGCTCCTGTAGCCAATCAGAAGCTGCGGAAGCCACAACGGGTTCCAAAGAATGTGTACAAACTGGAACACTCACTTCCAGGTTTGCGGCGTTTGGAAGCCAAAACATTAATCTTGCAAGGCGTTCAGAATCCAAGGTACGACTGTACAGTGGTACCTCGGGTTAAGAACCTAATTTGTTCTGGAGGTCCGTTTTTAACCTGAAACTGTTCTTAACCTGAAGCACCACTTTAGCTGATGGGGCCTCCCGCTGCCGCCGCGCGATTTCTGTTCTCATCCTGAAGCAAAGTTCTTAACCCGAGGTACTATTCCTGGCTTAGCGGAGTCTGTAACCTGAAGCGTCTGTAACCTGAAGCGTCTGTAACCTGAGGTACCACTGTATTGGATTGCAGGCGAAATGATTTTAACTTAGCCATTAGACTACTTGCAGCTATAGCCCCCTTTTTCTTTGGTTATTTCTAAGTTTTTGCTCTTTTGCATTCACTTGAAGCCTCCCCCCCCACCCCGGCGCATACCCCTTAGGCCTCATCACCACAAAACAGCCAGCCGTGGCCCTAGATTCCTTCCTCCTCCCCTGGCACCTGATATCACTGTGGCCTCAAAAGCCATTGGTCATGGGCTGGGGTGGGGTGTCTAGGAGTAGCCAGCGCAGCTGGCTATGATGTCGTTCCAACTCTGCAGCTGCAAGATGTCAACGTTGAGTGGCAGCAGTGTAGTTAACCGAGAGTCCAGTTTCGCCAGCTGCCCAGGAACAGAAATGAGAGTGCATGTCTTCTTTTTTCTCTGAAATATGCTAATGACTTTCCTGGCTATTTAGAGCACTCAGGGGATCTGCTTAGTCTGCGGTCATCTCCATTTTACATCTGTCTGTGGCCAGTCAGTCTCTCTCTCTCACACACACACCCTTCCTCTGCCTGCCCTACCTTATAGAGTTGTTGTTGCGGCTGGCATTTGGAGTTTAAAGGCAGAAGCTGGATGCTGGGTCAGGCTAACAGCCCATCTAGTCCTGTTATCATAATAGCCAATCACATGCCAGTGGGAAGCACACTGTTTTAATCCCCTCCCCACCCCATAGCTGTCAACTGTCCCTTATTTGGTGGGAAAGTCCCTTATCCCAGCACCGTGTCCCGCTGCTGTCCCTTATTGATGATGTCCCTTAAATTTCCTGGGTCTCAAAGGAAGCAGCTCCTCCCTGCCGGCCAGGGAGGAGGGAGGCTCCAACTGTGTTGCTTGGCTGCGTTGCTCACCCAGTAAGGAATCTAAGAACGACTGGGGGGTGGAGCTTGCATGCCTTGTGCCGATCAAATCGGCCACGTTGCCTGGGGACTCGCCTTTGCTCTGCGCTTCCCAGCAGAGAGGTGATGGTGGTTTTCCTTGCTGCATCCCCTTTGCCGGGTTGCTGCGCTGTGGGAACCACCGCTTGAGGCTTTGTTTGGCTGCTGGCTGAGCTTTCTGCCTTTGGCTCAGAGGGGCTCAGATGTTGAGCATACCTGTGCTCTGAAAATCCCTTATTTTGGCTGCTGATCCCTTATTTTCGGGGCTGCTGGTCCCTTAGTTTCAAATCTGTAAGTTGACAGCTATGCCCCACCCCGCTTAGTTTGGAAAGAAAAAAGAGCAAAAACTGCTGGCTTTGCCACATTAAGGGAACATCCTAATCCTCTCTTGGCCAACACTGAATCCAAATTAAGATTGCGTTGGATGCACGATTCCACAGGATAGACCCACTGCGGTCGGTTTTAGATGCTTGAGTTTAATATCTGCGGCCAAACAGAAGTTCCACTTGTATTAGAATTCTTTCTCCTTGCTGATCTAATGCTGCTACTTGAAGAGCCCCAGCTGCTCTATGATTCAGATTTCACTGTTGTTTGTTGTTTGTTTGACACTCAATCAGCTTTAATTAGCACTCTTTAGAGCTGCAGTTCCCGGCATTCCAGTCAAACCTGTGTCAAAGCAACAGAGCAAAGTTCTGGGTTCGGCTCAGCAATGCTGCCCAGGTTTGCACTCCCCTGGTTCGGAATATGTATTTGGCTACCTTGCTCAGGTCTTTGACTAACTGAAGGTCATGGCCAACCCCCGAAATGTTATTTTTCACAGCTTGATGTGTCAGACCAAGTTCTGTGTATGCACAGACTGTGCAGAGAGTTCAAAATCGATCATCATTCCCTTTATCCCCAACATTCACACTGTGAGAGCTGCTGCTTACGTAGCCAAAACAGCACCACCCATATGTTTATTTACAGTGGTACCTCGGGTTACATATGCTTCAGGTTACATACGCTTCAGGTTACAGACTCCACTAACCCAGAAATAGTACCTCAGGTTAAGGACTTTGCTTCAGGATGAGAACAGAAATCGTGCTCTGGCAGCGCAGCGGCAGCAGGAGGCCCTATTAGCTTCAGGTTAAGAACAGTTTCAGGTTAAGAACAGACCTCCGGAACGAATTAAGTACTTAACCCGAGGTACCACTGTATTTGATTCCAGGCATTTGTGAATCGCTTCTTGTAGAATGTCTCGGTGTAAAAAACAACAACCAACAACAATAAAAACAACTGAGAACAATTACGAATCCAATGCAATTCAACATACATTTTTGTTTTCCTGATGGAACGATCTCCCCTCTCCTCTCCCTGTGTGCTGTTCTGTGGGTTCTTCTGAACCTCCCCAAGCCAACTGATGGGGTGCAGGGGTAATGGCGGGGAGGATGGGGGGAAATCCCCACTGTGCCAGCAGATACTGCAGAATTTTGCAGGTGATGCGTAAGTCCTCGAATGGTCTTCTGCTAGGGGACCTGGCTCGTTCAATCCAGCCCTATGCTTCTCTCGGCACGCCTAGTGTTCTCCAGTAATGCTTGCAATAATTGCTGACCCAGTTTTGAATTGAGCCGAGGGGCCTGCGTCCACTAATTCAGAGTAGCTATTTCTGTTACGCCGGATAGAGATCAGTCAACTGAGCATCCTTATCAAGGGGGGGGGAGGGGGGGGGAGAGATAAAGACCTTAATTTCGCAGAGGCTGCAGAAGTGGATGCAAGCGATACAGAAGTTAGCATGGGAGGTTCAGTGTAGGTTTTTAAAAGGTAACATCCAAGTGACCACATCATGTCCCTGCGATTTGGGATGGCTGAAGCCAATAGGTGATGCAGTCTAGACTCTAGAGTACCAGTAGGGGATCAGTTTGAGGAAGGCTGTGAAAGAACATGGAAGGACCTGGCCAGTTGCATCTGCCTCAGTGGGGTAGGGTGGAGGGAAAATGGGTAGGTATACCTGCTTGCTCAGGTGTGAATGAGATCAACTGTACTGGCAGAAATTAGCATCGGATGACATCTTAAATCACTTCTAGATGTCTTGTTTATTGAATGCTCACCCTCATTTGTTTACAGGGAGATTAGTGTTGGCTCTTCATTGTCTTGGGGCAGGTTACAATGCGCAATTAAAACCACGAGATAAAAACTACAAAATCAACCCCCCAAAGCCCTAAAATAAAACTGGAGACTCCTTGGGGCAGGGACCTGGCTCCTTGCACTTCTTCACAAATACTAAAGGTACAGGGGACCCCCTTTTGCATTTGTGTGTATTAAGTTCCAGCAATGCTCCCCTAGCCAGTCAATCACTTCTCTAAATCAGGGACTTCCCTGGAAAATATGGACACTTGGAGGGTCTGAGCTAGTCGCTTAATGTTTATGCACAATTTTTTTTAAAAAGAAAATCTATATTAAGCAAAGGAGCTGTGGAATGGGACAGAGTAGAAGCATGTGGAAAGGATAACGTATTCTGCCTGAGGTTTGTGCAGTTTGGCCTTCTATTATGTTTGGCCTCCCCGGTGAGTTTTTGCAATCTCTAAAAGGTTTTCCATTCACAGCACATTTCAAAGTGATTTGTACAAATGGTCCAAAACCCTTGAAGGTCGGAGCTGGATGCAAATTTTTTTCCAGCCTTCAGAGATACTCTACGTGACTTTCCTGGCTTTTTATTAACTCCGAAGATCCAAAGCTGGCTTGATGCTTTAGAAGGGGAAATGGTGGCATTACGGTGACAGCAGAAATCTACGGGGCCTGCATTGACGAAAGATTGTGGGAAAGTGAAAAACGTCACCCGTGTTTTCTTAATTGTCTCTCCCCCCCCCTTCCTTCTTGGTTTTGACCGTGATAAGGCAGCGTTTAGCAACGGGTCAGCTGATGAGCTCAGAGGCAAAGGAACCAGCAGCTGGCAGAGATAACAGGGAGGTTCCCCCGCCCCTGTGCCTGTGTGTATTCAACAGAAGTAAGGTACCAGGACGGGATGGAGAAGGGAAGGAAGCTCAGAAGAAAAGCTCTGGGAGAACAATCTCCAACACAACGGAGTGTGAAAACACACAAGGAGCCTTTATTCATTGTTTCAGGGACTGTTTGTTAGCTTGACTTGTAGATCAGAACAGTCACATCAGTATTAAAAAAGAAAATGAAAGAAACCTCATCTAGCCTAATCCATGCTGTTTACCAGACTTCTGCTGGTATCATCTATCTATCTATCTATCTATCTATCTATCTATCTATCTATCTTCTATCTATCATCTATCTATCATTTTGGTTAGAAGTTGAAATAAATCCCCTTTTCAGTCTGTAGCAGTAAGCATTAGCTTCCCTCAGCTGTGGCCAGTCTTCAGCCTGGATAGCTCAGTTGGTTAGAGCAGGGGTAGGCAACCAAAGGCCCGTGGGCCAGATCCGGCCCAATCGCCTTCTAAATCCGGCCCGTGGATTGTCCAGGAATCAGCATGTTTTTAGAATGTGTCCTTTGAGTAGAATGTGTCCTTTTATTTAAAATGCATCTCTGGGTTATTTGTGCGGCATAGGAATTCGTTCATTCCCTCCCCCCCCCAAAAAAAAATAGTCCGGCCCACCACATGGTCTGAGGGACGGTGGACCGGCCCATGGCTGAAAAAGGTTGCTGACCCCTGGGTTAGAGTGTGCTGCTGATAACGCCAAGGTTGCAGGTTCGATCCCCGCATGGGACAACTACATATCCCTGCATTTCAGGGGGTTGGACTAGATGATCCGCAGGGTCCCTTCCAACTCTATGATTCTGCAATTCCACAATTCTCTGTTTCTGCGGGACTATTCTGGGCATGCTTTTGAACTGCAAGGTGAGGAGCTCAGGGTTCCATCCAAAAGAGACTTTTTGGGTGGGGCAGGGCCACTATTTTAGCCTCCCTGGAGAGATGAGTTACAGAGAACCAGGCAGAGGGCCTTCTCGGTAGTGGCACCCGCCCTGTGGAACGCCCTCCCACCAGATGTCAAAGAGAACAACAACTACCAGACTTTTAGAAGACATCTGAAGGCAGCCCTGTTTAGGGAAGCTTTTAATGTTTGATGTATTATAGTATTTTAATATTTTTTTGGAAGCCGCCCAGAGTGGCTGGGGAAGCCCAGCCAGATGGACAGGGTATAAATAATAAATTATTATTATTATTATTATTATTATTATTATTATTATTATTATTATTTATTAGGCAGGAGAGAGGTTGGCTCCATGCAAATGCACCAGTGAGGCCAATCCCACATGTCTGTTGGTGCAATTCCATGTTAACAGGAAGATGCTGCATGGTGTTTGTGCTACAGCTCAGAGCTATAGTAACATTCTCCAGAGGCTATGGGCAGGGGTCAGAAAACTTTTTCAGCAGAGGGCCGGTCCACTGTCCCTCAGACCTTGTGGGGGACCAGACTATATTTTGAGGGGGGGGGGAAATATGAACGAATTCCTATGCCCCACAAATAACCCAGAGATGCATTTTAAATAAAAACACACGTTCTTTTATTTAAAATTAAATGTTGAAACACCAGGCAGGCCCCACAAATAACCCAGAGATGCATTTTAAATAAAAGGACACATTCTACTCATGTAAAAACACACTGATTCCCAGACCGTCCACGGGCTGGATTGAGAAAGCAATTGGGCTGGATCCGGCCCCTGGGTCTTAGGATGCCTACCCCTGGCTTTGGGTTTAGGTTCCGAATACATCTGAAGCACTTATCTGGACTGGGATTAGATGCAGAGAATTAGGTCCCTCGTCAGCAGAGTAGAACTTGAAGTGCATTTTGCATGAGGGAGCCAAGTGCATGCTGGGGAATTTAGATTTGCGCAACTAAAGTGGTTGAAAGCACTCTGTCGGCTTAGTGCAACAGATCCACTTTTCTTTCTTTCTTTTTTTAAGAAACAGACTTATTGCAATTACAAAAGTGATGGGGAAATGAATTGAAAAGCATAGAATGAACAAATGGTTAACAGGAAGACAGACACCCCACAAGCAAACCAGGATGAATGCTTACTGTCATGGAACCACCTTCCAAATAAACCAGAATGAATTTTCAAGACTGAATATTATCTAACCTCTGCCTAAGCTTTGTGCAAGCAAATCAGCATGATTACTTAAGACATTCATCTATTCATTGGTTTATTTATATACTAGGTTTTTTGGCTCAAATGCCCCCAAATAAGTGAAATTGTTAATGCAACACACACACACACACAAAACAGAAAGTATAACAAATACAAATGCAAAAGTAGGCTAAATCAATAAACAAGTCAATAAAAAATGTAAAACTGTAAAATCACCAGGTGCATCATCAATCACACTTAATACACATACGTAAGTTTAAGATAAATTGGTTGGTCTGGAGGAACCCAGAAAAGGAGGGAGCCTGAATCCATCTGTAAATCATCTCAGAAATAGCTGGCAAAAAACTCCCACTACCACAGTTATGATATGCTGCCTAGAGCCAGCTTTTCCCTTTCTCCACATGAGAAATCCAGAAGTAGTGGGAAAGAAAAATACATGGTGTACCCAAAGCCCATAACAACACACGTCTGAGTCTTCAGACACAGCAAAATGTGCCTCAGGATTCCTAACGTAAAAGGGAAGAGAGAGAGAGGTAGGGAGAGGCCAGAGGGTTTTAAAGGAAAAGCAAAACAATTTGAAAAGGAATTGATTTCCATTAACCTGTCAAAGCAACTCAATGACGTTAGTCCCTGGGGAGAGCATTCCACAAGTGGGGATCCACCACAGGAAAGGCCCCTTCTCATGTGCAGAGCCGTCTTTCCCATACGGCTTAGTGGTTCATTGTGCCAGGGCGCCAGCCTAGCCCTATATGGCCTAGGACCCTTGTACCTACGGGACCGCCTCTCCTGGTATGTCCCACGGAGGACCTTACGCTCTTCAGACAAAAACATCTTGGAGGTCCCGGGCCACAGGGAGGTTAGGCTGGCCTCGACCAGAGCCAGGGCTTTTTCAGCTGTGGCCCCAATCTGGTGGAACGCTCTGTCACAAGAGACTAGGGCCTTGCAGGACTTGACATCTTTCCGCAGGGCCTGCAAGACACAGCTGTTCCACCAGGCCTTTGGCCAAGGCACAGTTTGACCCCCTCCTTTGGCAATCCTCACAGAACTCTAGCCCAATGGTTGCCATTAATTTGATTTTGAACTGATTTTAAAATGTTGTGTTACTTTTATTGTTTTTAGCCGCTCTGAGCCCGGCTTCGGCTGGGGAGGGCAGGATATACCGTATTTTTCGCACGATTGGACGCACCGGACCATAGGACGCACCTAGTTTTTTGGGGGGGAAATAAAGGAAAAAAATTTCCCCTTTATTTCCCCCCCAAAAGCAGGTCAGGGAAACCAAACCAGGTCGAGGAACAGCGGGATAGTGGCGCTGCGCCTCCCTGCTGTCCCCCGAGCTTGTGGGGCTGGCCGATGTCTGTCAGGTGGGCGGGGCGCTCTGCTTCAGGGCGCCCCACCCGCCAGGCAGCAGGCTGCTATCCGCAGCGTGGGTAGCCCTGTGGGGGACTCCTGCAAGGCTCCCCACTCTGCGGATGTATGCCTGGCGCAAGGGGCGCTCTGCTTCAGGGCGCCCCACCCGCCAGGCAGCAGGCTGCTATCCGCAGCGTGGGGAGCCCTGTGGGGAATTCCTGCAAGGCTCCCCATGCTGCGGATGTGTTCCCGAAGTGCCTGGAGCTCTGCTTTCAGGGCGCCCGACGCTCCGGGAAGCAGGCTGCTATCCGCAGCCTAGACACGGCTAGCGGAGCGCTAATCCCGAAGCTTGGAGCGTGCGGAGCTCAGCGCGCCCCAAGCTTCTGGGCGCTAGCGGAGACCTTGCTGGCGCCCAGAAGCTTGGGGCGCGCTGAGCTCCGCACGCCCCAAGCTTCGGGATTAGCGCGGCGCTTCGCTAGCCCTGGGAGAGCCCCGTGACGTCGCGGGGCTCTCCCAGGGCTAGCGAGACCTTGCCGGCACCCAGAAGCTTGGGGCGCGCTGAGCTCCGCACGCCCCAAGCTTCGGGATTAGCGCGGCGCTTCGCTAGCCCTGGGAGAGCCACACGACGTCGCGGGGCTCTCCCAGGGCTAGCGAGACCTTGCCGGCACCCAGAAGCTTGGGGCGGTCTGAGCTCCGCACGCCCCAAGCTTTGGGATTAATGGAGCGCTCCGCTAGCCGTGGGAGAGCTGGGTCTCCCACGGCTAGCGGATAGCTTCCTGAAGCCTGGAGAGCGAGAGGGGTCAGTGCGCACCGACCCCTCTCGCTCTCCAGGCTTCAGCGAAAGCCTGCATTCGCTCCATAGGACGCACACACATTTTCCCTTGCTTTTTAGGAGGGAAAAAGTGCGTCCTATGGTGCGAAAAATACGGTAAATAAAATTTTATTATTATTATTATTAGGGGCGCCCCAGCGAGTGGGGGAGTTGTGCGGCTTTGCTGGCAGCCTCCCCTTTCCCTGCACGCCCACTGGCTGCGCCCCATCAACCATATGGCTGGTGGGCACACAGCTTCCCTCCCAAGCCTCTGTGGGGTTTGCTTTCCCACAGCGACATGGGGGAGAGTTGCGCACCCCCCTCCATGGCTGGCAGTGCACAGTTTCGCCGCCACCCCCCACTATCCATGGTAATTTGGGGGTGCTGAGCAGATATTTGCACCCCAGCACCGCATCTGCTAAAGACGGCCCTGCTCGTGTGGCACCTTCTGGACCTCTCATGGAGAAGGCACATGAAGAAGGGTCTTGGATGATGATTGTAGGGTCTGGGTAGGTTCCCATGGAGAGAAGCGGTCCTTGAGGTTTTTGTGGTCCTGAGCCATTTAAGACTTTATAGGTCAAAACCAGCTCTTTGAACTGGGCCTGTAAACTCATTGGCAGTCCGTGCAGTCATGCCAGGATGGGTGTAATATGCTCAAACCATCTTGGCCCAGTGAGCAACCTGGCTGCAGAATTCTGTACCAGCGGAGTTTGGGCCATCACTGCCTTCCATGGGAGCGAGTTCTTGTGAGAGAGATAACTTAAAGACGAGCATACAACGGCCAAATCAGTTTCAATGAACCCGATTTTGAAATGCTGATGCGTTCTGGAAACATCCACAACTCAGCAGTGGACATTGGGTCTGGCTGGCTGGCACCTGCTACAGATTTATGACATATGCTTGAATTCTTCCTGCAGAATAGGGACATACCCTCCGTCCGAGGGTGGATCTACACACAAGGAAAAAACCCGCTATAAATAAGTCAGCAATTAAGTCATTATAACACAAAAAAACCCACACACACTATGGAAAATCGCATAGAAATTCTTTTTACTCTATGTAGCCTTCTGGTGTTGCATGTTTATAAATGCATTCAAAACGCTGTTTCCTTACTAATATAGCTGAGTCCCAGGTTCTAAAATCACCAAGTTACACCACTGCAGCCATGATATCCAGCTCCAAAATAAGGAGCTAGGTACCCGGCAGAGAACCACAAAATAATATACTATGTTCAAATATTTTTGAAAATTTATTTTCCTTCCATTTAGGAGTTTATGTAAGAAGGCATCGTTTTGCATTCTGTCCTGTATTTGTTGCACTATTCTGCTGCAATTCACCTTCCACCGAAACCAAAGTGACTCATCTCGCTGTCCTCTGTGGCCAAATTATGTAACTTACCTAAAATATGTAATTAATTATGTTGTAATTCCGTTATTCCATTCATTTCAGCGGAAAGGAAACACAATGCAAATAGGTTATCAGCTGCATATGATTTGTGGATTGAAATCAACAGCAGCAGCAAAGATCACATTGGATGGGTTGATATCCATTCCAGACATGGGACAAATAAGTGAACCTTGCCAATTGTTGCTCCCATTTTGGTTTTTGTTGGAATTCTGCAACATCCCTACCTCCAAGCATTTTATTTTGCATTTCTTTCATGCGCTCTTGGTGTGTCCTCAGAGCATAAAGAAACACACGATTAAATAAACAGTGCTGGAGCATAAACATTTCTCCAAAGCCTTGATCTCTGACCAAGATACTTTGCTCTTTATTACTCCTGACTCTTTGGAGGCTTGTGATGTTGAGAGGAAGACCTTTTGCACATGCTCCAAAATACTCTCTCCTTTGGTCTCTCGTTTAACAAGTTCTGGGGATGAGCCCCAAGGATTTAAAATAGGTATCAGGGATTCAGTGGACTGGGCCCAAATAGTCTCCTGGGCGCAATTGGATGAAAGTTCAGGCACATCCGCAGCGAGGCAATGTGAAAACCCCCCAGTAATTTTGTGCCAGTCTTCTTTTGCAAAAGTTGACAAGGGCATTTCCTTTTCTGGCCATTTCCTTCCTCCTCCACAGGATAACATCAAGCCCAGTCTTACAGCTGGTGACAGATGATAGTTGTTTTCCTCTTTTTTCAGAGCGCTCAAAGTGGTACGACAGAGTCATCGTGGTTTTTGTGATATGCCTCACCACTGCTTTTTAAACAGGAGACGGTAGTGGAACAAAAGAGCTCAGTGCTGATACCAGGGGTAGGCAACTTGTGGACCTCAGTCTAATTTAATGTTTCCCTTGACTTCATGAACATGTCTTCTTCTTCTTTGGCGATCACTCGTAGCCGAGTAAGATTGTCTTCCAAAACAGGGTTTTAGGCCGAAATATTGGGAAATTTTAGAACAAGAAGGAGACAAACTAAAATTGCAGAGTTTTGAGAAATTGAAAGATAAAGTGCGAGATTGGCTACATTATCGTCAAATAAGAGAGACTTATAACTTGGATAAAAAAATTGGCTTTCAGGTGGAGAAATCAAAATTGGAAACGGAACTGCTAGATCCAAAGGCTAAAATATTGTCAAGAATGTATAACTTGCTGCTAGAATGGAACACGCAGGATGAAATGGTTAAGTCAGCTATGATTAAATGGGCACAAGACTTTGGACATAACATTATGGCGGCTGACTGGGAGCAGTTATGGACCACCGGTATGAAATTTACGGCATGTAATGCCTTAAGAGAGAATATTATGAAAATGGTATACAGGTGGTACATGACCCCAGTCAAGCTTGCAAAAATCTATCATTTGCCCGATAACAAATGTTGGAAGTGTAAAGAGACTGAAGGTAGCTTCTTTCACCTCTGGTGGACATGCCCAAGGATTAAGGCCTTTTGGGAAATGATATATAATGAAATGAAGAAGGTATTTAAATATACTTTTTTGAAGAAACCAGAGGCCTTTCTCCTGGGCATAGTCGGCCAATTGGTGCCAAAAGAGGACAGAACTTTATTTATGTATGTAACAGCAGCAGCAAGAATTCTTATCGCAAAGCATTGGAAGACGCAAGATCTACCCACCGTGGAAGAATGGCAGACGCAAGTAATTGACTATATGGAGATGGCGGAAATGACTGGCAGAATCCGAGAGCAGGCAGAAGACTTGGTGGAAAAGGATTGGAAGAAATTCAAAGACTATTTGGAGACACATTGTAAAATCCATGAATGTTAAAATGATGGGAGATATAAAATAATAGGGCATTAGTGAATAAGTTAAGACGATGCAATAAGGGATGTAATAGGGATGAAAGTTTGGAAATAAGATTTATTTAAATATTTTAATAGACAATGAGATTAGGAAGTAGGAATTTGCTGAAGCTGATGGTAAACAGGAACACAAGGAAGGGAGGCGAGGGGAAGCCAAGAAACAGGGTTAAGAAATTTAGAACTTTAAAGGGATTCTTATGTTTGCTATATTCTTTTTGTTTTATGTTTTGTATTGTTTTACTTTTTATGTATTTCTATGTATCTCTCTTAAAAAACCTTAATAAATATCTTTTAAAACAAAACAAAACAGGGTTTTAGCACTGAGTCCGTAAGTGACTATGGAGGCCAGTTCTGGATCCACACGTCCTTCCACAGTGGGGACACAGGTTTCCAGGCGGGAGTTGATCATGGTGAGGGTTTGCCAAACATGCCTTCCTCTTAGCACGTTCCTCCCTTTCGTCCTGAGTTTGAGCGTCTTCAAAGCCCATGACACCTTTGGTAATGGCTGTTCTCCAACTGGAGCACTCACAGGCCAGTGTCGGTGTTTATACTACATTTTTAAAGATTTGCCGTGAGAGAGTCTTTAAACCTCTTTTGTTGACCACCAGCATTACGCTTTCCATTTTTAAGTTCGGAATAAAATAGTTGCTTTGGAAGACAATCATCAGGCATCCGCACAACATGACCAGTCCAACGAAGTTGATGTTGAAGAATCATTGCTTCAACACTGATGAACTTTGCTTCTTCCAGTACACTGACATTAGTTCACATGTCTTCCCAAGTAATGTGTAAAAAATTATGGAGACACCGTTGATAGAGTCTTTTGAGGAGCTGGCGATGGTGTTTATAAGTGGTCAATGTTTCACAAGAACATGTATCACTGACCTGATGATACCATGAACACAGTTCATGATGCCCAATATAAAATAAGTTCTGGAGGAGGCTGCCTAAGTTAGTCAGTGGTGGCAGAGGATGCTTCAATGCACAGGTAGAGAAACTCAGGACCATGCAGCCCTCCATGCCTCTCAATCTGGCCCTGATGACGCCCTTTCCCCAGGCCACACCCACTCCCTTCAGGCCACGCCCCTCACAACCCCTACTTCCTTGTCTTCTTCCTTTGCTGCAATACGTCATGAACCTCTGATAATGTCTCTTGGTATGGAGGATAGGAATGGATGGGTGTGCGTAGAAGCGAGCTTATTGCCCGCATGTAAAAAATGCATTTCTTAGTCCACCCACTTTTGACTCTTGCCTCATCAATTGTTGGCCTGCAGCCCCTGGAAGATTTCCCAGATGAAAAGATGGCCTTTGCATTAGAAAAGGCTCCCTATCCCCTTTCTTAAGGGGAAGTCAGGACTCAGGGGAGTAGCTGGGGGTCTGTGAACCCCAGGGACAGGTCCCTTGCAAGTGTCAGGGACTGGCTGGACAATGAGGAGTGGCGGGGAACCACCAAGGGAAATCCCAGAGGAGGAAGGTTCAGAACCTGGGCATTGGTGGTGGGACACTAGGAGAGGCCAGAGGGGAAGATTGGAAGGAAGTGCTGGATGCTGAAGGGGGAACAGGGTTTAGTGAGCAGGAAGTGTGTGTGACAGGGAGCAGTTCAGACTCGAAGCAGAGGTTGGGGGCCCCAGTAGACTATTGAAGATTCCTGGGAGTCTCCCTCTCCTGCTGTGACAATCTCCCCTTTCTGCTGGTCTCCTAGAACATGCAGAATAATGTGGAGGGTAGAAAAGAGACCAGAGGTGTACAGAAGCAGTTTGAGGCTTTTGGGGAAACATCTGGGAGAGGAGGAGCCTTAGAAGGGCAGGGACCTTCAGTCCTGGCTAGTGCACTATGGGAGCAAGACCCACCGGGAAGTGTTGCTGAGTTGTGTGCTGTTTCCTTGAATAAAGAGTTAACTGACAACCGACTCTGTTTCTTCATGCTGACCTGCATCAGACTCCAGCCCTGACAGCAAAGGATCCTGAGAAGTCACATAATGGTTTGCATTTCCCCCTACTAATGTGGACACTCGGGTTGCGAACGTGATCTGTGAGGGAAGCACGTCCGCAACCCGCAGCGTCCGCAACCTGCGGCACCGCGTCTGTGCACATGCGGGTTGCAATTCGGCGCTTCTGCACATGCGCTGAAACCCAGAAGTATCCCGTTCCGGTACTTCTGGATTTGGCACGGTGCGCAACCTGAAATTGCGCAACCTGAAGCATCTGTAACCCACCCAAGGTATGACTGTACTTCCAAAGTCATCTTTCCCTGACGCCTCTGGGAAGACAACATGGAAGGCACAATTGAAGGTGTACTGCCTCTGATTTCTGGAGGATTTATCCTGTATTGTGTTTCTCATAACTGTAGTCAGACGTTGAAATTCAGAAGCCAATTTAAGCACTTCTTTTCTCTTTTGTACTTAGAGGCACTCAGCCCAGTTGGCTCACAAATGAACGCCTAACAGTTTTTCGAGCGAACTTCTCCTTAGTCGAGGGAAAGATGAGCAACCCCTTTCACCCAGATCCTTGCTTGCGGAAGAAATGAAAAATAACCGAGGTTTGCATCACATTCGGACGCAGACTTTGCTGACTTGGCAGGCGGGAGTGAAGCTGGCCAGAACCAGACGGAGGTTCTTTTCCTGCAGTTGTTTTTAAAGTTTTAAAGTTGTGAGCCAGCTGCCTCTAGGTAATTAAATCTCAGGATCGGTATTGACCGCTTATTGGCTGGCCTCGACTGGCACTGTGACAAAGAGGAAGAGAGGAGATGGTTGTCATCTTCCCTTTCTGTTATTAATTGGAACTGGAAATGTGAAGCGTGGAAACAGGAATCCCCCTGCGAGAATCCGTGTGCCTGTTTGTGTACAGTGGAAGATGCAGTGCTAGCATGAGACATAAGGCAGGGGGAGGTGGCTCATTGTGAGTGGTAGATTGGGGGAGTTGCTATTAACAGGCTTGGGCTGGCTTGGGCACCTGTGGGGAGAAGCAGGAAGGCCTATGGGGGCTGGCAGTGGCTTAGATTCAGGCCTATGCATTGGTCTACTCCTGGATCCATGCTCCAGAGTCAAAACTTCCCTGGCCCTCTTGTAGCTAGACATATCGCATGCTCCAGCCAAGTGGCGCTGATGCAGGAGCTGCCGAAATATTTAGACCCATGGGGCATATTTGGACTAATCAGGGATCAGCAAACTTTTTCATCAGGGGGCCGGTCCACTGTCCCTCAGACCTTGTGAGGGGCTGGACTATATTTTGAAATAAATAAATAAATCAACGAATTCCTATGCCCCACAAATAACCCAGAGATGCATTTTAAATAAAAGCACACGTTCTACTCATGTAAAAACACCAGGCAGGCCCCAGAGCAGGCAAGGAGGAGGAGAGGCTGTAGCCACTTAGATCCAGCCCTGTGTGACATGCCAGGCAGGCAGAGGGCAAGGCTGCCCTGGGCAGGAAGAAAGAGGGAGCGGATTGGAATGCAAGGAGTCTTTGGAGGGTGTGTTTTTTTGTGTCCCTTTGGTGTAGTGCTGGTGAACAACTCTATTCCGAACTTAAAAATGGAAAGCAGAATGCCATCTCCATCTCCAACTCCTTGAAAGATTCCATCAACGGTGTCTCTGAAAAGTTTACACATCACTTGGGAAGACAGGCGAACTAATGCCCATGTACTGGAAGAAGCAAAGATCACCAGTGTCGAAGCAATGCTTCTTCAACATCAACTTGGTTGGACTGGTCATGTTGTGTGGATGCCTGATGATCGTCTTCCAAAGCAACTATTCTATTCTGAACTTAAAAATGGAAAGAGTAATGCTGGTGGTCAAGAAAAGAGGTTTAAAGAATGTCTCAAGGCAAATCTAAAAAAATGTAGTATAAACACTGACAACTGGGAAACACTGGCCTGCGAGCACTCCAGTTGGAGAATGGCCTTTACCAAAGGTTTCATGGGCTTTGAAGACACTCAAACTCAGGACGAAAGGGAGGAACATGCTAAGAGGAAGGCACACTTGGCAAATCCACACCGTGATCAACTCCCACCTGGAAACCAATGTCCCCATTGTAGAAGGACGTGTGGATCCAGAACTGGCCTCCACAGTCACTTACGGACTCACTGTTAAAACCGTGTTTATGGAAGACGATCTTACTCGGCTACGAGTGATCACCAAAGAGAGTGCTGGTGGCACTTGCCCTTCTGCTGATAGGAAATGTTTTGTGGTAGGAACCCCCAAAAATGTGGGGTCGAGGAGGGTCAGTTGGGAAGGAGGGAGAAATGTCCCTATTTTCATCTGAGGAATGTTGAAGGGTATGTGATCAAGAGGTGGTGGTGGTGGGGTAGCACAGAGGCTTCATGGGAACCAGGGAAAGACCTGAAGGGTGCCATTGTCCCCATGGGTACCACATTGCTGACAGAATCCACCTAAAGCTGGTGTTACAGATTGATTAACAGTATGTGTTACAAGCCACTCAAATCTCAACACCATTCCACCTGTCTTTCAAACATATCCTTTTCTGACCTTGTGGGGCACACAATTCTTTCTAAGGTTGTGACTCGGCATCAAACGTGTTGGAAGAGGCATGCACATGACATTAGCCACAATTTGTATCCTGTATCTACAGTGGTACCTCGGGTTACGTACGCTTCAGGTTACAGACTCCGCTAACCCAGAAATAGTGTTTCAGGTTAAGAATTTTGCTTCAGGATGAGAACAGAAATTGTGCTCCGGTAGCGCGGCAGCAGCAGGAGGCCCCATTAGCTAAAGTGGTGCTTCAGGTTAAAAACAGTTTCAGGTTAAGAACGGACCTCCAGAACGAATTAAGTACTTAACCTGAGGTACCACTGTATCCTGCAATTTCTTAGGACATGATACAATTTGATGCATTTTTCCAAAACTGGCTTCAATCCAAACTGAGAAAAAGAACAACCTATCTGCATTTTAAGCAGGAAAGGGGGTAATTAAGAGAACCCAGAAAGCTCAATAGACTCAGGACCGTTGTGTATCTCCTTCGATGCCAAAAACACGTGTACTGTAGCTGTTTTCTTGCTGACAAAGGATGTGAAGGTGCTCTGGAAATGTGGCCGTTTTACCTGCACCCCCAGCTTAGTCAAAAAGTCACCCCCACCTTGCTGAGTCTACTGCTCACTCCCCACTGTGCCAGCGTTCAAGCCGTGAGTCTGCCCCATAGATCTCTGGTGGGTGGCGAATGGTTACAATGTGCCTTTACAAAAAAAGAGGGGAACAATGTGCAATTGTTCCTCTCGAAGTAAACACAAGCATAGCAATGACTCAGCTGGTGTTTGTGTGTTCGCAAGCAGCCTTAAACTTGTCTTATTGGTTCTTCGCAGGAGATTGAGAGTCTGAATGGGATGCAGTGAGGTAAATATGTGAGCTGCGCCACAGGGGCAAAAGTGAGAAATAATGGAGGCCAGCTAATTATTTTTTTTAAAAAAAAAATGTTTTTATTAGGAATTTCAACAAGACATTTTATCAAAAAACATATCATCCTTAATTCCCCCCTTTCCCCCTCCCCATAAAATAGCCCACCTTCCCCTCTCTCCCCCCAGACTTCCCTCAGCTCCTCTCTCTGGTTTATCAACAAATGTTATTCTCTGCATGTTACAAAATTGTATAGATCCTTAATTTATCTAACTAGCTATTGTCAATAAAAAGTTTGTGAGTGTTTATTCAAAACCTGCCAAGGAGTCCAGTTCATTTTGTTGCTTCTTTAGGTACTTTGAAAAGGGTTCCCATTCATCTTTAAAGTCACAGTTATCCTTGTCCCGTAGTTTGTGTGTCAGTTTTGCCAATTCTGCATAATCCATCAGTTTTTCTTGCCACAGTTCTTTGGTCGGGATTTCCTCGTTCTTCCATCCTTGTGCTGTTAAGACTCTTGCCGCGGTTGCCGCATACATGAAAATATTTTTCAATTTCCTTGGCAGGTCTTTCCCTACAATCCCTTAAAAAAAATGCTTCAGGTTTTTAAACATATGTTAGATGGAACATTTTCTTCAATTCATTGTATATCATTTCCCAAAACTTTTTGATTTCAATACAATCCCACCACATATGGTAAAAGGTCCCTTCTTTTCTTTACATTTCCAACACACATTTGAATTGGTTTTGTACATTCCTCCTAGCTGCACCGGTGTTATATACCATCTATACATCATCTTCATATAATTTTCTTTCAACAATCTGTAAATTTTAGGCCAATTTTCCATAACCTTTCCCAATCTTCCAACATAATATTATGACCTATATCTTGTGCCCATTTGATCATAATGGAGGCCAGCCAATTAAAGGGCGGTTTTGGCTGAGCATTGCCCAACCTGATGTTCTCCAGATGTTCTGACCTCAACTCCCATCAGCCACAGCCAAAACAGCTGTGCTGACCGGGGTGGAACATAACTGTCTTATACTGAGACAGACCATGTCCCATCTAGTTCAGTAGTGCTTGCACTGACTGGCAGTAGCTCTCCAGGAGCCTTTCCCAGCTCTTCTTGGAGGTTCCATGGATTCAGCCCAAGACCTTCTACAAGCAAAGCAGATGTTCTACCACTGAGCTCTGGTTCTACCACTGAGCTCTGGTCCCTACAGGAGCTGTAGTTCTGAGCAGCTGGAGGGCAGCAGGTTGGGCAAGGAGCGCCAGCTGCTTAATTGCTCCATTTTGAAATGATTAGCAAAGCAATTGATTGATTTTATTAAAAGAAATTAAAGAACCAGAAGCAGAGGAGCTCACCAGAGTGGAGGCAGCCAAATGACATGAGCTCTGTTCTTAATTAATTCAAGCTCTGTTTTTAATACCGGAATTATATTAAATGGTTTGGTGGTGTTTGCTGTCTGGAGTCAGGCATTTAGGGGTGAAGACCAGGGCTTTCCCCCTAGTGACTTCCTTACTTCCATATACAGTGGTACCTCGGGTTACAGACTGAAATATACTCAGAGTCGAGAGTGGATTTCATGCTCTTTATTCAGCTCATAGTGGTGAGGAGGAATGAATGTTTCCCCAAAGTATCTGCTTTATATACATTATTTACACAATGGGCTTCACGTGATTGGCTAATTCCGGAATTCTCCTGTAGGCCAATCAGGTTGTGGATTCACTTCCATCTGGAGCTGGATTGGGTGGCTCCTACAGACCAATCATACTGCTGCATTGTTCTAGGACCAATCAGACTGCTGCATTCTGAATCCTATTGTTCTAGGACCAATCAGACTGCTGCATTTTGGATCCTATTCAACTCAGTTGAACTATTCAGCTTCAGGTTACAGACTCCGCTAATCCAGAAATAGTACCTCGGGTTAAGAACTTTGCTTCAGGATGAGAACAGACATCTTGCTCTGGCAGCGCAGCGGCAGCGGGAGGCCCCATTAACTAAAGTGGTGCTTCAGGTTAAGAACAGTTTCAGGTTAAGAACAGACCTCCAGAACGAATTAAGTTCTTAACTCGCGGTACCACTGTACTTTGCCCATGGTTTGCTTCTTAGGGGCTGGAAAGTAGTAACTGGGTCAATTACCTACCAGTATTTAAACCTATTCGTCTACAGAGTGAGCAATATTTGGTTAGTTAGCCTTGGTTAGAGAGCAGACTTTACCTGTTGCAATCACGGAAAGGGACAAATGTAGGTAAGAAAATGATGAAGCTGTTCATTGTAGGAAATACATAGGCTGAGGTGGAATGACGAAGGAGTACCATATTTGCAAGGAAAGCATCTCACTGTGATTATCCGAAAGGAGCAGCTTTTCTCCAGAAATTGTTCTGCAATCCTTTCCAGCTGACTGCAAACTTTTCTGCTAACTCCCCCCCCCCCCTGCGTGTACACACCCCATCCACAGACAGACGGGGCAAACCAGTTTCCCTACCTCTCTGTAGGTGTACAGAAGCTGACCATCCAAACGGATGAGATGATCTCCCTTGATTGCTTATTAATTCTCGTTCATTCATGACTGAGCCACATCAAAGGGAGAGGAAGCTTTGAATCATAGGAAAGCATGACTTGTAATGCATGCTTTTCCTCCACCCTCAGAGCAGTGGGTGTTCAGGATAACCTTTGTAGGATGATTTTCCCATGGAGAAAATGTTGGGGAGTGTCTCAGGGTCCCTGAATCCCATGTCTTTTGCAGCAGACTTTGGATAGTCTATATAGTATAACCCAATATACTTGAAGGAGCGTCTCCACCCTCATCATTCAGTCCGGATGCAGAGGTCCAGCTCTGTGGGCCTTCTGGCAGTTCCCTCACTGCAAGAAGTGAGGTTACAGGGAACCAGGCAGAGGGCCTTCTCGGTAGTGGCACCTGCCCTGTGGAACGCCCTGCCATCAGATGTCAAGGAAGTAAACAACTATCCGACTTTTAGAAGACATCTACAGGGAAGTTTTTAATGTGTTTTTTTGTGTTGTGTTCTGGGAGCTGCCCAGAGTAGCTGGGGAAACCCAGCCAGATGGGCATGGTATAAATAAATAAGTTTCCGTGCACTGCTCTGGTTCGCCAGAAGCGGCTTAGTCATGCTGGCCACATGACCCGGAGTATGCCAGCTCCCTCGGCCAATAAAGCGAGATGAGCGCCGCAACCCCAGAGTCGGTCACGACTGGACCTAATGGTCAGGGGTCCCTTTACCTTTTGTGTTGTGCGTAGCATCCCTTGGTAAACTGTGTTTTACGCGTATCATCGCTGCTAACGGTGGAAAGGAAAGTTTTCTTCTGATATAAAGAAAATGGACCTGATGCTCAGATTGGCAAGCTTGCAACAGCTGCCATATACAGCACTAGTAGCGCATAATTTGCATCCTACGTGGTTGTTCAGTAGTCATTCCTTCTCTCCAGAGAACACAGGGACCTGTTGTTTCATGATGGGGGCACGTGATCTCACCAAACTACAGTTCCCAGGATTCTTTGGGAGGGTGTGGGAGGAGGAAACTATGACAGCTAGACTGGAACAAAACAAATATAAATTTGTAGCTTGGAAATACCCCAAATAAAACCAGGATATGCATGTAAATGATGCATTCAAAACATTCAGAGTTTTATTGAAACCAGCCCCCTTTAAATGTTGGCTTGTTGCTTGTCTATACGAACCACTTCTTGCAGAGAGCCAGGCTACATTGTTTTGACATAATCTTATTCTCATTTCTATTTATGCATTTGTTTTCATTTCATACTGCTGCTTCAAGAGGGATAAGATGCAGAGATGGAGGGATTGTAATTCCCCCCCCCCCCCCGAAAAGGGTATGTGTGTGTGTGTGTTGTTTTTCGTATCAAGGGAGGTATAAACAAAGTAATGGTCCCTGAGGAAAGTGAGTGAGTGTGTGAGAGAAATAATAAAGCACAATTGGAGTTAATGGCTGACCCTCATGTGGAACGATACTGTTCCCTGGCAACCCCTCACAAAACTCTGAAAAGAAGCTTGTATGGAAGAAAGTGCCTGAGTCCATTACAAATGGCTGAGAGGAAGACTGGCTATTCACTTGCCGACAACCTGCCCAGTTTATTAATAATGCTTCATTCAAACCACTCTCTCCTGACACAAAAGTGCCAAAGGCAAAAATACATAGAGAGGCTACGGATCCCCACAGCACAGAAGGACAGAGGAATGGGGGCCTGGTTTTCTCTCACCAATATGTCACCCAAACGGCATGCAAACACGTTTATTAGAAGAAAGTAGAACCAAAATGTTAAAAGTTTAGTTCTCAGAGCTGCTTTTCTCAGAGTTCCCTGGGAAGAGGGATTGATAAACCACTCGAAAATTATGCTCTGTGAGGTGATAAGGGGATCTCCTAACGACTCTTAGTCCCCTTAAACTATAGTGACTGGGATTCCTTGCGGGAAGCCATGACTGTTAAGATGATATAATAGTGGCCCAACTCCAGCCTTTATTGAACATTCGTTCTGATTTGTACATAAAAAAACTTGGTGGGTTTTAGACGGACGTTTAGAATTTCAGAAATGGTAGACACAAAATATCAGACCTGCCCTGAATTCTGATTTGGGATATTTTTCATGAGTCAACCTACTCCTAGTCCCTTATGCCCCAAGGCTGATTCCCAGCTTGAGATTTTTTTACCTGGTCTCAACATTTTTTAAAAATGTTATGATTCAGCTCTGCACTGTAATGAATGAGATATGAAACGTGTCTCTCCCTCCCCAATGACTAAGCACAACTAGTTCAGACAACACCTGGAGTTGCAGGGGAAGGTGTTAAATTCAGCTGCTATTATTATTATTATTATTATTATTATTATTATTATTATTATTATTTTGCAGAATGCAGGCCCAGCAACTGAAGAAATTAAACACTGACTTTTCTTCTGTGCAAATTTAACCCTTTGCCATTTCCTCACGAACTTACTGATTTGTCCAAGCAATGGGGGAGGAAGTTGATTCATTTCACATTAAAAGGCAAGCCTCCCTTAATCACAGTTTCCAAAGTAATGCATGAACACAGCTGTCTTTTGAAATTCATGCTTCCCTGAATTTTGCAATACAGTTCTTCAGCCACGTCATGTGTACATGAACACATATCTGAAGGAAACATTTGCATAAAACTGCATATATCCATGAAAAATGACATACAAAACGTGCTATGTTTGAGAAAATTGCTTTGTATAAATGCATATATTAGGCAAAATTACATACAGTGCCAATGGATTTTTGAAAAACCCACAAACTGATGTGGAAATGTGGAGAAATGAAAAGTCCAAATATGAATAACTGAGAGAAGCTGAAATGGACAGATTCACTCATCCCTAATTTGCCCTCAACATGGTTGCAGCCTGTGGTTCTCTCCCTCCCTCTGGTCCTTGTAATCTTGGAATATTCTGCTGCTTAGATGCTGCCAGAATTTCAGCTACGAAACCCCACACTTCTGTCTGCTTAGCACCATCTCCCCTCAGCACGGGCTCTCGTCCTGACATAGCCACAAGAGCGATATGCAATTAGGGGGTTGATGTGTGTCGAAATGGAACGGCTGTGGTCCCTGACATGAGTCATGGGCTGGTTGGGAAATGATGGGTAAGCCCACTGGTGAAATGAACGGAACAGAACAAATTAGATGCAACGTCGAGGGGAAAACCAAGAGTACAACTGAAACTTGCATTGCACAACAATAAAGGATAGCTCCCTCAGCTGTACAATCCTGTAAATAAAGGGGCTTTTGTTTTTGTTTTTTGCTTTCAAATTCACTGTACAGGTCTGTGGTGTTTAGTGGCTTTGAAACTAAAACAGACACTTATTTATAATAATAACTTTATCCTTTATACCCCGCCCATCTGGCTGGGTTTCCCCAGCCACTCTGGGTGGCTTGCAGCATATAATGAAACATAATAAAAACCAAATATTAAAAAATTTCTGATACAGGGCTGTAGCTTTTTATCGGCTCAGTGTAGACCAGGGGTAGGCAACCTAAGGCCCGGAGGCCGGATGCGGCCCAATCGCCTTCTCAATCCGGCCTGCGGACGGTCCAGGAATCAGCGTGTTTTTACGTGAGTAGAATGTGTCCTTTTATTTGAAATGCATCTCTGAGTCATTTGTGGGGCCTCTTGGTGTTTTTACATGAGTAGAATGTGTGCTTTTATTTAAAATGCATCTCTGGGTTATTTGTGGGGCATAGGAATTCGTTCATTATTTTTTTCAAAGTATAGTCCAGCCCACCACATGGTCTGAGGGACGATGGACTGGCCCACGGCTGAAAAAGGTTGCTGACCCCTGGCGTAGACCCATCGAATTGATAGTTGTTAACTTTGAACCACTAATTTCAATTGGTTTATTATACAGCCCCATATCTTTCCCAAGCAGCAAACAAGATAAGGCAGAAGTAAAGTTAGGACAAAAGCTTATTTTTATGTTTCTGTCTTGTTTACATATACAACAAATGTAGGAAGAGTTAGACCATTGCTCAGTATTGTCTACTGTCCGGCAACAGCTCTGCAGGGTTCAGACAGAATTAATTTTCCCAGCCCAGGATTGAACCAGCGCATGCAAAGCAGATGTTTTATCACTGAGTTATGGCTTTTTTCTTCAGTCTTACTTTAACAGTAAAGGAGCAGGCAGGAGAATGGACAAAGTTGAACCCTCTTCCTCCTACACTTTGGGACCTTTCCTTTAACCTGTTTATTTAGTACTCATCTTGATCTGCACAGAGATTATACAACATCATTGTTTACTGAATATTCACTGCTTGCGCAGATGCCATATGACATATCACCGCATTTCCCAGTACATTTTCCCGTCCGTTTTCTTACCACAAAATAACAACAGGGTTTGTTTGGGTGTGTGTGATTCTTTTGAAGTGGGTTGGATGCTCAAAAGCGAAAGAGCATTATATCTACTCTGACTGCGCAGCTGGGATATGACTGAATCATGCCCACAAAATGCTGGTGGCCTGGTAGTGGCCTTGACTTCTTTCTCTTGCAGGCATCTTTCTCTGTGCCTGGTTCAGTTTCTGCATTGCAGATAGGGACAAAGGAAAGTCAGTCTGGACAGACAGACTGCCCTGCACAGGGTGGGGTGTGGAGGAGATTCAGCATCCCACCCCCTTTCTTGTTAAAGACCCCAATTCCATGTGACTGGGGGAGACGCATGAATGATGGGCCTTTTGCTCTATTTTGGCGCATGGAACTCAACACTTGTTCACATCCACAGCATATATCTGAAGCACATGGATTCCTACACTGTGATATGTCATATAGCATCTGTGCAAGTAATGAATATTCAGTAAACAGTGATGTTGTATGATCTCTGTGCAAATGAAAATGAGTGCTAAGTAGACAGGTTAAAGGAAAGATCCCAGAGTCGTTTACCCATCACAGAGCTACAATTTCCAGCACCCTTAATCAACTACAGTTCACAGGATTCTTTGGGGGAAGACATGAGTTTTACATGCACTTTAAATTTGCGCTGTGGATGCGAGTGCACACTGAAATTTGAAGTGCTGTAGTGATTGAGGAGTTAGACGTGAGAATGAGCACACACAAAAATATAAATTCACTTCTGAGCATCAAAGGCATTAAATGCACACTCTGGGCCAGAGGGGCACAGATGTTAGGGTGGGCATTTCCAACCTGACATGGCACCAGGGCTATCTAAAAAAGGTAAAGGTAAAGGTACCCCTGCCCGTACGGGCCAGTTTTGCCAGACTCTGGGGTTGTGCGCCCATCTCACTCAAGAGGCCGGGGGCCAGCGCTGTCCGGAGACACTTCCGTGTCACGTGGCCAGCGTGACATCGCTGCTCTGGCAAGCCAGAGCCGCACACGGAAACGCCGTTTACTTTCCCACTAGAAAGTGGTCCCTATTTATCTACTTGCACCCGGGGGTGCTTTCGAACTGCTAGGTTGGCAGGCGCTGGGACCGAAGAACGGGAGCGCACCCCGCCGTGGGGATTCGAACCGCCGACCTTTCGATCGGCAAGTCCTAGGCGCTGAGGCTTTTACCCACAGCGCCACCCGCGTCCCTAGGGCTATCTAAAACCTATCTAATTCAGCATCCTTTTCCACAATGGCCAACCAGCTGGTTATGGGAATCTCAAAAGCAAGACCTGAGCACAAGAGCTCTCTCGCCACTAGTGATTCCCAGGAACTGGTATTCAGATGCACACCGCCTTTGACAGTGCAGGCTGCCTGGTACTGCTCACCTGCCACATTAAGCATCATTGCAGCAGGGAATCTTGACAGCTAAGAACACTGTGTGCCAGAATCAGGACTGGTGGCATGGATACATGGTCAGGTGTTGCAAACAAACCATAGACGCACTGCAGACAGGTCCCAGCTGAGCAGATATCTACGCGCAGTTCAGGCTTCCCAGCGCTGTCTCGTCTAACCTTTAGTTTGTACCCCATCAGGGGAAGCGTCATGTCGCTGCTGCTTCACTCTCATACAGCACCTTGCACATTTTGGACTTTAAATAAATGTGAAGAAGCCGTTCTGAAACAGGGAAGTTGGCGAGCGTAAAATACAGCTTCCGTGGAAAAAGCGAAGCAATACTTTGCCTTTGGGAGGCATTCATGCTCTCTCAAAGCGTCTTGTTTCCCCCAGCTCCCTTATTTCCCAGATGTCCCTCCCTAGCACAATTTCAGTTTTAAAGGCCATTATTTTCCCTGCAGGGTTTCCCCCACCTTCTGCAGTCAAGATGACAAACAGCAACCAGATACCACCTGACTATGAGGCCATGAAAGGGCAGGCTTCCAGCACAGAAAGCACAAACGTTCAAAACCACCAACCAACTGCAAAATCCTGGCTGGGAAAGAGGAAACTGCTTCTGCCTTTAACTGTCCTTGGTTTTTAACGCTAGCTAATGAAAGGGTCCATGGAGTTTTCTTGGCAGGGATACTGGAGTGGCTTGCCAGTTCCTGCTCCAGGTGGATCACGTTGGGTCAAAACTCTCCACTATGACCTGTCCATCTTGGATGGCCCTGTACAGCATAGCTCATAGCTTCTCATAGCTTCTCTGAGTTATTCAAGCCCCTTCGCCACGGCAAGGCAGTGAGAGCTGGACCATAAAGAAGGCTGATCGCCGAAGAATTGATGCTTTTGAATTATGGTGCTGGAGGAGACTCTTGAGAGTCACATGGACTGCAAGAAGATCAAACCTATCCATTCTTAAGGAAATCAGCCCTGAGTGCTCACTGGAAGGACAGATCCTGAAGCTGAGGCTCCAAGACTTTGGCCACCTCATGAGAAGAGAAGGCTCCCTGGAAAAGACCCTGATGTTGGGAAAGATGGAGGGCACAAGGAGAAGGGGACGACAGAGGACAAGATGGTTGGACAGTGTTCTCGAAGCTACCAGCATGAGTTTGACCAAACTGCGAGAGGCAGTGGAAGCCTGGCGTGCTCTGGTCTATGGGGTCACGAAGTGTTGGACACGACTAAACGACTAAACAACAACAACAATAACAACAACAACAACAACAACAATGAAAGGGTATTACATAACCCTCAGCCCTACAGCTCTACACCAGGCATGCCAAATCTCAGGTGCGGGGGCCACATGCAGCCCTCCATGCCTCTCTATGTGGCCCTTGAAATCCTCCCAGGCCATGCCCCTCCCTGGTCCTTCTTCCATACCTCAAGCATTTTGTCCTGCGGAACTCCCTGCTGGGGAAATCTAGCTGGCTACATCCTTTCTTGCCATCTTTATATATTTGCTTATTCTCCAAGGCTTTCTATGAATAGAGCTTTAGGCTTCATCCATGCTTCCCTTTGTGCGACATTTCCAGGCACAGGTTTGAAATTTAAAGCTCCATGTCTGAGGGGTTTTGTTTGTCTGTCTGTTTTGGTTTTTTGTCCCAGTGCTTTCTCTGGGAGAACCCACTTTTTACCACTGAATCGGAGCAACCAGCAACTGGGTTTTCTGCAGACTGAGGTTTGCTCCAAGTCAAAACACAGGTTTTCCAGGGGGAAGTGCTGAGACAAACAACATGCTCAGATGTGGAGCTTAAAAGCACAGACCTGTGCCTAGAACATGCAGCACTAAAGGAAGTCTGGATGATGATGATGATGATATATTTATACCCCGCCCATCTGGCTGGGTTTCCCCAGCCACTCTGGGCGGCTCCCAACAGAATATTAAAAACACTATAAAACATCAAACATAAAAAACTTCCCTAAACAGGGAATGAGCCCTTGCCGTCTCTGCGCTGACTTGTAGATACTGTTTTAAAACCTTTCTCCTGATCCAAATATCTCTGGTGAGCCTTTAATTATTGTTATAGATAAGGGGGGGATCCCCCTAAACCCTAGGAATGAATAAATATTAGGATTTTGATTAATTGGGATATGGATTAAAGTGCAGAACTGTGCCATACAGGGAATTCAGGAGGCTCCTGGGCTGGCTTAGGCAAACCAGACTGGCCAAGATAGGGCCATTAAGGGAACAATTGCTGGGCCATTGAAGAGAGGAATCTTTTAGCCTGGGGGGTGAGATGTTACCAAGGTGATAGATGGAGCATATGTTTGAGGGGACAGGAAAAGGGAGTTGGGAAGCAAGGGGTTTTCTGGGAAGGAGGAGGAAGAAGGGGTGAGATTCATCTTGGCCAGTGAGAGGGAATGTTGCCTGCAATGCCACGGGCCATGCTGTAAGCTCTGGTCATAAGTGTACCAACCAAGCACGTACATAGATGGGCACAGGAAGACCGACCTGGAACCAGTTTTGATTCCCAAACTGTCCCAATGTTTTCTCTGCAAGGTCAAATGGAAAATGGAAAAGCCTCCCCATTGTCTTTTCCTTCACAAATCCTGTCTTAAGGGTACGTCTGTGTTTGAATAGGGTGAGCCTGTGACCTGACTCAGGAACTGAGTATTTATCATTACTAAGTATTTATCATTACAAAAGACTGCCCAGGCTCCCCAGGGTCTACAATCAAGTAAGCAGGCAATCCAATCAAGTTACCCTTAAACAGGTAACCTGTCAGACGAGACAAACAAGTCACTCAGATTTCTGTTTTAGACCACCTTTTCTGTGATGTAGGTATGATGTATGGGGGGGGGGGGTCTTGAGCTACACCCTTGAGCTCCAGGGCAGGGAATTTAAAATGTCTATATAAGGCCTTGCATGCCATTGTTCTAGGTTCCTCCTCCTTTCCTGGGTGTGAGGGGAGCACCCTGTGGCAACAGATCAATAAAGATCAGGCTTACCAGCTGCTTTGCTTTTCAATATTCTCTGGTTGGCCTCTGTTATTTTCTCCTACCAATAGGGAACCTACATAAGGACTCTATATGGGCTCTTGGATACCCCATAAGGGGAAAAGGGGGAGATTTTTGTTTACAACAATTCCCTCCATGCAGACTGAAAGTGTAAATAGGTGAATAAACCATATTTCTTAAAGCACGACAGTCTCCGCAGTGTACAGTATGTGCCTGGGACCCCATGGGCTGTTGCCACCGCTTGGCAGAGAAAGGGACAGGCCCCTGGCTTTTGTAACATATTCTTTCCTGTTGTTTTTACTCTCTTTTAAGCCAGCTTGGAAAGATACTAGCTTGAAAGGAGGAGTGTATATGAATAAAATACTAAATAATGCATATGTTTCTCAACAAGACAGATAGCACCACACACACACACACTATAAATAGCAACAAATTACTCCATTTTGCCTAAGTCTTTCATAGGTGCTGCGCGTCCACTTATACAACATTGCCACCCTACTCTATTGGGTTTCCGACCCACCCACCCATGGCAGCCACCTCGCAGTTGGCTTCTCATCTGTATTCCATCTGGCTTTGAGAAATACAGCACCTTGTTGGCCTGTCAGGATGGAGCCCTCTGCCAGCTCAGTCAGACGGGTGGCTTTGCCAAAGGAGCAGAAGAGAATCAATGAGAATTCCAGAGCCCGTGCAAGTCTGCCTTATGCACAGATTGGAACTCCCCATCCAGAGGGCAAAATGCCACGGTGTCTTGTGCCATTTCCCTGGAAAGGAAAACAGCTTGTCTAGCACGGCTGCTACGCAGCATCTGGGCGGGGGGGGGGGGGGCGGAATAGAGAGGGAGAGATGGTCTATGTCTGTGCTCTGTGTAGCTTGAGATGAAGCACAACCAGCAAAGCTGCTCCTTTTATATTGTCCAGGTCCGGAACACCCAAGTCCTCCAGCAAACACATGCATACGTTGTTTGCAGTTTTCCATTCTTAGCAGAAAGCTTGAGCTGTTGATTCTGGTCTGCATTGCTGTGCACCAGGAACAAACTGCATAGCGCAAGCCTTTCAAGAATAGCTGAGGCTGCCATTATTTGAGGCCAGGATGGTGTAGTGATTGGAATGTCAGGCTGGGACCTGGGCATAGCTGTCAGCTTTTCCCTTTCCTTGCGAGGAATCCTATTTGGAATAAGGGAATTTCCCTTAAAAAAAGGGAAACGTTGACAGCTATGGGAGCCCAGGGTGAGGAATCTCTGCTCAGACGTGAACATCACGGCTACCTTCCCACATTGACAAGCCCCACCTGCCCCTCACTTCCTCCTTCTTTTTTGTAATTATTATTATTATTTTCTTAAAGTAATAATAATACAAATAAAAAAATGTGCACCCCATCCCCGAGACCATTATTCATCATAGTTAGCCAACTTTCCAAAAATGTAACACTTCTTGAGATGGTTTGACCCCTTTCTGTTTTATCAATACAAATTCCGCAAATATTTTCCCTATTTCCTCAGAGTCATTTCTCTTCCATATTCCCCTTCTTCCTGTAACACCACACACCAATTTATCATTAATCGCTGTATCCCACACTTCTTTGTGCCATTCTTCTATTTGATATCCACCTTGCTTTCTCCATTCCTCCAGCTATGAGGAAACTCTTGCTGCTGTCAACAAATTTGTCAGTTAAGTCCTTCCTAGTTCCTTCTCCAGAATGCACAGTAAGAACCTGACCATTCAACCCCCTGTTGGTCTCATCTGCTCAATCCGCCACAGCCTGTCTTAGCAGGCAGCCTGTGCTTAACCACTGTAATGTATCTATTACAGTGGTTAAGCACAGGCTGCCTGGGTCTTATGCACCAGTAATGGGAGAAACATAAGAAGTGTAGATCAGCAATCAGTTTATACAGCAAGAATATGTTACAGGTGTGTATGGGCTGTTGGCAGGCAGGCATCAGGCCTGAACATTACATACTAGAAAAACAACAACTTGATTGTTATTTTGAAAACAGCTTTACATGCTTTAAATTTTCTGCCATACTCCTGACAATCAGTGCTTGACTGTTTCACTACGCATGTTGTGCCCTATTTTCTGTGAGGTATATGACACTCACCCAGATTTATAACGAATATGAATATTCATGGCAATGCAATCTGCCTTGCCACCTGTCAGACCATTGTTTTCTCGTTCTGCTTTTCACTTGATGGCAATTTCACAGTTTCAGTGCGTATTTTCTCTCCAGTTTCTTTTTTCAGAACATTCAGAAATCAATTTATAATGTTGAGCTAGCAAGAAATTTGGAAGAAGTGTGACTGCGTGCCCCAGACCATTGACCCCACCTGCTTATTGCAAGTATTTATTTATTTATATTAATTTCATTTCTATAACACTTTACATTTTAAAGAAAAATTCTCAAAGTAGTTTACAACACATTGAAACATAATATAAAACAATCCAGAATAAAACATTACTGAAGAGAGTCGACCATAAAGTATACATTCAAAGTAGCATAATTAACAGGAAACTAAAATATTATCTGAAAAGATTTCAAAACAAAGCATTATGAAGGAGATTGACTACAGAATGCGTATTTAATGAATTGACAAAAAAATCTTGAACATTTCAAAAGAAAACATTACTAAAGCAAGTCGAACCTAAAATTCACATTTAAAACAGTATTGCAATATATATATATATATATATATATATGCAGGTTTTGGTGTCCTCAGGTGTCTTCCCGTGTAAAAGTTGGGGTGTCTAGGCGACGTTTCGACGAGGTCTCACTCGTCATCTTCATCTTCGACCTCGTCGAAACGTCGCCTAGACACCCCAACTTTTACACGGGAAGACACCCGAGGACACCAAAACCTGCATTCCTGTACCCGTGAAAATCTACGAAAGCAAATATATATATATATATATATATATATATATATATATATATATATAAAAATGCCAGATGCCAGGGGAAAGGTAGGGGCAGGATTGTCAACTTGGTGCTAAATACTGACCATTAGACTTAAGTTATAAAACCATATTTTTATATAATCCTGTCAAATTCTGTTTCTGTAAGAGACCTGATCACACACCCTTGAGAACTGGAGAGTCAAGATAGGACATGTTCCACAGTGCAGAGCTATGAGCCTTACAAGAGGACTAGAGAGACAGGTGCTGTGCTCATGGCTGGCTTTCACTGAGCAATTGAAGCACCAAGTTGCAATTGAAGCACCAAGCACTGAGCAATTGAAGCACCAAGTTGACAGGATGCCTTCCATACAGACTGAGAAGTGCTCTGGTCAGATTAATACGGCTGCTTTTCAGGTACAGGAGACCCTCCTTTAGTAAGGAAAATGTCATATATGTTTCTACATTATAATGTATATTTGAAGCTCACCATTTCTCATTGTCGGTTTCCTTGTGAAGAGAAAGTCAGAGATTTAAGATGATACTTAATGAAACTTTTTCTAGCACACAATTTGCTTGCAAAGGGACAGGGTGAGCAGAGGGGAAGCAAGCAAGCAAGCAGGCAGACAGACAGTCCCAGTACAACATCTATCCAGCACCCCAACATTCTGCCAAGCTGCTGCTGCAGCCACAAACATCCCAGAAGGGAGAAGGCTTGGGGTAGCCACTTGTCTTTTTTAAAAAAATACAATTGCATTATAGGAATTAAAGAGCCAACTCTACTGTCTCGAATACCTTTTGACCCAATCACTCAACCATGGGGATGGCTGAGGTGTGACTGGCTGGGTGCTGGTTAATTTCCTCTCCCCATTTTCCCAGTTTAACTGCCCACCACAACCTCCTATTTACCTTATGGGACAAAACGTACAACTGGCAGTAAAATGCCTACATGTTTTGCCCAGTGTGGGCAAATGGTAGTCTTGGGGAATGGGAGGTGTTGATGGGAAAATAATTCAAGAAGGAAGGGTCACTCCCAGAACTGCAACCTCCTTCTGAACACTCTATTGCTGCTATTTACTTTTTAAAATTTGGGAAAGATCCCATTCGTGCATCTCCCCACATCACCAGTACTTTGATATTTGGCAATAGCAATAGACCAGGGAATACGTGTGGGTGGGCAGGGGGCTTCCAGGCTGCCAATATTTTCAGGTGGAAGTTAATCACATACTGGCAAATTCAGGTTTTGCAATTCAAGCTGATGTGGAGGTCTTGTGCAACAAACCCACCTTCCCAAAAGATCAAACTTTTTGTGATAAGGAAAGGGACAAGGAACTGCACTGGTAAGCCGCAAACCAATCACGATGCATGCTCAATAAACAAGACATTTGGAAGCAACTTGTGCATTCTCTAAAACGGACACTATTTACTATTTTAAAAAATCAACAAGTTCATCGGGAGGGCGTTGAAGTCAAAACATCAGGGTATGTTATTTTCTTTCTCCCGTTGTGACCTGCAGAACTATGTCAGCCAGGAACCAGAGTTGCTCGTGACATCTTCATAAACTCACAAAACACCATGTGTAAATGATTGTGCAACTTGGCAACCTGCTTATTTTTAAAATTTAAAATAATGAGCGACTGTTTAAAAATCCAAAAAGGCAATTCAGATCTCTCCTCTTGATGTTGAAGGAGAAGGCACAGAGCCCACCCATGTAGTGCAGAATGAGGAGGGGGGTGGGCTGAGTTAGGGAGAGTTTAGGGTGGGAAAGGAAAGGAAAAAAACCTACCATAGCCAATTCCTTCTCCCCTTTCCCACTCCAGTCCTCTCTCAATCCCATCAGAGATCACACTCACATATTTCTCTTTTGTGGAATGTATGCAGAAACTGGATCATGCCCCCCCCCTTTAAGGCTGAGGTCTGGGAAACATTTGAACTGAAGGACACAAGTCTTGTAAGACGCACAGCTCAGTGACAGAATCATAGAAACACAGAATTAGAAGAAGAAGAAGAAGAAGAAGAAGAAGAAGAAGAAGAAGAAGAAGAAGAGAAGGAGGAGGAGGAGGAGAAGTTCCTCCGCCATAAATACCCATTTCCCACCACCACTAGAACCCCCCTCCCAAGGGTCAAAGGGAGCTACTGGAAATGTGCTGCAGTGGGAAGAACTGTCCACAATAAGGACCCCTGCATGAGCAGTTTAAGATTCCTCTGCCTGTTATTTGATACAGGTAGAAGAAGAAGAGGAGTTTGGATTTGATATCCTGCTTTACCACTACCTGAAGGAGTTTCAAAGCGGCTAACATTCTCCTTTACCTTCCTCCCCCACAACAAACACTCTGTGAGGTGAGTGGGGCTGAGAGACTTCAGAGAAGTGTGACTGGCCCAAGGTCACCCAGCAGCTGCATGTGGAGGAGCGGGGAAGCGAACCCGGTTCACCAGATTACGAGTCTACTGCTCTTAACCACTACACCACACTGGCTCTATAGAGTTGGAAAGGACCCTAAGGGCCATCCAGTCCAACCCCTGCAATGCAGGAATCTCAGCTAAAGCATCCTTGACAGATGGCCATCCAACCTCTGCTTAGAGAAAGAGCACCTGCTATTCCTGCACAAGGTCAAGTCCATGGACACTAACGTTCAGATCTCACAAAGAAAACAGAGAGAGACCTCCAACTGGGAATTCTGTAGCTAGGCACTATCCACCAGCCTGCTCCAACCTGGTGCCATCCAGATACAGTTCATAGAATCAGAACTGGAAGGGGTCACAAGAGCCATCTACCCTAATTCCCTGCAATGCTAGAACCTTCTGCCCAATATGGGGCTGGACCCCATAACCCTGAACTACAACTCCTGCCATAACTAACCATGCAGCCTGGGGCTAATGGAAGTTATGGATGAGGTTCAAAACATCTGGAGAACATATTAAGAGCCCTGCTGGGTCAGGCCAGTGGCCCATTGAGTCCAGAATCCTGTTCTTGCAGTGGCCAACTAGATGCTTATGGGAAACCAGCAAGCAGGTCTTGAGCAGAAGAGCACTCTCCCCTCCTGTGGTTTCTGGCAACTTGCATTTCGAAGCCTTGCTGCCTCTGACCATGGAGGCTGAGCACAGCCATCATGTCTAGTAGCCATTGACAACGTTATCAATGGTACCTGGTTGGCAAATATTTCGGCAGGCACTGTATTTTTCGCTCCATAAGACACACCTGACCATAAGACAGACCTAGTTTTTAGAGGAGGAAAACAAGAAAAAAAAATATTCTGAACGAAACAGTGGATGTATGTTTTTTGTGGTTCATGCTCTGGCCACAGACATGATATGTGATTTGACGGTAAGTTTGGGGTAGCTCAATGCAAAAATCCTGAGAATCCATGTGGATCCGTGCTTTTAAATACTGGAGAGCCTCTGCCGGCCAGTGTAGGCAACCGTGAGCCAGCGGGAGCAATGGTCTGACTCAGCTTAAGTCTGCTGCTTCCTGTATTCTTCCTATGCTTGACAAAGTCCTGGTTGCTATCACTCTAGCAGGACTCCAAGCATTAAAATGTGCAAGGCAAGCAGGAAGGGAAGAAGTCCCGGAGAACGGTTTGGCCACAAATTCGGGAGACAGAAGAAAACAGCTGCAAGTAATTCAGGAAGAGAAAGAGAGAGAGAGAGAGAGAGAGAGAGAGAGAGAGAGAGGCCAGTGCCAACCAAATTGCAAGCGCAGCTGATGATGAGAAGCCTGTGTCCCAGGAGACTTCCTTATGACTCATAACGACCAACCAGGAACGGAGACGTGTAACTACACCAGCTTTGTGATTCTCAGCAGTACCCCATTTCCAAGCAAAACAAAACCTTGGCTTATTATAAGCTAGTGAGGCACCTGTCCAGAAGAACACTGAGAATCTGAGGCTGGGGTGTGCACCCCGACAGTGTGAGAAAGGAGAGCTTTGGGGATCCTTCTCAGTGGACGTCACCAAAACTCACCCAAAAAGCCCTGCAGGATTTTGATTGTTTGGCAATCCTGCTCCGAAGATTTTGCAAGGCATGTTCTTTTCTTTGGGGAAATTGATTTTGCTTTAAAGCTGAGCACTGTCTGTCCAACCCGCTCCTCCACCCTTGCCTAGGAATGACGCTACATCAGAGTCTTTCCCTGGGGCATTTTATCCCAGGAACATGGTGGAACAGCGAAGCTGCCACTTCAACTAGCAGTAAGACTTAAAAAACCCTAAAAATAAAAGGACCAGGGAGAGAAACCCAGGCACTTGAAAAATTCTCCGGCCCTCAGAAAAGCCTCTGAATATATTTTCCGCTTGCTTTGTGGGGGCTAAATGGTCCCGAGAAAGTCGTGTGTGGTATTCAGCCCAGTTTTAATATAAATACATTGAGAAAGAAATGCATTTCGTGCTATGAAGCTTAACGTCTCATGAAGTGGCAGGGGATGACCATTTGCATAACAAAATACATTTCTGGTTCCACAGTACAGCTTGGAGCAGCCTTCTCCAACCACCAGATGTTGGATCAGGGCACCCATCACCCCTGACTATTGGCCATGCCGTCTGGGGCTGAGGGAAATGGAGTGAGAAACATCTGGAAGTCACCTCCAGTTTGCCTGAAGGGTAACTTCCTGCCAGGACTGCATCTGCATTTTAACAAGGACTTAAGTACCTGGCTGTACAATAAGTATACCTTATTTACATAACAGTCAAGATTATATCGTTAGAAACCTCATTAGTGACTTGTTATGCAACACATTCCAATGCTGACGGTTAATTGTGGGTATTTGCCAGTAATGATGTGTTCTCTTGTTTCCTTCCTTTCTCCTTTAACAGAAGCAGCAAGGTTTGTTTTCGAGACTCCCTCCTTCCCTTGCCGTGAGTGTCTTGTTTTTAATCATTGAAAACCTGATCACTAACCAGTTTAGTGGGAAAGTAGCACATCATTCAGCTCTCTGTAGCTACTCATTAGCTCAGAAATGGTTTGGGAAACAGAATTTCCTATGCGGATGTGTGGGAATTTATCATTCACCTGTTTATTTAAGGTATTGATCCATCTCTTTTCAGGCAAATCTTACATAAAAAAGGAAGAATTAAAATCTAATACAGGGGATGCTAACCTTTTCCAGTGGGAATGGAGGGCCACTGAGTGGGAAAAGGTGGTTTTAAACAGCAGCAGAGGATTGGATAAAGCATGGAGGTAGAAACACTGAAGTGAAAAAGTGGCAGTTTAAAAAATGTCAGAGGCCTGAGTAGAGTGAGCAGGTGGTGATGTTGTGTGAGGGAAGTGGAAGTTTAAAACAAGGTTTGCGTACAGTGAGAAGCTGGTTTGGAATGGCTCTGTTGTGTTAGCTTTTTGGTGTTCGTTGGCTTCTGTGCTGTCCCTATCTCTCCTTGTTAAACCTGGTTTGTCTCCTTAAAAAAAAAAAAACCCCTCAGTGCCTCTACACCTCTGCTTTACTCCAATTTTGTCATTGTTTTATCAGCCACTATTTTCCTTTCAGTATTCATTCCTTCCTGTACTCAGACCTATCCCTCTTCCATTCCTCACCTTCCCAATGTGAGAATGATAACAGATGTGAAATCCTCAAATATTCCATAGTACATACACACAATGTACTGTATTTTTTGCTCTATAAGACTCACTTTTTCCCTCCTAAAAATTAAGGGGAAATGTGTGTGCGTCTTATGGAGCGAATGCAGGCTGCGCAGCTATCCCAGAAGCCAGAACAACAAGAAGGATCGCTGCTTTCGCTGCGCAGTGATCCCTCTTGTTGTTCTGGCTTCTGAGATTCAGAATATATTTTTTCTTGTTTTCCTCCTCCCAAAACTAGGTGTGTCTTAAGGTCTGGTGCGTCTTATAGAGCGAAAAATATGGTACAGTGGTGCCTCGCAAGACGAAATTAATTCGTTCTGTGAGTTTTGTCGTCTTGCGAAGCACGGTGTTGGGAAAGTTTTGGAAAAGCTTCAAAAATCACCAAAGTCTTTAAAAACCTCAAAAAAGGCTACCACACCACGTTCTATGAGTTGCTCCTCGAAGTCAAGTCGCAACTGTATTAACGGTGTTAAGAAAAAGGAAACAAACTTGCAAGATGTTTCCGTCTTGCAAAGCAAGCCCATAGGGAAAATCGTCTTGCGAAGCAGCTCAAAAAACAAAAAACCCTTTCGTCTTGCGAGTTTTTTGTCTTGCGAGGCATTCGTCTTGCGAGGTACCACTGTATTTAACTTCTGGTACCATGTGTTGTCTTCAGCATGAAGTTTCGGATTCAATTTAGTGATTTAGAAGCGATAATTTGTTAGCAAGCAAACACCCAGGTATGTCCCCTAGCAATCATCTGACCTGAACATTCTCCAAATTAACAGGCTAGCTCTTAATATTCTTTTCATCTTAAATATACAGTAACATGTATCATCATTGGTGGGGGGGGTTGTGCAAAGAGGGGTGCAGAATAGGAGGGAGGGCAAGGCATGGAAATGGGGGTGGCCTGTGTTAAAGTAGAGAGCTGAAAAAAGGAGGAAGGAGGAGGTAGGAAAAGGGAGGTGAAGGTGATAAATCCAAATCATGGACTGAGCACCTGCCAGAAAGCATTTAATATTCTAAAGGTGGGAGATGAATATACATGTATTTGTGGACCAGCTCCAGTGGTTATTTCACAAATGATTGGGACTGATCGGTGCTGTGATTTATTGAAAAATGCATGCCAGTCCTAAAAAATCCTTTGGCTTACATTTTCTGCCTTATATCAAGTTAGCAGGACTTGTTTCAGCAGGATGTGCTGGGGATTGGAATGCCCAGGTGTTTACATAATCACCTGCTGCCTTTGCTGTTCCTAAGGAGACAATCAGGAAGTTAATGGGCTAGGTAAGAAGAGACTTTCATGTGGCCTTTGGCCAAGGTTGAAAGATAAAGGTGGAAATTGTGTTGGAACTGCACAGTTAAATAAAAGAAAACAAGTTTATGAGTGCAGTTCTGCCGTAATCTGTCTAAGGCTACTGTTGGGGACGAAGTGCTTTGGGTTCCTGAAAGCATGCATATTCTGAGCCAGAATTCTGCAAAACTTGTGACCTTAATGCTTAGGGCTGCCAAGTAAGTAGAAATAAACCACTCTACCCTGCTCCTGTGAGTGAAATATAGTGAAATATAGAGATCAGCACAACACAGGGATAAGCATTCAGGGATTCAGATAACCTCCCCCACTCCAATAGAAGGAAGAAGGCTTGAGCAGGATTGTAAGGCCAGTGTGGGCACAGCAGGCCTCTGGGAGGGACTGTATATGGGGGTGTATAATTTCGTGCCAAAGGCAAGTTCTGCTGGGTTTGATTCAACTGGGGAGTTCCCAATTGGCATTCCCAAGTGGAGCTGATTCCAGACCCTCCAAGTGTCCCTAATTTCCAGAGACAGTCCTGGATTTACAGAAACCTTTCCAATTTCAGATTTGATCCCAGAAAGTCCCGCTTTTCCTTAGGACGTCCCTATTTTCATCAAAGAAATGTTGGAGGGTGTAGAATAGGACTTCACTACTTTCAATGGGGGACGCGGGTGGCGCTGTGGGTTAAACCACAGAGCCTAGGACTTGCCGATCAGAAGGTCGGTGGTTCGAATCCCCGTGACGGGGTGAGCTCCCGTTGCTCGGTCCCTGCTCCTGCCAATCTAGCAGTTCGAAAGCACATCAAAGTGCAAGTAGATCAATAGGTACCGCTCCGGTGGGAAGGTAAACGGCATTTCTGTGCGCTGCTCTGGTTCACCAGAAGCGGCTTATTCATGCTGGCCACATGACCTGGAAGCTGTATGCCGGCTCCCTTGACTAATAAAGCGAGATGAGCGCCACAACCCCAGAGTCGGCCACAACTGGATCTAATGGTCAGGGGTCCCTTTACCTTTCTTTCATTGGATAAATGTTGGAGGGTATGCGATTCCTGCCAAAAGCCAGGATTCAAGACAGTGCTTATCAGCTGAGTAATGATGGCTTCAGGCACTGCTGGGATCAACTAAACTCAGAGTTTCTGATCAGCTGATTGGCAGTAAATTCAAGATTGCTCAGACTGGTGGCACTTCAGAGTCCTGGTGGGAGAGAGATCCTGCAGAGCCACTGCCTGTCAGTGTAGACAATATTCAGCTAGATGGACTAATGGACGGACTTTATATCAGGCAACTTGCTATTTAGCTATTCCTTAAAAAAATAATCAAATCTCAGTTTTGAAAAACACAACACAGCTAGCGAAACAAGATTAAGGCTAGGAGTAAAACCTATTAGATTCAATTAGCCTCCCTTCTGAGCAGACACACATAGAGTTGCATTTTGAGAGAATAACCAATTTCTACGAATGACAAACAAACTAACACAACAGCAGAATGAAGATAATAGCACACTTAAAACAGCCCATGCACATCACCATGCAGTAATAAATGAAAAGGAAATGGCCATTAGAGCTGGAAAGCAATGAATATAGAGGTCAGAAGATCCCCAAAGCTTTCTTGAAAGATCCCAGATTTTATCTGGCTGTTGAGGGCTCTCCAAGTTGGGAGCAGGCAGGCCTGCCTGGGGCACACTTTCCAAAGAGATGGTACCACTAGTAAATAGGCCCTGCTTCTAATGGAAACCCAATTAATTTAAGTTGCCTAAGGCACCTGCCGCATAAGCTCAGGTGTTTAACAGAATGCACAGGGCCAGGAGCTCCCCTGCACTATATTGCTTCGTGTTTTGTGGCAACATTTCACAGCCTCTGCTTTTACAGCTTAGAAGGGAAAGAACTGCCAGCAAATGCACTTTGCTTTTCAGCCTGCACACTCTCCCACTCCAGTTCTTGGTATCTTCTGCTTTTTGCCTGTAAGGTGCTGGGGGCAGAGCATGTATACTTTTTGTGAAATGTTCAGGTGTTGCATAAATCAATAATATATTTAAAGGTGTCAGTATGACAACATCCAAGTGACAATTTTCCTGAACTATGGGTTGGAGACAGTTCTGGTGCCAGGTTTTGTAGGGCCCATAAAAGGTAAAGGTAAAGGGACCCCTGACCATTAGGTCCGGTCGTGACCGACTCTGGGGTTGTGGAGCTCATCTCACTTTATTGGCCGAGGGAGCCGGCATACAGCTTCCGGGTCATGTGGCCAGCATGACTAAGCCACTTCTGGCGAACCAGAGCAGTGCACGGAAACGCTGTTTACCTTTCCGCCAGAGCGGTGCCTATTTATCTACTTGCACTTTGACGTGCTTTCGAACTGCTAGGTTGGCAGGAGCAGGGACTGAGCAACAGGAGCTCACCCTGTTACGGGGATTCGAACCGCCGACCTTCTGATTGGCAAGTCCTAGGCTCTGTGATTTAACCCACAGTGCCACCCGCGTCCCGTGGGGCCCATAGAAAGGGATATTTGGCCCACACTCCTTAACGTAGAAAAAGTGGTGCCTGCAAGCTTGGGAATGCTTTCTGATTTTCTTGGGATGCTGTGCTATTGCTGTTAGGGCAGCGGGTTCCTCATTCTTCTTGAGTTCCCAATAAATTCATGATCTCACTCATCTCTGGAACAGGCCTTGATAGGAGGAGCTGTAACTCAGTAAAGAAACAGGTAGTTCTGCATGCAGAAGGCACCAGATTTGACTCGATATTTCCACTCAAAATGGACCATGGGAAACAGGGATAGGAAAGATCTCTGCTAGTCAAAATTGCATTAGTGACATGAGCCAGTAGTCTGAAGTGGAAGCCAGTAGTCATAGTGGAAAATATGCTAAGGAGACAATGGATGTATTAGTTGTTGTTGTTTTCAAAATGCTTCATTTCTCCACTTCTCCACAGCAGAAAAAATGATTTATTATTATTTTTTTACTAGCCAGGAAGCATTATTATTACAGTGTCTTTTGGTAAATTTAGGTCATTTGGAAAACAAAGATTTCCGTGGACATTTTAAGTTTAACTGTATCAGAATAGTGTTTCATGTTGAAGTTTTTGTATTTGACAGTCAAAACACAGAGCTCTGTCCATTCCTTGCCACCTTGTTACTCACTCACTTCCCAAGGAAATGAGTTCAGTTAATATGCTTGATGGCTTTGAAGATGAAAGGGGCTATAGAAGTGTTTGGTGTCATTATGTAGCTGACACCCTGTTCTAAACAGTCATGGGTTGAACCACAGCTCCTTGGGGACTGATGAAGGATAAAGAATTGCTGATGGCACAGCAGGTTGGAGCGAAGCCATGACCATTATAAAGTGAAACAAGAATAAATAGTAGGCACGGTTTTAAAATTGAATGGTGTGTGTGTGTGATTTTACTGGCTGGTCCTAGCTTTTCTAGGTATCTTTTAAACATGCATCCACTCCAGAATTAAACTTTTAAAAGCTTGCTTTAACCAATAGTGACTAGATTATACAGGTATGTGCATCCTTTGATACCTGGCCCAGAATGCGGCAGTCTGCCTGTCGATGGGAGTAGGGCACTAGAGGCGCATTAACACTGGTTCTCAATTCCACTGGCTTTTTCAAGTCTCTCAGGGACAATTCAGTGCTCTGGTTTGAACATATAGCACTTTAAATGGGCTGGGTTTCACATTTTGCAGAATTTACCTGTTTCTCAGCTGTTTACAGTTTACAGATCGGCAAGCTTTAATGTCTCTGGCTTTGATCTCACCTTAGCTAGGAAACCATTTGATGTCAGTATTAGGGCTGGGTGGGAAATTCGACTGATTTTGAAGATGAACCTGCCAAACCCACACTTTCTCACACAAGATGTGAGCTGAAACATAGCTGTCCTTTGAAATTTGCCTGCCTCTGAATTTTGCAATGCAGTTCTGCTGCCAGGGAATGTGTACACAGAAGCGATGCGCTATTTTCTGACCTGGCCAAATTCTGACCTTGATATAATAATAATAATAATAATAATAATAATTTATTATTTATATCCCGCCCATCTGGCTGAGTTTCCCCAGCCACTCTGGGCGGCTCCCAATCAGTGTTAAAAACAGTACAGCGTTACATATTAAAAACTTCCCTGAACAGGGCTGCCTTAAGATGTCTTCTGAATATCAAGTGATTATTTATCTCTTTGACATCTAATGGGAGGGCGTTCCACAGGGCGGGCGCCACTACCGAGAAGGCCCTCTGTCTGGTTCCCTGTAGCCTCACTTCTCGCAATGAGGGAACCGCCAGAAGGCCCTCGGCGCTGGACCTCAGTGTCCGGGCTGAATGATGGGGGTGGAGACGCTCCTTCAGGTATACAGGACCGAGGCCGTTTAGGGCTTTAAAGGTCAGCACCAACACTTTGAATCGTGCTCGGAAACGTACTGGGAGCCAATGCAGGTCTCTCAGAACCGGTGTTATATGGTCCCGGCGGCCACTCCCAGTCACCAGTCTAGCTGCCGCGTTCTGGATTAATTGCAGTTTCCGGGTCACCTTCAAAGGTAGCCCCACGTAGAGCGCGTTGCAGTAGTCCAAGCGTGAGATAACTAGAGCATGCACCACTCTGGCGAGACAGTTTGCGGGCAGGTAGGGTCTTAGCCTGCGTACCAGGTGGAGCTGGTAGACAGCTGCCCTGGACACAGAGTTAACCTGCGCCTCCATGGACAGCTGTGAGTCCAAAATGACTCCCAGGCTACGCACCTGGTCCTTTAGGGGCACAGTTACCCCATTCAAGACCAGGGAATCCCCCACACCAACCCGCTCCCTGTCCCCCAAAAACAGTACTTCTGTCTTGTCAGGATTCAACCTCAGTCTGTTAGCCGCCATCCATCCTCCAACCGCCTCCAGGCACTCACACAGGACCTTCACCGCCTTCACTGGTTCTGATTTAAAGGAGAGATAGAGCTGGGTGTCATCTGCGTACTGATGAACACCCAGTCCAAACCCCCTGATGATCTCTCCCAGCGGCTTCATATAGATATTAAAAAGCATGGGGGAGAGGACAGAACCCTGAGGCACCCCACAAGTGAGAGCCCAGGGGTCTGAACACTCATCCCCCACCACCACTTTCTGGACACGGCCCAGGAGGAAGGAGCGGAACCACTGTATAACAGTGCCCCCAGCTCCCAGCCCCTCTAGACGGTCCAGAAGGATGTTATGGTCGATGGTGTCAAAGGCCGCTGAGAGATCCAGCAGAACTAGGAAACAGCTCTCACCTTTGTCCCTAGCCCGCCGGAGATCATCAACCAGCGCGACCAAGGCAGTTTCAGTCCCATGGTGAGACCTGAATCCCGATTGGAAGGGATCCAAATGGTCCGTTTCCTCCAGGCGTGCTTGGAGTTGTTCAGCAACCACCCGCTCAATCACCTTGCCCAAGAATGGCAGATTTGAGACTGGGCGATAGTTGGCCAAATTGGCCGGGTCTAAAGATGTTTTTTTTAAGAAGCGGTTTAATGACCGCCTCTTTCAGCGGGTCTGGGAAGACTCCCTCACAGAGGGAAGCATTCACCACCCCGCAGAGCCCATCGCCCAGCCCTTCCCGGCTCGCTTTTATCAGCCAGGATGGGCAAGGATCAAGGAGACAGGTGGTCGGTTTCACTTTTCCAAGCAGCCTGTCCACATCCTCGGAGGTAACAGACTGGAATTGATCCCATGTAACAGGACCAGACAGAACTCTAGCACTCTCCCGCCCTGGCCCTGCTCCCACGGTGGAGTCTACCTCCTTCTGAATCTGAGCGATTTTATCTGCAAAAAACTTTGCAAAAGCATTGCAGGAGATCTTGGGGTCCCTACCAGGCCCCGGTGGTACAGGTGGTTCCGATAGATTGCGAACCACCTGAAAAAGTCTCCTGCTGCTGTTTTCTGCAGATGCAGAAAATATTGATATTATAGGAGTGCATGGCTCAGAACTTTCTCCTTGTCAGTCTCCTTTCCATGGAGAAGGTCCCAGTTTCAACTCTGACACTTCTAGGATCAAGTAGTCAGTGATGTGGAAGACCTTCGTAGGGAGACTTTGGAGAACAGCTGCAAGCCAGAATATGCAATATTGGGATGGATGGACTTATAGTCTGACCTGGTAAAGGCCAGTTTCCTATGCTTCAAGTTACCGTAATTTTCGCTCCATAAGATGCAGTTTTTCTTTCCTAAAAAGTAAGGGGAAATCTGTGTGCGCCTTATGGAGCGAATGCAGGGGGGAGGCAGGCAGGAAAAGCCCACAAGCTCTGCACGGCTCTTGCTGGCTTTTCCCCAGAAGGGAGAAGGGACCGACTGGCCACGTCAGTCCCATCCCCCACCTTGTAGAAAAGCCCGCAGGAGCCATGCACCCTTTAAAGAGCTCGCCGCTCTTAGGGGCTTTTCCCCGAGGAGGGAGAAGGGACTGACTGGCCGTGTCAATCCCTTCTCCCACCTCATAGAAAAGCACGCAAAAACTGTGTGCTCTTTAAAGGGTGCGTGGCTTCTGTGGGCTTTTCTATGATGTGGGGGAATTCCCCCACCTCGTAGAAAAGCCCACAGGAGCTGAGCACTCTTTAAAGAGTGCACTGCTCTTGGGGGCTTTTGTGGGAGATGGGGGAAGGGACAGAGGGCAGCCCCTCAATCCCTTCCCCCACCTGCCGCAAGAGCCGCACTCCCTTTCACAAGCCGCATGGAGCATGTGTGCGGCTCTTGGGGACTTCTCCCTCCTGGGGAAAAGCCTGCAAGCGCCGCACACACGCTCCACGCAGCTCGTGAAAGGGAGTGCTGAGCAGAGCCTGGGATGCATACAGGCTCTGCTCAGCGCTCCCTTTAAAAATAGTTTTCCCCCCCTTGCATTTCCCTTCTAAAAACTAGGTGAGTCTAATGGTCAGGTGCGTCTTATTGAGCGAAAAATACGGTAAATAGTACCGAAATATGGAAAATAACGCCAAACACACACAGTAGAGATCTCTCTTTTACATGGCTTTATAAACTTCAATATATCATCATTTAGAAATTAGGCAATAATAGATGGGGAGCAGCTGTCAGCACAGCAATGCTAACTCCTTAGCTAAATCACTGTGGAACCTCTAGAGGCCATGACTAAAAAATAACTCCTCCATAGAATTGCTGTTGCCAAGTACTTGCATCCCACAGGAACCAGCATCAATGTGTTCCCCAGGTTCCAGTCCACATCTGTCCTCCTTGTGATTAAGAACTATAAAAAGTATTTCCTAAGTGGCTAGACAGCCAAGCGAGTACAGAGGGTCCCTTCCCTTAATAAAATGATCACAAGTAACTTGCAGTAATTCAGTACACCACGCTGAAGACGGTCAAAAGGTAGCAGAGCTAGTAGCAACCAGAGCGTCATTGCCTTCCTGTGGACATCCTATAAATATCTAAGTTAAAAAGCACTTGGGGTTGCAAAAATCCAGCCAGCTTGCCACAGGACTAAAGCCTTTGCCTTAGAGTCCCAGCTACACTCCTGGTTTGAGGCCTCCCTTACATCATGCTTGCTTTGTGCAATGTGGGCTGGATGCTTATTTCATTTACAGATGGGAAACTGAAATTGACAGATAATTTGTCAGCAAAGCCCATTGAGTATGCCTACTTGCTATGATGTGATTTGAAGTAAGCCTGGGCCCTTATCTCTTGGACCACACTGGATCTTTAACATTATGCTCCCGACATGAGCAAAAGCCGTAGGACTCCTGTGTGTTTTGTTAGTTGCCGCAGTAAAAGTAAACATTTGATGTGGAGGCTGGTAACTGTAACTGAAACTGTACATAAGCCAGGGACATCAGCAAAAGAGCTAAAGAAGGAACATTTGATAAGCTAAGGGAGAGTGGATTGCACCATTTTTGTTCTTTGTGATTGTATAAAATTATTTCTCAGAACACAAAGAGAAAATGCAGAAGAATGTACATTTGCTAATTTGCAGAAAAAGTAGCTTTGCAGAACTGAGGTACTGTATATGAAGCAAACTACTCTTCCTTACACTGTATGGGACTCTAGAATAAAAGAGAATAGTTTAAATTAAGGAACACGTGTCATTAATTCATAATGCTCATTTTTTCCTATGGCAGTAACTCAAGTTGTGCACCATCCAGTTCCCCTCTTGTGGCAAGGAAGCAGGTGGATCACACCCCATCTCTGGAGATCCTTTCAGCAGCTGCAGCATTTCAACCAGCCAGCCTGGAAGTCTCCTTCTAAGAGCAATTGTGAAATTTTCAGTTTATCAAAAAACAAAAGTCTGATGTAACACATGTTTCTTTCCAGCAATCTTGGGTCACTGAGCCTGACACTGATGAAATTTTGTTTCCTGGGAATAAGTTCTAGTTGCAGAAGGGGGAAAAAAGGATAAGTTATTTTAAACAACTCAAGACTACACATTAAATATAAACATCACAGATAAGATCCAGAATGAAGACAGATGGTCTTAGTTTTTAATCAATGTTTATATTCCCCTTAGAAATTCCAAATACTTTATTGATGCTGTTTAGAAAAATGTTGCTTTTTTATGATTGAAACTCACAAGGATAGTTATCCAAACTGTTACAACGTTGGCTGGTATATTTATTGGCAGGAATACCAAGACTATTACAGCAAAACTGGGACTTGAGGGAAATGGACATTTTCTCCCTTCCTCTAATGAAATCTTAGGATTCTTGTATTTTGTTGGCACTAGAACTGGTGCTTTTCCCGTCACTAACTGCACCATGGGGTAGGTAATGTTCATTGGGATCACAGGTGGGCTGGAAAGGGTTAAATCCTCCCAACTAGGGTTGCCATATGTCCTCTTTTTCCAGGACACACCCTCTTTTTCCTGATGAGAGTCATCATAGAGATCCATAGTCAAAAGTAGAAGTCGGCAAATGTGTCCTCTTTTTTGCTCATCAAAATATGGCAACCCTAATTGAGAACTGCACATATATTTAGTTTTTTTAATCTCCTGACATGACTGCAAGTTACACACTTAATATAATGTGGGAATGGGCCCTATGTTACATTAAAAAAATTTAAGTGGAAGAAGTCCCATTGACTGTTATGGAAAATATTCACATATTTCTGCCACCAGTGCTTGTGCTATGCATATGTTATTGACAGTTTTGGGGATGTGATATACCACCAAAATGGAAGCAGCATTCAATAGGCAATCAAAGCCAATTTTAAAAATATTCTGATATGGGAATTTTGTAATTCCAAATATGATAGCAGTAGAAGTTTCATAGTCTACATATCTTCACTGAGATGGGCCTGTGGTGGATATTAGTAACCTATGAACATCTGATCCTATAACCCTTGTGTATCAGATTTTAAACTGAAGATTTGGCTTCTTCCAGTCTTATGGTACTTTTCAACAAATGCTGGAAAATATTAAGCCGGCTCCTGTGGTCCCAGCTTCAATAAACCATTTTTCAAACCTTTATGATTTGATAATGTGCAAATCAGCTAAGAGAGAATAGTCCACCAGGGTCTTAGAAAGCAAAAAAGGAATAAAAATTTCTATTGAAAAGGAAGGTTGATTACCAAAGGCAACTTTGGGCTTCTCTCAGTGCTAAAATTCAAACAGTGCCAACATCTGAGAAATTGTTAATTACTGTATTTTTTTGCTCTATAAGACTCACTTTTTCCCTCCTAAAAAGTAAGGGGAAATGCGTGTGCATCTTATGGAGCGAATGCAGAAGCCGGAACAGCAAAAGGGATTGCTGCTTTCACTGTGCAGTGATCCCTCTTGCTATTCTGGCTTCTGAGAATCAGAATATTTTTTTTCTTGTTTTCCTCCTCCAAAAACTAGGTGCGTCTTGTGGTCTGGTGCGTCTTATAGAGTGAAAAATACGGTATTTTTTTTATTATTATAACAATATTTTAACAACCGGGGTTTCACAACCTGCCTGGAGATCACACTTCCTGTCTGTATTTGGTAAGACTTTCCTGATCTAGCTTTGCAAGATTTTAAGGTTAATTTCCGTGATACCGATCTATGGACCCATATACCGGTAGATAAATCCTGACACAGAGAAACGAATTACAAGCTGCTATGTGATAAGGCCCCAGGGGAAGATGCGATTCCTGGAAAGGTACCCTATAGCCTCCATTCCGATTATTCAATTCTCAGAAGACCATCACTTATGTAGCCAAAATGGCAACAGTCACAGGAGGGAAGTCTCTGGAAATCTCTCTCCCCCTGCACCAGTAACAGTCCAAAGAGTAGCTATGCAACACTGTTTACAACAGAGGTTGGGGAACTTTGGGTCCAGTGGCCTAACACAGGGGTCAGCAAACTTTTTCAGTAGGGGGCTGGTCCACTGTTCCTCAGACCTTGTGAAGGGCCAGGCTATATTTAAAATTAAAAAATGAATGAATTCTACTCTTGTAAAAAATACCAGGCAGGCCCCACAAATAACCCAGAGATGCATTTTAAATAAAAGGACACATTCTACTCATGTAAAAATGCGCTGACTCCCGGACCGTCCGCGGGCCGGATTTAGAAGGAGATTGGGCCGGATCCGGCCCCCGGGCCTTAGTTTGCCTACCCATGGCCTAACACGATGCTCCAGGCTTCTCCGTCTGACCTTGAAGACTCTACACATGCCACCCTCCTTCATCTGCTCTTCTCCCCACTCACTCTTAACCCCCCAACAGGAAAACAGTGGCAGCGATCATCCTGATTCTCAGCCCAAAACTGCATCTGAGAAAGCCCATGTAAAGTCCTTTCTCAAAAGTAGCATCCTGTCAGGTACACAGGGTCGAGGTGGGAAGAGACATGGCTGTTTCCACTGGTGCACTGCATGGCAGTGTGGTCAGTCATGCTTTCCTCTGTAATGCACCTGATAGGATGCTACACCATGCAGCTTTCCCCCCTTATTTTGCTCAAGGTCTGTTGGGTTGATGAGGGCTCTTCGCTTTCAAAGCCTTTGGCGTGGCATCAAATCCATCTTGGTTCCTAGTGCCGGTGGACCTGCTGGAATGGCAGAGATCTTGGGCAAGAAAGCTGGAGCCATCTCTCTAAAGCAGGGATGTTCAAACTTTTCAGAGGGCCAGATTTGATGAAGTGAACATGTGTGAAGGCCAACCAAAGTTGTTGAGCTTTTTTTAGGGCCAGAGTTTGGACATGCCTGCTCTAAAGTCAAAAGGATAACAGTCGTTTAGTCGTGTCCGACTCTTCGTGACCCCATAGACTACAGCACACCAGGCACTCCTGTCTTCCACTGCCTCCCGCAGTTTGGTCAAACTCATGCTGGTAGCTTCGACAACACTGTCCAACCATCTCGTCCTCTGTCATCCCCTTCTCCTTGTGCCCTCAATCTTTCCCAACATCAGGTTCTTTTCCAGCTGGTCTTCTCTTCTCATGAGGTGGCCAAAGTATAGGAGCCTCAGCTTCAGGATCTGTCCTTCCAGTGAGCACTCAGGGCTGATTTCCTTAAGAATGGAGAGGTTTGATCTTCTTGCAGTCCATGGGACTCTCAAGAGTCACCTCCAACACCATACAGTGGTGCCTCGCAAGACGAAATTAATTCATTCTGCGAGTTTTTTCGTTCCGTGAGTTTTTTCGTCTTGCGAAGCACGGTTTCGGGAAAGTTTTGGAAAAGCTTCAAAAATCACCAAAGTCTTCAAAAACCTCAAAAAAGGCTACCACACCGCGTGCTATGAGTTGCTCCTCGAAGTCAAGTCGCAACTGTATTAACGGTGTTAAGAAAAAGGAAACAAACTTGCAAGACGTTTCCGTCTTGCGAAGCAAGCCCATAGGGAAAATCGTCTTGCGAAGCAACTCAAAAAACCAAAAACCCTTTCGTCTTGTGGGTTTTTTGTCTTGCGAGGCATTCGTCTTGCGAGGTACCACTGTAATTCAAAAGCATAAATTCTTCAGCAATCAGCCTTCTTTATGGTCCAGCTCTCATACACGACATACAGATTGTTTAAATGTAACCAGGTTTAAGATTATACTGATTTGGCAGCTATTTTTTTCCTCTTGGGTAGGATTTGAGTATTACGGTTCCTGTTTTTAAAGAGGGGTGGGCAATAGGAAGCTACCTACCAATTACAGATTGATAATTTTGATTAACACAGCTGTAAAACTGTATGCAAAGTAATTGAGAGAACTTGAGAACTGGGCAATAAGAAATTGCATTTTTAATGAGGCGGCTGGGGTTAGAAGAGGCTTCTCCCCAGTGGATTAATGTTCTGTGCTCAACCACAAGCTGCATAAATATTTTTATTAAGGAAGCCTTTGCCTTTGCTGCTTTAGTTGATGTATGGAGAAGATTTATTTTGTTTAGGCACAATATTTTGGTCAAATATAAGCTTTGCCATATTTATTACAACCCCCTTAATAGTGGTACTTAAAAAAAAACTTTAAAAACCTTAGGCTTTCTTTTCAGGCTCTCTAAATCTACTTGTTACCTGGGGAATTGAAAGAGGGCTTGCTTCAACCACTCTTTAGCTTCTTTATTAATATTGTTCTGAAACCAGCAGTTAAACATTTTTCACTTTGTACCTGGGAATAGGAAATAGATTTTGGAACACTATAGACTTTTGCTTTTGTGTGTATGCATGTGTTTTGCACAGATCAGTCTTAGAGGACTATTACAAACTCTGGGAATACATTGCAAAAAGTACTTACAGATATTTTTTTTTTTTGGGGGGGGGGGGAAGGTGGTGATATTTAGATGTAAATCCAACCTGCATATGCTGCATCTTATTTCCAAGGCAACCGAGTAGGTAAAGTGCCATTAGTTCCTTGAATTTCCAGAGCTGCCAAATGGAAAACTGAAGGCAGCTGCTAAAGCTCTGGCAAATAATTGAGGGTGTACAGTACATTCTTAGTTTATCAAAATCAAAGTTTCTTGGTTGTTGTTTTTTTAAAGTTTGAGGGACATATGGAACACCAGCTTTTAAATATTTTCAGAAAAAGTAAATGAGAACTATTAGGTATTCCTAAAGGCAAACCTGCATTTATTTATTTTTTTAGGGGAAACTGACATATTCCTGGATGCAACTAAGATCCAACTGTCAATTTTTAATTTCTGGCTTGATGCCAGAGAGCAGACTGCTTTTTAGAGCAGGTGCACACTAAAGAGTAAAGTCCATACTCTCTGCCTCAGTAAGTAGTACAAATTATCTATTTGTACGATTTTGAAGAAATGCAGGGAAATCTGCTGCCATGCAGTATTCAAAACTAGATAAATGTTAAATATGTATTCTGTAGTTGACCTCCTTTGTAATGTTTTATTTTGAAATCTTTTAAGATAATATTTTAGTTTTGTGTTATGTTGCTCTGACCGTACAGTGGAACCTCCTGATATGAACTTAATTCGTTCCGGGGGTCCTTACATATCAAGAAAAGTCTGCAACATGAGGTGCCGCTTCTGCGCACACACGCAGCGCAATAGAGCACTTCCAGGTTTGCAGCATTCGCAACCTGAAAGTTACGCTACCCGCAGGTAATGCAACCCAAGGTCCCACTGTATACTCTATACAGTGGATGCTTGGGTTGCGAACATGGTCCATGCAGGATGCACGTTCAAAACCCGCAGTGTTTGCAACCCACAGCTGCGTGTCTGCGCATGCACGGGTTGCGATTTGGGCGCATCTGCGCACGTGTGACTGCCGAAACCTGAAAAAACGCAACCTGGAGCCTCTGTAACCCGAAGTATGACTGTATTTGACTTTCTTTAGATTATTTTTAGTTTTATTAATTTAATATTCTGTAAACCGCTTTGAGATTTTTCTTAAAAATATAAAGCGAACAGAAATAAATATAAATAAAGTAAGAAAATCAGCAACACCAGCAGCCCAGAAACTCCATTATAGTCCTTCTACCCCAATCTCCTCCGCCCCCCCTTTAGCCTAACGGTCCTTTTCCAACGGCTCCATCCAACGATTTCGAACGTTCGCCTCGCAAGAGAAAAAAAAACAACCCCGGCGGCAGCAACAGCAGCAGCACGTGAGCGCCCGCGCCCACCGAAGCAGAGATGGGCGGCGCCAGCCAAACCAAAGCGGTTCCCCCACCCCACCCCTCACAAGCACGTGCTACCCAGGCGTGGCAACCTCACTTCCGGCAGCACAGAGCGGCGTTGCGAGGAGGGCGGGGACTTGTTAAGAAGAGGAAAGGAAAAAAAAAAAGTAACGAGCCAGCCACGCGCGTGCGCAGACCTCCTTTTTTTTTGGGGGGGGGGGGGGCGAGGCTCGCCTTTCCCTCCCTTCCCTCAGGGCAATGATTCTTTCCCCCGCCCCCCCCACAACAACAACAGCAACAACTCTGACTTGCGCGAAGGGGTTAAAAAAAAAGCAAGCAGGGAGACGTTGGAAGTATTTGACAGCAGCGCGAGAGGGCGAAGTGGGGGGGGGGGCATGAAATCCAGTTCGGGTTTTCCCTCTCGTCCTTCCCCTCAGCCGTGCGCGAAACGTTAAAGGGCGGCGTGCGCGCGCGCGCGCGCCTGCAGCCTCGTTCTGGAGCGGGAGGGGGAGGGGTCTCTCCGTCCCTCACAGCGTCTCTTTTTTTTTTTTCTGTGAGGGAAGAAGCGCGAGAGCGCGCGCGTGTGAGAGAGAGAAGAGGAGAGATACGGCGCTGCAGGCGGGGGTGGCCGAGACTCGGCTCGCCTCACACACATAACACGCCGCTCTCCTTCCCGGAATGTGAGGCGCGGCGGAGCCGGGCTTGTCAAGCGCAGGTTCCCACAGTAGCGGCGGCGGCGGCCTGGGGCTCCCCAGTGCGGGGCCGGGCGCTGACTGACTTGGCGCGAGCCTCCGCGGTCCCAACCCCTGAGGGAAGAAGGGGCGGCTCCTTGGGCGGCGGCGGCGGCGGCAGAGGCTTCTTCTCCCCCTCGCCCCGCTCCTCCTCGGGTCTACTTCCCCGAGCTCCTCGCCCGCCATGAAGAAGTTTTCTCGCATGCCCAAGTCTGACGGCACCGGAGGCAGCACGAGTAGCGGCGGCGGCGGAGGTGGAGGCGGCGGAGGGACGTCGGCGGCCGTGTCGGGCTTTGTGGCCGGAGGCGGGCCGGCCGTGGGCAGCAGCAGGGTCTTCGCCGTGGGGCGCTTCCAGGTCACGGTGGAGGAGCTGCTGGCGGAAGGTGAGCTGGGGAAGTAGGCCGGGCAAGGACCTCCAGGCGGGGTGGGCTCTCGGAGAGGCCTCGGAGGGCGCTGCGACCCACGTCTCCACCCCGACCCCCCCTCCCCCTCGGTATCGGGTGCAAGGACTCCTTGGGGTGGGGTCTCGGCTGTTGCCATGACTTGCAAGACCAGCTGCGTTCAACGCCAGCTGTTGGTAAACCGAGGGTGGGTGTGGGTGGGAATCTCCACGGAGTTGCTGAACCCGTAAGTTGCGATAAGTGCTGCAGACGTGTTCTCCCCCCCCCTTTCTTCCCCTCCCTTGTGTTTTTCTGATGTAAGAACCCCGCATGCTACTCTGGGGGAAGAGGTGCTACTACGGCCAGATGCGGATGCCAGCAGCGCTTGGCCACACCTGCACACCTGGTAGCGTTGGCCGTAGCTGCCCCCTTGAGCAGGATCGGCTGCAAAGCCAGGAGGGCGCATGCATTGCTCTCAAAAGCGCACCTTTTGACACGCCCAAGACCGGTGCCCTCATCCCGGAGGTGTCGTGGGAAGTAGGGCGCAAGTGCGACAACACTGTATAATGATAAGGCTCTGTGCCGAAGCAGCTGCCTGTGGTGTAGTTTCCTCCAGCTGCGGGCCTCAGAGAGGCACTCTTCTTATCTTTGGGGAATAGGGAGGGGATCTAAGGCCCCCAAACAGAGTTAGACCCCACCCACCTTTTTGTTTGGTTCTGTGAAAGCCACCACAACGTCCATTCTAATTGTCCCCCCCCCCCGTGGGTCATGATTGCCTGCGCTGATGTTCTTTAACAGTGGAGTTGTGTGTTATTGATCGTCAGGGTCAGACTCCAGCTGCATGCACATACATAAGAAAGTACTGTAAATCCTGTGGAACACAGTTTTGGTAAACATCATTTAGATAAGGATGTGTTTTTTTTCAGGGAGGGTGGAATACTGTGGCAGGTGAAAAGCAATGTGAGGAATACACAGGAGTGTGTTGCCTTGGAGGACCCAGCCACACTAGGTTTTATAAAGGGAGAGGGGCTGTGTGTGTGTGTGCACTTTTGCCCTAGAATGTGAGGCAGAATTTCTTGCCATATTGTGGCGTTCACTCGTAAGAATTCACAGTTTAGTTACAGCTGTAAATAAAATAATGAAACTGAAAGGATTATCCTGAAAAGCTGCTTACAGGAGTATCCCTTTAATAAAAATCCGGGAAGTAGCCCTGAATTTGTGTGTCCTTGTAATACACACAAAACACAACACTTGTGTTGTTTATGGTGCATGTAGTAGTTTAAAAATGTCCATATCTTTTGACAAAAAAGAGTTGCTGCTGCTGCATTTGAGACATAATGTTAATCAAGTAATGAATGTACAGTATTGTGTGTCTTCTTTCTTGAGGGAAAAATTTATTTTTTTAGGTTTGCAGGCAGTGCCATTCATCTTGGGGCATGGCTAACCCAAACATAAACATGTGTCTTTTGGGGGGTTATTGTAGATACATCTGTCATTTGTGGGGATGATAGGATGCAGTAAAGTCCTATATTGTGTTGGGATATATTTCTGCTCTTTACCCCTAGAAAATGGACTATTTTATTGATGTTGAAAAAGAACTTTAGGATTGTGCTATTAGCACTCACTTGCCAGTCTATGCAAGCTTTAAAGCTTATGAGTTTCTTTCTTTTTCTAGAGATTTAGGAAGTGCTGTTTATAAGCAATGATTGTAATAGAACTTGTAGTCCTCTTTCCCCATGGCTGGGGTATAGGTAAATTACAGGTGGCTTCCTTTAAAAAATATATTTTTGTGTGTCTTATGTGTAAACTTATCTGTAAAATAAACTGCATTATAACGTATCATTCTGAAAAACAGATTATTCGAAGTTACTTCCCTTAGATGGTAAAGATCCTGTTAAATACTCCTATCATTTTAGGTGCCTAAATGGTGCATTAAATAATATTTAATATTTGTTAGTCTTATAGTCCTTACTGTAGGACAAAGGTACCATAATCCATGCCCATTTAAGAGCAGCTAGATGGCAGCTTCATTGGCACAGGTGAAACCTTGTCTCGAGTCTAACTTTTATCCTGAAATCTTAATTGGTACCCACTTAATTGGGGAAGGTGCCTTTCCTCCAATATATTTTCTGTGGTCATTTAAATGCTTTCCTGTGTGAGGTATAAATGCCATACACCAGGAGTTAGTATCGGTGTCTTGTGGTTTTATTTAAGATATGCTGGGGAAAGTGTTCAAAGTAACAAACAAACACCTGAGCATTCTTCAGTTCAAAAACATTTTGCAAATGATCCATTTGCACCATGGATAGCACCCATGCATGTTAGAACCTGATAGATTTAATAGAATTCTGTTTCTCCCCATACCTATGTGCGTACTGGCAGTGCATGGGATGTTAGGAATGGGAAGCCTGTTCATGGTTCCTTTACATCCATCCAGCTCTTCCTTTTTGCCTGTGGATTGAAGTCTGAGGTGCTCTTTACTTATATGCTAGTATTCAGTTAAGTAGCTGGTTTATAATGAAGTTTGCCATTAGGTCTCCCCCATTCTCCAGTTTTTGTTAATAATCTGTAGTATCCAGAATCTCTGAAGTAGCCAAATAGCTCATGTTGATTTTTTTTGCTTACATATTTTAAATGAAATAGAATTGAGAAGTCTTCAAGTGAATAACCTGTTACCTGCAAATACATGCGTGTTATCCCTATTCTGTGGTTGTGTTTGAAAGCAAGTCTCAAATTGCATAATATAAGAGTGTAATTTATTTAGTTGATTTAGAAAATAAATATTAGCAAAGCTGATAGTAGCAATTTGCCTTTCTGATATGCTGCAGATAGTTAAATTTGATAAAGTTACCACAGGCACGAACTAGCCAAAGTTAAGCATATGTCTCATTGACTTCAGTGAGCCCGAGTTAAACTTCTTGTATTTAAATAAACTGAACTTGAAGGTGCTTAACTTTATTGGATAGATGCCCTATTCTTATTACAGATTATCTTCAGCTTATTTTTTCCAAAATTGTGTTGGAAACAGAAGTTTGCCAGAGTTGTGAATAATGGGTATTTCCCAACAGGCAAGAATTTGATGCACAGTATTTTTGAGTAGTTTTCTGTCTTGCATGGTTGACAGTATTTGAATAATCATTGCAAAACAAACTGCAAAGAAAAAATACTGGTTTGTTGTGTATTGCTGGGGTGCAAAATCTCTGACCTAAGGGCTAAATTTGGCCCACAAGGCCTCCCCATTTGGCCTGCAAGGCTGTTTCAGGTAACCCGTACCCATCTGTCCTATACCTGATGCCATAATGACATGAGTCTGGGCTGAAAGGGCTTTATAGGCACTGCTTGTTGGTTTTGTATGTAAAGCCTCTTGTGCAGCACTTCTGAAGTATCAGACAATCAGCTGATTGTCAGATACTGTGCAAATAGCTTTGCAAGCCATGTGCTTGGAAACCACTTAGCACAGACCTTGCAAAGCCCTTTGTGCAACACTTTCTAAATGCCCGACAACCAGCTGATTGGGGAAACACTGCACAAGTCACTTTGCAAGCCTGTGTTCAACACTTCCCAAAAACCTAGTGCAGGGCTTGCAAAGCTTATTCAGCCTTGTGCACAGCACTTCTCAAACGTCTGACAATCATCCGGTTGTCAGGTGTTTGGGAAATGCTTTGCACAGGACTGAGCAAGCCTCGTTGACCTATCTCTCCCATCCTCATGGGCCAACTTTGACAGGTGTCCGTCACCTGACATAATTATGATGTCTGATGATTGTGCACAAGAAAGGAATTTAAGCTGTAAACAGTTTAAAGTACAGAATACATAGAAAAATAGTAAATAATGTTGTGCAAGGACTTGAAAAAAAGAGGGCCGCCTCTGGATTTCAGTTGCTTTTTCTTAGGCAGTGTTTTTGTACTCATAGGAAAACACCTTTGGATTCAGTTGTGGGTGAAGATTTGAGTGGCTGAATTAAGTGGTGTAGTCTCTTTTGTGAGAGGAGGGAAAGTAGTGAGTTTTGATGGAATTCAAATTCTCCCACAGGTCCCAGGACAGGAATACTTTGGTTGGGCAGCTCAGAAACTTGAAAGAGCTCCCAGGAGGAAGGGAAGCCATGAGGCCCAATATACATGGATTTTTTAGTTGTGGCTTCGACATTCACGCCAGCCATTGTGACCTAGCCATACCAAAGGCAGTAAAGATGGCGAAGAAGTAAGGGTGGTCAAAATGGTCTCAGCAGTGGGGCAGGGAGAGAATCAAGTACTGTACAGGGCCAAGCATAGAAATTATTGACTGTTACGCAGCCTTATGAATGTTCCACCTGAATGGAGCTAGTCATTAGACAACCTGAAAACCTCTGCTCTAGTATCTTTTAATGCTTAAATATTCAGCTCTGTGAAGTTCAGATATGTTTGATGCCCTCAGAACTAGTATAGGGTACTAAACCCTTGAATTGTGGAAGATGCATTCTATTGGTGTGTGGGGAGGGCAGAGGAATGGACTTTTAAACTTTTCCTGTGCAGTTTCCTCCTTCCCACCTCTGGATGTCAGATAGGTGTTTAGGGGTGGGGAGGGTTTTTTAAAGTGGGAAAACACTGGATTGGAGGAAGCAAGGAGAGGAGTTTTAAACTGGGTGAAGTGGTTTTGTGTGTGTGTGTGTGTGTGTGTGTGAGAGAGAGAGAGAGAAATGCTTGGATGTGAGAAGAGAGGGATTGTATCTTGAAGAGAAATGTGTGTACAGAGAAAGAGCTAACACCTCAATCCATATTATCCCTCTCACAATTGTTTTGATTTAAAGAAATATTACAGGAGAAAGTATGACAGAATTAGCAAACAAAGTTTATTAAGGGAAATAGAAAACAGAATGAGTGCATAACTGACATTGTATTTATGACTCCGAAATAGTTTCTGTGCTCATGTCATAATAAACATTGGTTTATTGAGATAGTAACAAGCTTAGGCAAGCCTTGAAAGATTGGAAATGGGGGGTGGGGGTGAGTGCTTGCCACGGGGAGACTTCTGTGGGTGGGTAGACAAAATAGGTGCCTTTGACTTTTTCCATTTTCAAGAAACCTTGTGCTCATCAGCAGCAGAGGACGTGGGATCAGATCAGGAAGTTAGCCCTGCGTCTTAGTGTATATAGTGCAGTAAGGGTAAGTTTTCAGGAGTTCTTACTGTCTCTCCTAAAGGCCTCCCCTCAAGTTCTGAACACTGCTACCTGACTCTTGTTCCAGATTGACTGGAGCCCAAAACAGGAACAATTCTGTTTAAGAGCTGGAGATGTATTGCAGCATTTTGTTTCAGGTTTTTTATGTGTGACAGGGGTAGGTAGATTTTGTTTGGCCTTCCCCCCATTTCCCATGGTTAGATGGAACCCAGGCTATGATCAACAACGTTAATCTAAGTATGATCAACTTGAATCTAAATATGAAGCTACATGCAGAGGTAAACTAGCTAGCTCTGCCTCCCCCCCCCATCAGCTTGAAGATCAAGAAGGTATAGAGACTCCCCCACCCCCATCCTGATCTGTCAGAGACAGAAGCTTGTCCCTGTCCACCACCCACCCTGACTTAAGCTTAGAGCTGGATAGAGGATCAGATTTTCCTCTGACCTTGTGCTGTGTTTGAGATATCTGTTTGCCCAATAGATTACCCTAACTTAGAGAGGGATATGGGGGTTTAGGATTTGGATATAGACTTGTTCAACTTAGACTACTTTAAAATCAGTGTGAAAAGTTGTCAGTCATTTCAGTTGGGTCTCATAGAGCCTTTTGCCATACAAAGAACTTCTGTCACTTTTGGGAGCCACTCACTATGAAGCTAGGAAGTTTCTTATTCACAATAGTTCATTGCTTTGCCCAAACTGGGAAACTGTAGTTACCAGCTTTGGAGCAAGCCAGAAGTATTAAACCATGGTTTGAAGTTGGTCCTAATAGTCTTGGCTTGTTCCTAATTTGATAGCCATACTTCTCTGGTTTGGACAAAGGAAGGAAATGTCACGGCTTACAAATCTCATGGCTTAATTACAGCTTAAACAAAAGGGCTGTGTATATCTTAATACAAGATATGATCATCTGAACCAGCACAGTGTGTCCTGAGATTTTGGCATAGCTGGATGTAATGCACACTGTATGGTAACCAGGCCAATACAGAGACACTTAAAGGAAGGCATTCCATGTTGCTTCCAGCAGGTTAGGAGTTGCTTGGAGGTGGTTGTGCCTTAACATATAAATAAAAGGCTCCTAATGTGGTAAGAGTTTGCAACATTCTATACATCTCCTTTCATGCTGGCTACAAAACTAGTGTTACTCTTAAATTCTATTTAAATTAGAAGTTCTCTGTATTTATGCAATCTGAATACAGGCAGTTTAAAAATACTGTAAGGTTTTCACTTAAATATCTTTGCTAGTGAGGTGGGCTGGGAAGCTTTCAATAATGGAAATATTCTGTTGTTATATTTTTGTACAGAGTTCTCATTTTCTATGAAAGCATTGTTCCAGAAAATGAATAAGCAACAGAAAGACACATTATCAGATTTTGCTGTTTCAAAGTTACTAACCATTGTAAATCATGTACAGTATGAGTGTGTGTGTGTGTGTGTGTGTGTATATATATGTATATATGTATATGTATATGTATGAATATATATATAGAGTGTGTGTGTGTTTGTGTGTGTGTGTGTATAAGGTCTCTATTTGTAAATGTGTAAGTGAATTAAAACCAAAAGTATGCATAATCCAAGTGTGCTGAATCAGTTTCAGGCTCCTATTCTCTTCCAGTGTGATTTTGAGTACCCTTTAATTGCCATATGTTGCATATTGAAAGCAAAATCTTTGAAAGATTGTGGGAAGGATTTTTGAGAGAATGGCCATATTTTTTCATGCCACACTAAACAGGAGCATGCTGCCGGCTTACATGCTCCCCTTTCCCCTCATCTTTCCTATTCTGGTGAGAAAAGGAGTTTAGGAGCATTTGTTCCTTTAGTTTAACTGCATTTTGTCATGTCATCCAAACCAGCAAGTGTGTGTTAATGGAGACTACACCCTCCCCTCCATCCAAAGCAAAGGATTGCCCCAATGCCCAATCAGTTGTGACGATTGCTATGATGTAGGCAAAACCACTGGATGAGGTAGGCAAAACCACCCGGTGAGCAAATTCCTACCTGGCTGCTTAAAGAACGGCGATCACTGTAGTCACAGCATAGTCATTGACCATCAGCTTAAACCTAGGGTGGGTGGGCAGGGAAAACCCCCGGAAAGGAAAAAAACAGGTAGTGCCCCAGGTGCGGGCTGCTTAAATGGGCAAGGGGCGGATTGAGGGAAGCCTACCTGCTTCGTTGGCTTCGCCCCCTGGCACAGCCCGAGTCCCCAGCCTGCATCCCCATTTGCCAAAGCTGGGTGCCCGCTGGGATCCGTTCCTGATAGGCAGAGGGGGTTTAAGCCCCCACCGCCTACCAGGAAGGGCACTGCTGTTCAAGTTCCCTCATCAGGGCCCCAGTGAAGCCTCTGCCGTCCTGCAACACCACTGCACCAAGAGAGGTGAGCAGACTTGCCATGCCATCCAAAACAGCAAGTGTGTGTTTTAACATTAATGGGGACTAGTTTCAGAGAGTTTGCTTAAAGCTGTAATTGCTGGAGTTGACTCATTTAAACTTGCCATTGTTAAAACGAACAACAGTCAGGTGTGCCTGCAAAAGTTTATTTGGGGGGGGGATTGTACACTATGTTGTTTGGGCCCTCTGCCCCCCTTGTATTTTTACTGGGTTTGCGTGTAGTAAACCAAACCATGGCTTAATACACATGAGCAAATGTTAAAGTTCTCAAATCCTCTTCTTCAGTCCTGCTGCTGCAGTACAGCATGGGGCTGCTGCATATCCAAATCTATGGTTGTGGTTTGTCTTCCTCCAGACAAATTATGAGGCAACCAAGATTTGTTCTCAGTTTACCTTTTTTGTTGTTGTTTCCACTTCTGCCATGCTTTCTAGGCACGGGTCTGAGTGGTGTTTTGTTTTTCCCATCACTTTCCCCAGGAAAACCTGCTCTTTAGCACTGAATCAGAGTGAACATCAATTGGATTTCCTTGCTCTGATTCATGAAAGCATGGGAGAAGTGGAAAACTTCTTGAAGAGGAAGTGTGTGTGTAGGAATACAGGCTTTGATATGAAGAGTCATGTGTGTTCAACTAGTACTACTTTTTTGTCTTAGTTGTTGAGAGTCTGGAAACTTGAAAACTAATATTGCATAAATGTTAAGTTGCTATGCATACTACAACTTAAGTTCAGACAGTGCTCCTAAGTATTAAGGAACAACGTTGCATATCAGTGTTTGTTATGAATATGGGTTTGATGTCAAAATTTGTCTGAGAGTGTATTACTGTGAATGGAATTTGGAAATTTGGGAAATGGCTTCATTCTTTGAAGATATTTGGACACATGCTTTAAGTGGAAAAAGCTTTGATATCTCAGTTTTTTCATAAACCTGAACTATCTTTCCATGATTTATAGTAAGGAATGTATCGAGGATATTAAAGAGCCCACAGTTCTCTAGTAAATGTTTTTTGTTGTTAAAAAGTAGATTGTTTATCCTATGCAAGTTATATTCTACAGTTGTTTTAATTAGGACACTCAACTCTACTTATAGTAATATAAGCTATATCTACATAGTGATATAAGCACTTTCTTGATTAGACTGATAGCAGTTAAATAACGTATAGCCTTTTTTGTTTACGTGTGAGCAACAATAAATTATCATTTTTCAGATCATCACGATTGAATTAAAACTGTATATGTTAGGCTATATTGCCACCTAATGGCATAAGAGTAATTGCTTGCATTTCCCCTTCAATATTTTCCATGTTGCGTGCCGTGGAACTTTGCAATTTCCCAGTGAGAAGGTGAAAACTGGTGGACAAACTTTCCTGAAAAACAGTTTGCCCACCATTACTGCTCTTGCCCTACAGTGCACAGCTGCAGGTGTGTGGTTCATGCAGGGCAAGGAGGAACTATGTGTGCCCATGAAATGTCCTTGGCACTGAACAGGGCCTCTTTGGCAGCTTAAATCTAAAAATGATTGTAAGATGTAGGAAGCTTGAACTAATGTTGCAGTTGAAGAAGTGCAACGTGTCTTAAGCTTTTATCTGATTTGCTTTCAAAACAATATCTTAGAGAATTTCAGGCACGTTCAAAATATCTTTCTTAAATGCTTTGGCTTGTATCCAGTACTGTGGATCTGTTTGTGCAACAGAACTTCCTGTTCTCTTCTGTGCCCTCCAGTCCCCTGTTCATCCTTAAAATCAGTTTTGCAGGGTTGGGTTAGGATAGCTTGCCAAGAGACTATGGGAGTGCATGAGGGGGAGATAAAAGGAAACCGAAAATCCATTGGGTGAATGGAACTCCGCTAGTGCAGCATTGGATCCAACCTTTCCTTGCTAACATGTCCTTGATTATCTGATTATGCCCAGTAAAGTTTCTTTTCTCACTTTGCTTTATCTGTACAGTGGAACCTCAGGTTACGTACTGTCCTCCTTATGAATGCTTCGGGTAACAAGCTCCACTAACCTGGAAGTAGATGCTCCTGGTTGCGAACTTTGCCCCGGGATGCAAGCAGAATTCGCACGGCATGGCAGCAGCGGGCGGTTAAGAACGGTTTCGGATTAAGAACGGACCTCCGGAACTAATTAAGTTTGTAACCGGAGGCACCATGATATCAGATTCCATAAGTGGCAATGGCAGCATGTTTTGATCTTGGTTTGTAGGGCAAAAGCAGACCATAATTTGACAGTTTAGATGAAATGACAAATTGGCTTTCTGCAAAGCAGGGAGGGGTGGAAATTTTTGCATGCAAAGGAGGAGGGAAATACAAGCAAGCCTGAGGATCTTTGGGGTTCATTCATATAGGGCCAACCACAGCTTAAATCTTGTTTCATGTGAAAAGTTACTGGATCTCTTGAGGTACATGGTCTCCGTAAGTGTTGTATATTAAGCTGTACAAAAGCTGTTGAGATTAGGGAAATTGACTGATTTGGGACAGATATGTGTATTTGCACGGTCAAATTTGCTTCCACGCTAAAAGCTGACTGAAGGTAAACCATAGGGCATAATGCAGTGAAGAGTCTTGCTGTCTATAAATAGCAGAGACATGACCAGTTTCAGAAGTAAGATATAATATGCTTTTTGCCTTTTGAGGCTTACTCTTCTGGCAATAGGACGGAAGGCCATGGGGGTAAGTTGGTACAGGGTAGATACTTACGTTATGAGTTGTCAAATATAGCCCCAAAGTTATTTGGACAGTAATTCCAGAACCATGCCTGTGACATGAACTGAGCAGTGATAGTATGTATATCTGGTCTTTTAAAGTATGTGTCTTTATGCGCTGCTGAACATCTTGTAAACAGATAAAAGCAAGTCATAAACACTATTATGTAGAATGGTTTTTTTTCATACTGAAGTTGGTGGGACATAAAAATACTTGAGTGGTTTAAATATTATAGTCCAAAGAGATAAAACTTGAATGGTTTAAATATTATAGTCCAAAGAGATAAAAAGTAGTGCCTTGATAGATGCTAAAGATTTAAAATTTGTGGTTTGTATTCAGATCCACCTGCTGGAATCCATTTGAAATTTGCAGTGTTTGGATGTGAGGGTACAATGGCAGCTTGGATTTTCAGTCTGTTTTTCCAGATAGTGTTAAGCTCAGCTGAATCCATATTAAGTGTTTCCAGAACCATTGTAACATTTTTCTTCTTTTGTGTTCGGTTCAATCTTTTGAGCCATCATAGAAATCCAGCATTTCACAGCATTCACGCAACTCTGCTCCTGTTTTATTTGGACATTGGTGTAATAAGAAATGTCAACAGATATTGGTTTGGCTTACTAGTCAGCTGTGACTTCTAGGTCCTCTGCCTCTTCTAGGTCCTCTCCATGTGCACAGAGGAGGGACGAGGTCTTGTTTAGTAGCAGGAGGCTGGTTTGCTGTAGGCATGGTAGAGGTTTTCTCTGAGGACCTACTACCAATCTTCAGTTCATTCATACCAGGGGTGTGGATGGGTGTACAGTAATAGTCTCTTGTCCTTTATCTTGTCATTCATTTCAGATTCTCATTTATAACCCAGAAAGGCTATTTTAAAATCATTGGTTTATACCTAAGCATCTTAATATGTTTATAGACCTAGTAAACCTTAGTCTCTGTTCTTTCAGGTGGCTTTTCCACAGTGCTACTTGTGCATACACATGGTGGAGTCCGATGTGCATTGAAACGAATGTATGTTAATAATGTGCCTGACCTCAATATCTGCAAAAGAGAAATAACAATAATGGTAAGTAAAATAATACCTTATTGTCAACATATTTTTTAAGTATAATTGATTTTCAAGAGAAAACAACAACAGCATAAAAACATGTAAGTTCCAACCACTTGCAGAAGAACAAGGAGTTGAAGGGCTTTTGAATATATCCAAAGTGAAATAAATTGGACTCTAAATGGCAGAGGACAGAAGCCAGTTCAGACAGTGTTCTGTGGTCTTGGGAAGGCAGACAGAAGATGAAGACTGTGTGTGTGTGTGTGTGTGTGTGTGTGTATGTCCCATCACATATTCCATGAGTGAGCCTCAGGCAGCAAAAAAGTCAGAAGGTTTTTGCCTTTCCTTTGGCCACTTCTATATTGAAAGACATTTTTTCTGCATGCACAATACTGGCAACTCATTTTTTATACCAAGCATGTATTAATATAAAAAAAGTTTGAATATGCTGGCTTCATTTGTATTACTTTCAAACAGACACAGGAACTTCTGTGGACAAAAGCTTCAGAACCTCTGGCTGTGCTGGAAGAGAAGAGATGGGGAATGTGTGAGCCTGGGAAAGGCTAGGCTTATTCATTTCTTTCTAAATCATAGTTGAATGTGGTCTAAACATAGTGTAAAAACTAATAGAGGTTATCATAACATTCATGGGCAATACACACTACAGATTACTCTTCGTAGTCATTTCACTAGGATAGCGCGAATGTAACAGAGGCCAGGTTTGACCATCATATTAAAGCATAATTAAAATTAAATTGTGGTTTAATGTGGTTCAAAAGGTGTCACTGCACTCTTTCCCCCACTCCTTCCTTTGGTGCGCTGGGAAGGAAATGAACCAGAGGCTGACTTCATCGTACCTACAAACCAGTACTCATTATTGTTTTTTCTCCTTGGCGTCTGCCCATGTTTGCTTGTAGAGAAAAAAACTACAGGGGTAATGCAAAGCCAGTCTGTGGTCTGTTTTCTCCCCTGCGTGATGAAGGAAGCAGTGGTGGAGTGCAATGAGACCTTTTGACCAGCACAATTCTCATTCATGTAAAACCATAATTTAATTTTAACTATGGTCTAATGTGACTTCGGAACCAAGCCATAAATTCTATAGTTTCCCTCCTCTTCAAATCTGTAACCCACCCTTTTAAACCTAACCTGCAGTGTGGGACGCGTATCCCTCTTGTTCCGTTTTCTCACAACCTTTTCCTTCTCCTCTTTCTCAGGGCACACTTGCAATCCAGACATACTGGTTTAACAGTCATTTTGTCTTCCTTGAGAACCCTGGGAATTGCAGTTTTGGTGGTGAGACAGAGATGTTGAACAGAACTTCATCACCTGTATCAAATAACAGGCAGAGGAATCTTAAACTGCTCATGCAGGGGTCCTTATTGTGGACAGTTCTTCCCACTGCAGCACATTGTCCCACATTGTCCAGTAGCTCCCTTTGACCCTTGGTCAAAGGGGGGTTCTGGTGGTGGTGGGAAAGGGGTCTTTATGGCGGAGGAACAAAAGAAATCAGTTGTACAAGCTGCCTTCTGCTTGCCCAACATTGGATACGATCTTAAGCTATTTACTTAGTCTCTATAAATCGATTTGTCAAACTGTTTAGTCAAGATAATCACGAGAAGCAAATGTTTTAAAGTGCTGATAGACCTATAAAGCCATACATGGTTCAGGTCTAAGCTATTCTGAGAGAACATATTCCCTCATACGAAACCACTTGTGTTTTGAGAACTTTGGGAGAGGCCTTCTCTCAGTCTTGCCACCCTCACAGGCATACAGGGCCCTCTCAGTGGCTGCTCCAGGACTTTGGAACTTACTACCTAGATAAGTTAGACTGGCTCCCTCCTTGTTCTTCTGCCGGCAGGTGAAAACTATTTTCTTTCAATAGGCTTGGGGGGAGCTGCTTTTAATGAAAGGTATGGTGCCATGCTGCCTTTATTGTAATTATCAGCAGCTTTAATAGATTTTAAAATATATATAGTCCCTCCCCCTTTTTAGTGATTCTTATGTTAATTGTAAACTGCCTTGAGTCCTGTGAGGGGGAAAAAGAAGAGATATAAATAAATATATAATATTAATAGTGATATTTTAGATAGCTTTGACTATGGCATTTTAGGCTAATTGCAGTAATGCATGTATACTATTTTTTTCCAGCCCTTAAAAAAAGTTTATTTCTTTATTCCTAAACTATTATTTCTTTTTCAGAAAGAACTGTCTGGGCACAAGAACATTGTAGGGTATTTGGATTGTGCTGTTAATTCTGTTAGTGATAATGTTTGGGAAGTGCTCATCTTAATGGAATACTGTCGTGGTAAGCCTCTGTCACTTTAAATATAAAAAATTGTCTAACACACAATAGTTACTTTCATATGATAGTCCTTGCTATATTAAAAGTGCAATCTTACTCACTTTTTTATTCTGTGAACTGCCCTGAGATCTTTTGATGAAAGGTGTTATATAAAATTAATTAATTAATAAAATGTCTGTTCAGAAGTAAGTCCAACTGAATTCAGTGGCGCTTATACCCAGGCAAATGAGAGTCTTAAGGTGGTACTTCAACTTTTTAAAAACAGCGCTCATAGTTGGTCAGAGATTTAAAATGTTTGTGTTTTGAATAAGTAGTGTTTTCACTGTGCTAACATCCTCTTTAATGTAGTATTGTAATATCTGCCTTCTTTTTGTAGCTGGGCAGGTAGTGAATCAGATGAACCAGAGGTTGCAGACAGGCTTTACTGAGCCAGAAGTGCTAAGGATATTTTGTGATGCCTGTGAAGCTGTTGCTAGGCTGCATCAATGCAAAACTCCCATTGTTCATAGAGATTTGAAGGTGAGAGGAACTGAGAGGAATTCTTCTGTTCTTGAAATAAAATCTCTGTATTTGACTCCTGTTTTATTGCATGTAACAACACTAAGTTTGAATTAGATTTAGGTACGTCTGTCCCTTTTCTTTTTAAAGCTATTCACCAATTTTGAAAATCCTTGAAATAGATGTTTATGCGGTGATACAGTAGGGATTTCTTGTTTTGAACAAGAGTCTCCAAAAGTTTAAGAACAACTTCATTGTTTTTGAGTAACTTGAATGAAATAAGATATACTTTGGTATTACTGTAATAGCAAATTGATGTGCATTGCTTAGGAGATCATGTGCAACATCCTTAGATTTCATTTTCTTTGGATTAGGAATGGGGATAGGGGTTGAAATTTTGCTCAACCTGGGAAGAGCTCTTCACTCAAATATTTGAAGATCGCAAAGGTCCATGATTGTCCCACTTGCCTGAATCCAGCTGTATTGCCCTTTAAAGTTGAAAGAGGCAGTGCAGAGAGCCTTTTTGTTCTACTCAGCTAGGAAATGACAACTTTTTGGGAGCTGTATTTCTGTACTTTTCATTCTGGCTTTAAAGGGCTAATGACCTTCAAGGCCAGGAGAAAGAGCTCTTCTGCTAGCCTTTTAAGTTCTGAGAATAGACTGCCCAAATTTTTGCAAGGGATGTGTGGGTATGGAAAAATAGCAGGAGGATGAGTGGATTATTACTTTTGGATAAGGTATGAGAAACCTGTAGCTTCCAGGTGGAGTTGGATTCCATCTCTCAGTCCTGCTTGGTATGTTCAATGTTCAGGGACAGTGGGAGTTGTTCAGCAACTTTTGGAGGACCATAAGTTATCTATCCCTGGTTTAGAGGGTATCAAACTTTGCTACACCATAGGAATAACCACCAATAATGTGTTTGTAATTGAAGATTAGCCATTGTTGAATAATGGCATCAATCTGAACAAAACATGGCAGTGTAACATGCTGTGCTTAGCTTCTTCATTTGGTTAACACACTTTAACAATTGGATCTACAGCTTACATGTATTTGGCAATACTTTTTTTCCTTTAGAGCAATCTTAGGTCCCAAGATGTTGGACTACAACTCCCATCATTCCTGACTAATGGCCCTTCTCACTAGGGATGATGGGACTTGTAGTCCAACAATATATTGGGATCCAAAGTTGAGTAAGGCTGCTTTAGGGTATTTAAGCTTGGTCCTTCAGTATTGGTGCTGAAGTATGAACACTTTAAAGTGCCATTGACCCTGCCAGATTAAGACATTAAATGAAAGGTGACTGCTTGAAAATTAGGAATGCCTTCCATTTTATATGCGTGTGCTTTTTTTCTTTCTTTCTAAGGTTGAGAACCTTTTGTTGAATGACAGTGGAAACTATGTCCTCTGTGACTTTGGCAGTGCCACTAATAAATTCCTTAATTCTCAGAAAGATGGAGTTAATGTAGTTGAAGAAGAAATTAAAAAGTAAGTTCAATTTCTTAGGGCAGCTTTTCAAAAATCAGTACTCTGACAATCCTAGAATTATCTGTCTAATAACAATAGGAACACATGCATGGCAACTTCAAAGTGTCGTTCTACATATGCATAGGTATTTTAGAAGGTAAACATCATAATATGGTGAAAGATCCAGTTTACCACATGGATATATATCTACATCTGGATATGAGCTTGTATCAGTGCCTTTTAAAGCAGGATAAATACATTGATCTCTCTCTTGAGTGCTAGATGCATGATTTTCTGTTCCTTTCTCCCTTGTGTGTACTGTTATGGTAATCCTTTTCATGGTCTCTCTCCTTCCAAGGGTCAGTCCATGAATAGAGATTAGTTCAGTTCTTTGCTATTTAGAACACAAATTTGTATACGTTCTGTGATTATAGTGCCCTTTTTCGATGGTATGTTATAATTGTGGTTTGAATTCCCAGTTTCAAATTTACTGTTTAAAATCAGTACATTCAAAGAGCTATAATAACATAATTTTAAAAATTGCATTCAAGTGCCATTGGGCCTCTAAGATGCTTTTTCCCTTTTCCTTTTTGTTACTCTGTTGCAGCTTTCATTTTATTAAAAAAAAGAGTGAGAAAGCACTTGCCCTCTAGGCTGCAGAGGTCAGTTTAAAAATCTGATTTCAAAATGGTAAAGGCATGAAAAAGAGGCAAGTAGAAAGAAAAAGCAACCCTATTGACTTTACAAGTTCATAATTTTGTTACATTTTGAGGATACTTTCAGGATAATAACAAAAATGCTATCATCATATGGTGATACATAAAAGAATTGTTACTCTTTGATACGTTTAGGCTTTTGCCCATATTGCTGAATTGCATTGCCCCAATCTTAGTGCAGTAATGCACAGTCTGAAAATTCAAAACAAGTCTATATTTTATTGTTCACCTTTAATTATCCAATTATATGTTCATAGGTATACTACGTTATCATACAGAGCTCCTGAAATGATTAATCTTTATGGAGGGAAACCAATTACTACCAAGGCAGATATCTGGGTAAGAAAACTGAATAATTTTACTGTTGTTGAATAGTATAGAATTTGTTGCATTTCCCCCACTTTATGAATAACACCGAAATGGCTTGCATATCTGAATGTTTGTTCAGTCAAATATAGGGTAAAATACATAATCTCAATTAATAAATCATTATACTTGTTACTTGTTTCTTTGTGCTGAATCATGGGGAAAAATAGGATTCAAATTCTTGTAAAGTGCTTTAAATGAAAGCACTCCATTAGCAAATCTACTGTATATTTTGAAGTGCAAAAGGTTGATCAATTTACCATCTCTATGAAGCTTGACTGTGTGCCAGCAGCAGCAAGAGATGCTCTTAGCAAAGCTTTTTGTAATGAGTGTGCGACACTACCAAATTTCCGCTTAATAAATCTGTGTAAATCTGATGCTTGATGTGCAACAATGTCACAGTATATAAATACGTTTATAAATAAACAAACACAAGTGCTGAGATGATCAGCTTAGCAAAAACATTTTAACAGTTTTGCTGTTCTTGCATTCATTTAGAAAACTGTGAAACACCTCTCATTAATTAGTTTGGAAGCTGTGATACTTCTATTATCACTGAAGTGTTAAGTTTTACACTTAAGTTGTTAATGGTCAAATGCTGCTTGAACAGTCTTGGTATTTGGTGATTTCCCCCAATAACTGTGTTTCACCTGCTTTTTCACTTCATAGGCTCTTGGTTGCTTGCTATATAAGCTTTGTTTCTTCACACTTCCCTTTGGTGAGAGTCAGGTTGCCATTTGTGATGGAAGCTTTACCATCCCAGACAATTCACGTTACTCCCATGGTATACATTGTTTGATAAGTAAGTAACTGAGGCAACTTTCAAATTACATTGTCTGTGAAATGCTTTAATCTTTGATGGGGTGCTAAACCAAAAGTGAATTACCTTGCTGATTGAAGGTTTCATTGCATAGAACTTTGCTGAGTACATCTGTGGAAATAATGTATGTTTGCTTTCAAGTATATGATCATACCAATATTAAGATAAAAGGACAATCCTTCCCCAGGCCTTCTTGAGTGTTCGTTTCATTTTATTTTCTGCTCAGTGCTTTGACAGCAATATACATAATACATGTTGCATACATTATTGCATAACAAAATACATATTCTAAAACGATTCAATCCAAAAGTGCCTCAACAAACACTAATCAGTATATTGGGTCAGATCTAAATTTTGCCTTCTGCAAACAAAGGCCCTTTTCATCTATGGAAACTTTTTGTGTCGGCAGAGGGTTCTCCTGATGGACAGTGAGGAGCTGGCTTTGATTATATTGCTGTCCTTCTCCCAGCACCATCTCTCACACGGTTCTGGAAGGTTCTTTCCAGAAGAGGTTGAAGGGGAAATTGGTAGAAGCGTTTCTCCCTTTCCACCAGAGGCTTCTTCATGAGAAGAACTCTGTTTGGGATACTCCTGCTTATTGGAGTAATGCTAGGATCCAAGCCCCAGTGCCACAAAAACAAAATCTCAACCATAGCCTTAAAATGGAAAAATATAAGTTGATGAGAAAATTTAAGAAGGAAAATAGGCCCCCTCCAAATGTTAATGCATAAAATCTGTTTAAAAAACCTAAGGTTCTAATATAATCAAAGGGATTGCCAACCCGATTTACCTAGCCAGGCACAGTTAGAAAAAGTGCCATGGACACTAGTCAGAAATTGACTTTCATGGCGTAACACAACATGGCAGCTGTGGGATGTGTGGCATAACATTGAATTAGACACAGCCATTGCTCTTTTCTGGTGGTACACAGGGGTAGGCGAGTATGCGAGTAAAGATTTTGTGAATCTAAGTTTGGCCTTATTGAGGGGCAGTATTTCAGTATGAGTAGGAAAATGAGAGTACCCCAAACTTTTTTTTAGAAAAAAAGCACTGGATACAGCACAGTTATTACTACTTTTCTTTGCCCATTCCAGCCTGGGACTAGCTCAGGTTTGCCATGCAATCAGCAATGTCCTGTTGGTCTTGATTGTGGCGGTTACGCAGTAAGGCAGTCTCTCACTCTCACAAACACACATACACTCATGAACACAATAATGGTGTTGCTGTCCAATAACAGAGCATTTACCGGTACAGTGGTACCTCGGGTTACAGATGCTTCAGGTTACATACGCTTCAGGTTACAGACTCCGCTAACTCAGAAATATTACCTCGGGTTAAGAACTTTGCTTCAGGATGAGAACAGAAATTGTGCTGTGGTGGTGCGGCAGCAGCTGGAGGCCCCATTACCTAAAGTGGTGCTTCAGGTTAAGAACAGTTTCAGGTTAAGAATGGACCTCCGGAACGAATTAAGTACTTAACCCGAGGTACCACGGTACTATGAAAAATATACAAGGTGGCCACACCACACTCACACTCCAGCACACACATACATACTTACTGTGCACTTACAGATCTTATACACGCATGAATCTCTTTCTCTCATACATACCCATTTCACATATACATCTCTCCTTCTCTGCCCAAGTGCACCTCTCTCTATGTTTCACATACCACATATTCATAATCTCTCTCTCCCTTTCACCTCCCCCCACCCCAAATGCATCTTCCAAGTGCATCCCTCTCTCTCACACATGAACTGCTATAGGATTTTTTCTGGGGGGCATGTGGGCAAAGTAATACACTGAAAAGGGTGATACATGCTAATTTCTCACAAAAAAATGAGAAGAATGGTTTCTGTATATTTTACTTTGTATAATGCAACATGATAGAGAAGGCATTTTTTTCTAGATTGCATGGTGCCCAATTAGTTTTAGGACCTGGCAGATGAAAATAAGAGGCTCGCTGGATCTTGTTTGAGCATTCGGTTTCCCACAGTAGGCAATATATGCCTTCGGGAAGCCCACAAGCAGAATATGGACAACAGCAGCTGTTTCACGTTGTTTTACCCCCCTGCCTTCCACAAAAAACTGGTTGTGCGGTACCTGTCTGTCCATAGAAGCAAGGAAAGCTGCACTACAAAATCTATTTGATTCACTTTTATTCTACTTTGCTAAATCTAGGCTTCTTTCTTGCTGCTAATCTTTTAATCTGCTGTAATCTACAGGGTATATGCTTGAACCAGATCAAGAACAGAGACCTGATATCTTTCAAGTTTCTTACTTTGCCTTTAAACTTGCCAAAAAGGACTGTCCAATATCCAATATCAATGTAAGTAGATCTTACATAATGCTAATATTTTTAAGGTTAGCAAAAGGAATGGCACTAGCTTTTTGACTTTTTTAAAAAATGGGAACTCCTTCCCCCCTGTACAAAGTGGCTCTAAATTTGGTAACTTCAGATAATTTTTTCGAAACATTGCCTCATGGTAATTAAAAAAAACACACTGTGCCTGCTTTGAAAAGTAAATGACATTAACCTATGGATTTTTTTTTCATATCAAATGCAATATAAAATTGTTGGATGGTCTGGGCACTTTCTCTTTTTTGAGCTTTCCTCTTGGAGATGTCAGGAATTGTTAATTCAGTCAGTTAATGCAATTGGGTTGGTTCCCCCACAAAGTGTATTCAGAATTCAAGGACATAGTAAAGCAGAATGCTGCTATAGACACAATTTAGCCTACTGCATGATGAACTCTGCAGGTGCAGCAAAGCTTTTGAATTTGTTCTACTCATTCCCACAAAAAATCCCAGTAGTCCTTTTGCTCCTAGGTGACATAGAAAGCTTCTAAAGGGAGTTGCAAAAGCCTTGGTCTTTAAGCTTAATTAAGATTCCAGACTATGGTTTGTATTTCTTGGCATACCAGTGTCAGCTTTTTACTAAGTAGATATCAAAAATATTATTTATTTACTTACTGTTTAGTAAATTTATATACCGTATTTTTCGCCCTATAGGACGCACCGTCCCATAAGGCGCACCTAGCTTTTTGGGGGGGAAATAAAGGGGAAAAAATTATTTCCCCCCCAGGCGCGGGGATGGGGCGGGGGAAGCTCAAGCTTCCCCCGACCCCAGCCCCCAAACAGGCAGCTCTCTGCAAGCAGTGGGAGCGCTCCCGCTGCTTGCTGAGAGGTGTGCGAAGCCTGAGCGCGCGCAGGCTTCAGCATGCAGGCAAGTCTCCGCAAGCAGCGGGAGCGCTCCCGCTGCTTGCGGAGAGGTCCGCGAAGCCTGGATGCGCTGAGCTTGGCGCGCACAGGCTTCAGCATGCAGGCAACTCTCCGCAAGCAGTGGGAGCCCAGCGCTGGGCTCCCGCTGCTTGGGGAGAGGTGTGCGAAGCCTGGAGAGCGTGAGGGGTCGGTGTGCACCGACCCCTCTTGCTCTCCAGGCTTCAGCGAAAGCCTGCATTCGCCCAATAGGACGCACACACATTTCCCCTTCATTTTTGGAGGGGAAAAAGTGCGTCCTATAGGGCGAAAAATACGGTACTTCCCTTCATCCAAAGATCACAGGGCAGTGTGCAACATAAAAACACAAAACCTGTAACATAATAATAAAATGTATCACCCTTCCAAAACATTTAAAATATCATATTCATCCATAATTAAGGAATTCATTATGAAACCACCTCTAAATTTTAAAATGGTGGCTGCAGGAAATGTAGCTTTCTCTCCCCGCCCCCAGCGAAGCATTAATCACTCCCTGGACCCACCTCGGCATATCCCCCTGTAGGATATTCAATTCTGCCTCTCCCCACTGCATAGTTTACCGTTTTGCCTCTTCCCAACAGTAAGCCAGTATTTCAAGACCACTGAGCATTCTCAGTTCTCACACTGTTTTGGGGTACCCTCTTGGATTTTTTAAACGTTTTTTGTACTTCCACAAACCTTGGGGGTTTCTTCTTGTTCATGAATGGCAATGTTCTAGGTATAAAAGGACTGGCTGTCAGAGAATTGAGCTCGATATTGATAGGTATAATTATTTGCTACTGGTGCTACTTATTTTGGGACTTGCTACTTATTTTACTTTCAGAAGTCTAATAACGTGATTAATTTATTTCCCCAAGAATTCTCCTCTCCCTTCAACTCTTCCTGAGCCCCTGACAGCTAGTGAGGCTGCTGCTAAGAAAAGCCAAATAAAAGCTCGGTGAGTATGGCAGTTTTATGCACTTTTTGCACAAAAACATTGCACCTTAATATGGTAAAATCTATTTTTCCTTCCCTAACAAAAATTGTTTGAAAACATTTTTCCTTTTTCAGACATTGTTAAGCCTTGCTTGTTAGGTTGTCTTTTGTTCCTGTGCTGCTGTAGACTAGTACCAAAATATAAAGGATAACTGAATTCAGGAATAATCTCGAAGTATTTAAGACCAGCCGTGCACATGCATAGTCACAAATAAAAAGAGATACCTAATGTTGACTAGCAAGTATTCTTATTATATTTAGAAGAGAATATAAATACAAGCCAAATACATAAACTCACCAGAATAGTAGTGGAAAAATACTGGCTAGCCTGGTGTGATTGTTGAGGTTGAATGTCATCCACAAACTTCTCAAAATTACAGGTGTATGAGGGGATCATAATAGTGGGTGGGAGTCAACTAACTTTTACACATAGTAGACAGATTGAACCTAATTTAGCTCTATTCCGTGAGTCTACTCAGGGTAAAATTTTGTTGAAAATCACCCAGTGTTTCTGCTTTTCCACTGTGCTCTGTCCTCCCCAAACAGCTTGGGATCAATCTTTGCTATGAGCCAGACAGGAGGAAAAGTTGATGGTAATAATAGTGCTTCTGAAATGGGTCCCCCTAAACAACAACAACAAAAGATATGATTAAGTATTATCACCATCATCCATATGATGCCTGGGTTCCCACCCACAAAAAACATTTGAAACAATGGCTGCTGTAGGGCATGCAGCAAAGACAGGAAAGGGTTTCCATATCCTCCCCCCTCCCCAAAATCAACTAAGGCCCCTCTCAAGCAGCTTCCCTGCTCCATGTGCATGTAGGCAATAAACTACAGCAGCAATGGGAAGATTTGCATGTTTCTTCCACACACCACATTTTCAAAAAGTGATTCAAGGAGGTACCTGCTCCACATGCTCAGCAGGCAACAAAACAAGTGACATACAGTTCCTTTGTTTCTTCCCTTACCCCACATTCTTTAAAAGCGTCTCAAATAGCTGGCCACATGACCCAGAAGCTGTACGCCGGCTCCCTCGGCCAATAAAGCGAGATGAGCGCCGCAACCCCAGAGTCAGCAACGACTGGACCTAATGGTCAGGGGTCCCTTTACTTTTATTTAAATAACTAGTGGATCCATTGACCAGGAAATGGTTTCTGCACATGTTGCATCATAACTCTTTTTCTTGGAGGACTAGAGACATTTTTGAAACAGAAAAATGCATTTGTGGGCACTGATGGGGGCTACCAGTGCAAGTGGTGAATTGATTACTCCCACTACAAGAGAATGGAGATTGTGACAGTATGAGGTACACACACACACACGCCCTTCTTAACCTACTTGAACAAAATGTGCTTGCACAGGTCTACAGTAGTAAAACGCACAACTTTGATCACACATTGCACAAGAAGAGTGAGAAGTTGCACAAATTCATAATATTACTGTCTCTACGTCTAATGTGGAGTTTCAACAAAGAACTGCTTTCAATGACTCATTTACCTGTTCTGAGTGGAATATTGCTTTGCAGAAAGGAGAAAACTGAGATGGATCTTAAATTGCTCCTCCGTTCTCATAAGGGAGGGAGCAGTTTCTGTCCACTTCAATCCACCTCCTCCCTACACAATGTACCGCAGCATTCGAAGGGTCTCTCAACCCTCATTGCAAACGTGTGTGTGTATGTGCGCTTGCAAGGATCTGCAGAGGGAAGGGGAAATTAATGAAAGTGAATTCCGTTTCTAGGAGGAAAGTTAGGATTCAAGTCACTGGAGTGTGGTAATTCAGTTAACACTGGTTAAGAGCTGTTTTGAATCAGCTCTTAGCCAGTTTTAACCAAATTACTAAAACATGACTGACTGAACTCTGTGAAAACTTTAGTCCAATGATAGAGTTATTGCTGAAGAAACCTTATAAATTACTTTATGTAATGATTGCAGACTGATCCAGTTTCAGAGATCTGTGAGTGCAACAGAAGTCTCAAGTCAACACTGAGCCATTGACTACCTAAAATAAGTTTGGCACTCTAGATCCCTCATGTGTTAGTTATGTATTGCAGTCAAATAACTTGTGCTGGTTATGGGCTGGGTGTGCAAAGAGGAAGACAGGAGAAATTAAGGAAAGTGGCAGATTGAGCAGAAGCAGAGACTGGAATGAAATGAGAGGGGAATTCATTAGAGCACTTGATTTTGTGGATAGCAGTATTTTCATACTTGAGTGTACACTTGTTAGTTAAATTTACTGAATACACACCATAAAGATGTGTTGAATGGCACATGGAAGAATGCTGAATCAAGCTGTTGCTTCCTGGAAAGGAAAATATTTTTCAAGACCCTTCTTGTGGTAATTGCGCACATTGAGAGAATATATGGAAAGTTATTTTTGTATAAATGGCAGTGCAGAAGATACGCTTCTAATCTTAACTATACCCTTCTTTTTGAAGTTCAGAAATTTCTAGAATCTCTTTCATTCTAGAATAACAGATGCCATTGGACCAACAGAAACCTCAATAGCACCACGACAAAGACCAAAGGCCAATACAAGCACTGCCACTTCTAGTGTACTAGCAATTCAGAGCTCAGCAACACCAGTCAAAGTGCCAGTCCCTAGTGATTTCAACAATGGACAAAAAGGTAACTCTTCAAACTAATGGAGTGGATTTGAGTGAAAAGCATTATTAAGTGTGGAGATTAGATAGCACCTTTTTCCAAAGCCTTTGTGAATCCTTTTGACAAGTATTTTGTTTTGATTCCTGTATATCTGCAACTATGAGTTCCTCCTTTGCTTAATTGCCCAGTTGCATCATGGTATGAGAAGAGTTGCTACACAAAGTTGTGGTGACATACTGCTTTGGAAAACTCAGTGCATGGTCCTTTTGACAGGCAGCCTATTCATTCATGAAAATGAACACTGGGATTGATGCACCTTTTTAAGGAGATATGTTAAATTGCAAATAGTTGTATTTGCATATTGTTGTGGTGCTGAAATTTCAGCTTAACAAGGCCAGAATCACTGGAGACTTAACTCCAGAATTACAGCTGAGATTTGTCCCTATGAGACAGATTCATGGGCGGGGTGTGTGTGCCTTAAATGACTTAACTAAAGAAATACTTGCAAAGCATTCTGTAGAGGAATAAAGTACAAAGTTAATGGGTTTCTGTGGTGGTTTTATCTTGGAATAGAGAAGTTAAATGTGTAATTTACTAGGAAGCTTTCCGTGTTCAGACTTTAAAAATGCATTGAACAGATAATGTGCATTGAAAATATCCTAGGAGCCTCAAAATCTGGAAATAGCCAAGAGAGTATGTTGTCCCAGGGAACTAATCAGGCCCCACAGCAAAATAGAGTACTGCAACAACTACAGCAAGGTGACTGGAGGCTACAGCAGTTGCATCATCATCATCACCACCACCAGCAGCAGCAGCAACAACAATTGATTCAGGATGCATACATGCATCAGGTACCAATGTGTTTCGGCTGTAGTACAAACCAGTTTTCAGGTTTGCCTCTTCTGTTATCAGTACAACTTTATAAATATAACTTGCTAACATTCAGTTGATGGTTGTGCTCACTTTGCCCTTGGAGAAGAATTTCCTGCCCATGTCAGACTAGTTACTTTGGGCGTTCAACTTCATTTGAGAGCCAGTGTGGTGTAGTGGTTAAGAGCGGTAGACTCGTAATCTGGGGAACCGGGTTCGCGTCTCCGCTCCTCTACATGCAGCTGCTGGGTGACCTTGGGCCAGTCACACTTCTTTGAAGTCTCTCAGCCCCACTCACCTCACAGAGTGTTTGTTGTGGGGGAGGAAGGGTAAGGAGAATGTTAGCTGCTTTGAGACTCCTTAAAGGGAGTGAAAGGCGGGATATCAAATCCAAACTCTAGCTTGGTTAGATTACATTTCTGGAGCTATTTGTTCTGCAAGTACCCTTCTATTATACATTCTCTGCTTATGGCATGCTGATCTGGTTTATACTGGACACTGGGTGGGAAGAGAGTGAGGATAAGAAGTTGGAACAGTATGGTCCAGCTCTTATTTTGGAACAAAAGTTGACTTGTCTGACTTTTTCCTCTCTTACATAAAATTAAGCATTTACAGTAAAAATACTAAGTGCAGCATCTCAAAGTGCTGCACATGCCCCAAGGACAATTATTTGTGTAAAATCACTTGATCAGCTGGTATTCATGACTGATAAGAATTTGTCCCTTTCTAAAACAGTATCAACAAGCAATGCAACAGCACATGATTCAACAGCAGCTTTTGATGCGCTCTGCTTACCAGCAGCAACCTTCCCCTTCCTATCCAGCCATGGTAAGTTAACCTTTGAATACAAAATTCTGTTTACTTTGATTACTGATAAATATTACTACACAGATAAAGAAGGGTAATAATTAGCCGCTTAAAAATTGACTGCCTTAAATGGCATGACTCTGTTGATGGCATATTTTCTTAACTAAAGTCGCTGCTTTTTACAGAAACTGAAGGGAAAAGGACGTATTTCTTACTCTACAACAGCAAAAACTAGCTCTCACTCCAGTGGTTCTTAACTTGTGCGCTGGCACCATTCAGTCTCACTTATAGCCTCTGTACCATTGACTTGCAAATAACTTGGTAATTGTGTGGTACAGACATGGTACAAACCAGGCACAGACATTGTAGGTAACAAGGGTATTGGTTTGTTTGTATGTTACAAGATTATTAAATGGTACTGCATCTTTAAATGAGTATAGGATTTGTTAATGTTACTGGTATTTTAAATACCAACAGTTTATATTCAACTAAGATAGCTTTCAAGAAATAGCTAGCCTGTTTAGCCAAATTGTCCTTTTATTCTTTTCACCCCAGTTAAACTCACCAATACTTTAAATGAGGACTCCACTAGAAGTCTGTTTTTCTATCCCTTAGCTTTGTCTTTTTGTATTGTCCTGGGAATCTTCCCTCTAGTACTCCTACTAGTAACCAGAGTCCAGCTTTTTAGGCTGCTTCCCACTTCTTCCCTCAACACTGCAAACTGGCGTGGAATCTACACACATTTAAAAACCGTTCTGAAAATGCTTTTTAAAAAAGTGTTTTAAAAATACATGGAATTTTCCATAAGGCTCATCATTGCCATCTAGTGTCACATTGTATATTGCACTTAAAACGTTTTATTTGCAGCTGTATAGCTAAGTCCAGGTTCTCCATTCGTCTCGTCAGCCTAAGCCAGGTGATTTCAGCTATCTCTAGCAAGTCTTCAGCCACTAATCCACTCTACCTAGTCTTTGGGTTCTCTTTCTTTCCCAGTCTTCTTCCTCTGCTGTCTTCTTCTGGCTGATTCCACAAACACCAACCACCAGCAACTACAACTAGTCGGCTTCTTTTAATGCTGGCCAGCCTCTAGCCAGCCCCAGCCCCAGCCAAGCACAACTGAAAATTCTGAATCTGCACCTACCCACCAATCAAAATTGCATACTACCTATCCTTCTTTTGCACGCTGAGAGTTCTAACCCACAGCTGTAAATTAAGATCAGTTCATCTTTGCACCTTAGATACATTACAGTATAAATATCTGAACACATTACACAGTACTTGTTAAAACATAATTCAAAGTAACAGGTTTTCTTCGCTGAAACATTGGTGCTTACTGCAGCAAAGCAGTGAATGGTGTATAGCAGTGTTTCCCAACCGGTGTTCTGCGGCACACTAATGTGCCGCGAGCTGTTGCCTGGTGTGCCGCGAGCGAGTCCAAAAAAGGTTGGGAAACACTGGTTTCTCTTTCAAAAAGGAAACGTGGGTTAAAGCGGCGACGCCGCCTCCCACTCACTTTCCTGCTCTGGCTTCCCCAACAGTTTTCCGAGTTGCGTCACTGGATCTAGCCCCCTTTTCCACATGTGACACGGGAAAGGGAAAGGCCTTTGAGGCACCAGCGCGAGAGGCTGCAGCCTGGGAATTCCCTCGCCCTGCCCAAGGGAAAGGCAATGGCCGGCCCCACCAGGGAAGCACAGGAACTCTGGGCTCGCTTTCGTTCGGCCCGCCTGGCTGGGCCCTTCTTTGCTCCTCCCTACCACAGAGACGAAACCGCTTCTCGCTCGGTATTCGGGCCAGCCATAGAGGTGCTGAGGGGCAGAGCGCCCGGGCCAATGGCGCTGTCTTATTGACCGGAACTTCCGAGGTGAGCGTGCGGTTGGCCGCTCTAGGCTTTCCCCGCCCCTTCTCTCTCGGCGGCGCCTGGACTTGCGAGGAGAAGCCGGAAGCCGCGGGACTCGGGGCCACTCGGGTCTCCGTCTCCCTCGCCTGCCTCCTCTCCATGGCACCGGGCAGCGGGGGACCCGCCAGTCCCCGGAGCCGCCTCCGCAGCGGGACGGCAGCAGCGGCGACGGCGGAGCGGAGGCGGCGCCGAGGAGAGCGGTGACGCCGCCTCTGCCGCTCCCGCCGCTGCGCCTCCTCAGGCCCGGCCTGGGCGCCCTCCGCCATGGGCTCCCTCTTCCGCAGCGAGGCGATGTGCCTGGCGCAGCTCTTCCTCCAGGCGGGCTCGTCCTACGAGTGTCTCAGCGCCCTGGGCGAGCGCGGCCTCGCCCACTTCCGAGACGTGAGTTGAGACGCGCCTGCATTTGGTGCTTCATGGAATTGATACGCTGCTTGATTGTCGGGTGGGGGGGGCGTGCCGAGAAGGAACCCTTCAAAGCGGTTTACAAAAAAACAGAACAATGAAATTATCACTTTTTAAAAAACAACTATAACTTTCTCTTCTTCCCCAACCCTTGTCGTTGGAGGAGTCCCTCAGTCCCTCGCTTTGCTGCCTCCCCCCCCCCAAAAGCTTGGAGGTTCCCCGGCAAGGGGGAGGGAAAAAATTTGAAAGTTACACTTTCGTGCGTCCCTCCCGGCGTGACGCTGCGCGCTGACGTCACGGGGCTGTAATGGTGGTGTGCCTCGAGATTTTTTTCATCAAACAAGTGTGCCTTTGCCCAAAAAAGGTTGGGAAACACTGGTGTATAGTACAGATAACATATTTATTGTTACTGGAGGATCTTCTGTGTTACATTTTATTTTTCCTGTATTTTTTTTGCTTATGAAACAACAGGCATCTATCAACAAAATGCATGCCTTATGAAATGTTTTAACTATGGAAGCAAGAGTTTCATTTCAGGAAAAGTGAATAAATCAAAGATTTTGAAAATCTTGAGTAAAACACTCACATATTTATTTGAGTCCATTTCCTTGCATAAGACTGTACCTTGGAAATAATACCATTAATTTTAGTGCTTCCAAAATGGACTTGATAGCTATAGTATATAGTTACTTAAGTGAAGAACAAATTCCTCTTGTGTTGAATACTGGGATATAAATATTCTTGCCCATATTCACAAACAAACAAAACCATTTTGGCCATGTTGCCTCAATCTCACGATGAATTGAAATATTTTACTGTGCTTACACCATGTGAAAGTAAAGTCATATTTCATGTTTAGCATAATATAAAATCAAATGGATGTCAAATGCTTGGTTAGTTATGTCACACTTGTCAACTGATCTCACTCTTCCAAGTAATTCATTTTAATTTAATCGAGGGACCGAGGGACCTAGGGAGCAATCCTATGTTTCATTGGAGAAGTGCTCTAGGCTGTTGTGGAGCTACCTCTTCAGTCATAGGAGTCTGTGGTTGAGGTCCACCATGATGGTCTGAGGCCCTCCCTGAGGGATGAGGTAGGCAGAAATGGAAGTGCTCTGAGGGGGTATCCAAAGCTCCCATCTCAGGAGGGTCTCCATGTCAGCCACACTGCCCACACCTTCTGCTCTGGCTGCTGTAATCCTGGTGTGGTTTAGAAAGTGGCAGTTCCTCCACCACAGACTCCCCACCTCTAACTCAGTAGAATGGCTCTATTGATCCCATTGTTTAGTATCAGTAATGGTAAGTACATCTGTGTTGTTGATTCAATTTAGCTTTGATAATGTAGTTAAAGGTTATGTTTCTGCACACAATGAAATATAATTGTTTGTTGAAGGTACCATGATTTTCGGAAGGTTCACATTTTCTCCCTCTTTCTTTGAGGTGCAGCAGTACCAACAAGCTCTCCTACATCAACAAGCCCTTGTGAAGCAGTTGCAACCTCCGAAACATTCTCCTGAATTTCTTGCCTCTCCTCAGGAGTTTTCACCAGCCTTAATACCCCATTCTAAATCCTTTCCAACTCACGTTGGTGCAGCGTTGGACACACCTTATACTACAAACAGGCAAGCCCCCTCAGTTGATGTTTGTAATGAGTACAAAGACGTGCTGTATGATAGCCCTCCCGAATCTGATTCTTAGAATGCTGCTCTGATTTCTGTGGGACACCTTAATTGTTCATTATAGAATAATCATTACAGAATAAAATACCTTTTCCCCACAATTACAAAAGTCATTCATTTGATGTATTTTAAATTCTATTATCACCACAAGTAATTCTCTCAAATCAATTTTTACAGGACATCTGCCGCTGATGCTGAGTCTGTTTCCAGCTATCCAAAACAGAACATCAGTAACCCTCCTGATATGTCTGGCTGGAACCCGTTCGGAGAAGACAATTTTTCCAAGCTAACAGAGGAGGAGCTGTTGGACAGGGAATTTGACCTTCTGAGATCAAGTAAGGGACGCTTGAAGGCTTATTTCGCTTCACAGTAAATAAGAGCTCTTTAGGTTCAACCGGCAGTGCCAAAGACTGTTCTGTTCCAGGGTCACACAGTCTTGTTGTAGAAAATATTCTGAGCGTTTGAGGACAGAACTAGGCCCGCTGTGTGTCTTGTCCTTCTGTCACAAAAATGTGTGCAATAGAAATTAATTGTTTAGCATTTGTATTAATACAAAGAATGTTAAGGTCATCTCTTGAATACTTACTTTTCTTGAGTGTGAAATTCAAAAATGGAAAATAATGGGATGTACAACAATGCAGAACACCAGTCAGCTGCTTGCATTGCTTCACTTCGCAGTTGTTCCCTTGCACACTAGAACAGAAGATTTTTGTCAGTCTGGAATGCTTTTTGAAAATGACTGAAAGAGGGGAAATGACCTAGTACATTATGTTAATGTTTTGTAATGTCTTTTGAGTGGCTTAATGTAAGGGCTGCTTTATTGTTTGGACACAATAGTTGAATAAACTCTCTTAAAAGTTAAAAAGCTAACGTGTTTACTTGCAATCACTTGCACCTCTGCTTGTTTTCTTCATACATAATTTTCACAGAAATGAGTTATGGAGAAGGTATAAGGTACAGGGCAGGATAGAGATTCTGAATTTTGCAGAAAACAAATCACTCCACATGTAAATGACACTTACGGTATATGAAATCGGTGATGCATTCTGGTGCCCTAAGTTTGAAAGTAGCACTAGTTTAAAAGACTTGTAATTCAGTCATAAAGTCATGGTTTATTCTGAGCACAAGCCTTGAGGATCCCTTGCAATTTATTAGGGAAGGGAATTATTTGGGCTGGGGAGGGGGACAAGGTTTTATATTTTGATTTTGTTCTGTGAACCACCCTGAGACCTCCAGGTATAGGGTGGTATATAAATTCAATAACAACAACAACAACAACAACAACAACAACAACAACAACAACAACAACAACAACAACAACAATAAGTCATTATGTAGCATGCAGACAAAGAAATGTTGATTTTTCTGCTATGTTAGTATTTTCTAATGTTTTTTCACATAAAGGAAAGCATTAAAAAGTCAGAAAGGCATTTTCACATCATATTTGGAGCCAGAGGAAATGAAGTTTCCAGTCCTCAGTGCAACCATTCTGTGGGCAGTAGTTTTGAAAATCAGGCTTATTTTGGTAGGCATATTAAAAATATGATTGGGAATCTTTCACATTTGCATTGAAAGTCTGCGGATAAGCTGAGTAGAGCTGATCCTTTCAATGTCTCAATAGTGAGTTTGAAGACTTGGCCATTCTCAACTGTCAGTTGCCTCATTTTGCCATATTGTGCTTGACATCCTGATTACGTTTTGACACCTGACGTTGCCATATATTCTTTCTTACGTAACTAAAGTATACTAAAGAAGAAAGTATAGAAGACTTGACAGTCCTCAGCTTTGCAAGAATGTTCTTTATTTAGCTGAACCGTTACTGGATCAAAAAAGAAGTGAACAAATCATATATTCACAGTGTTTTCTATTGCATGCTGAGAATTTTTGTCTTGTAGAACTGGAAGGCTGTGTGAGTGAGAGGCTTTCGAGTGTCCTTTGGAGTTGTTAGATGAACAGCATGTCCAAACCCCGAGTATTAATGAAATTAACATTTACACTGTGGGAGAAAACTGTAACAAAAGTGTAGTACTGATTTGTATGTATCAGATAAAACGTCACAAGTTTCCTTGTTTCTGATGAACTACCATTATACCTGGAATTGTAGTTTCCCCACTAAATTAATAGAAGATTCTAATTATTGTTTATGCCGTAATAACTTTTGTATGCTTCACTGTTAGTTTAAATAACAGAATGTTATTTAAAGTGGAGCTGCTAGAACTACTTCAGCATTTTTGCTGCACTGTATGTACTTAATAATACAGTCTAAATGAGCTAGGTAACGTGTGGAAGTGAGACAAATAAGGATCAGTGTTGGCAAATTGGAAAAAAACCCTCCAGTTTCTGTTTTGCCCCCTAGTTTTAGTGATCTGAGAGCAAGAAGGATACATTTTAATTGTGGTTTGACTAGTGTACACAATTATTTAACACTACAACAAATACTGTTCCTCATAGTGTGAAGAAGTCACGCATAATAGCCTTGAAATGTACATTACTTAAATATTTCTTCATGAACTTTCTGTATTTAGTCTGTCCTCCCCACCCCTTTTTGGTGGTCACACTTGAATCAGGTCTAAGACAACACACCAATCTTCTACCGTGGCTTTTTTAGTGTTTGCATAGAACATGAACCTTTATAAAAGCCTCAGTTGGCCAAATTACTTTTATATAATTAGCAACGCAGCATAATAAGCTGACTAAATGTTTCAATCAATCCTGTTTGTAAATTGCGTTTATGTATTCCGAGAATGGGAATTAGTTATGCTCTTCAAAAAGCATTTTGATATGTATGTAGAAGAGAAACTGTCCTGTATCAAAAATCGGTTGGCTGTTGAGTTTCTTTCTCTTGTAAAAGAAGGAATATAAAACTTAAGGAAATTTAAGCACCTTTTTATTTTGCCAAAACATGGCTTTGCTGTCCACATATTTAAATAATTGCTTAAGGAATATTTTTCATTCACTGTGTTTTTTAAAAAAGGTTGAACATACAACCTTACCTGTATTGTCCCTTACAATGTTACAATTCTAATTAAAAATATTTACATTTTGTTGTCTTCGTTCATCACTACATGACCTTGGCTCTGTGAATACTCAACATCTATATTTCATTCAGCAAATAGTAAAGATTTCTAGACAATTGGGGCATGTACAAGGAAAAGTGCACTTGCTCTAAGGTTGCTTTTTCAATTTTTGTACTGTTGTTTAATTATTTTAATGTGACAATTTTGATGCGAGTAGCTGAAACTGTCTTTAATGACTATGGCTTGAACTCAGATTTGCTTGCATAGGTGGCAGTTTCCCATTCTGTCCCCCATTATGTATCCTTCTGAAAAGTAGCCTCTGTGGGTTTGGGGGATCCTTCAGAAGAACATGGGATGGGACCTGACAGACTGCAGTGTGCAATTTGTCAAAATTGGGAAAAGGTGCTCAGAGGTGGCATGGGGGTGGCCTCTGGAGGTTGTGGTGTAGGGGAGGGAGCAGGAAATGCCACTGTGTGAACTACTCTACTTCTGCAAGTCCGGTTTCAAGCCAATATGATCTGAATCAGAATTGGAAACTTGTTTACAATGCTAAGGCGCTTTTTTCGAATTGCTAATTACGGATTTTTTTCAGAGGGATATTTGAAAAATACATGGGCTGGAATCTAAACACTGACTTGGGTATGCTCAAACACTTGCACGTTTCTCATAGTTTACATTGAACAGCAGACTAGAACTAAGAGAAGAGCTGCAGCAACAAAATGGCAAATCCTCTGATTCAAGGAAAAGTACAGAATTTTAACCTCACAGACTTTTCAGCAATTTTGATTGTTCTTCTTTTCTTTTCTTTGCTAAATGTCTGTTGGTTCTCTGCGGGCTGCTCCATATTTGTGTGATGGAAAACTTGCTGGAAGTGGTGGTGCAACTTGCTATTTCACCTCACTAGCTCGGTTGCAGGAAGTTGATAAGGCTTGAATCAGTCATTGTTTTTATAAGACCTGTTGTTTTTTTAATAGTGTGGCCTACCATGAGTCTTTAGGTCAGGGCTACCCATATTACTATTTTAGGAATTTATGGACAAACCCCACTGAAACTATTGAAACATGGACGTGCATAATTCCCCTTCTATTTCTGTGGGGCTTTCAATAAGAGTCTTGGGATGTTGTGCCCATGAATTTTTTCAAGAGCTGGTAATAAGATACATCTGTTTATTTTCAGCTGGCGTAAAAACTGCCATTTTTATTTTACTTTTTTGTTCTGTTTTCATTTTTATCCTTGCAGATAGGCTCGTGGAGAGGAGAACTTCCTCAGATAAGAATGTGGAGCCACATTCTGTTCCACAGAACCATCCTCCAGAAGATCCCTTTGGTTCTGTACCTTTCATTTCTCACCCAGGCAAGTTACATAATGTAACATCACTGCTTTTCATTTAAATATACCTTGATAGTGCATTAGGTTCGTTCTTGAAATCAATACTTGCTTCAGTATCTTTCCTATTCCTGCTGCTTATCTAACCCAGAACATGCCTGATAACTAACACCAGATACTGAATTTTAGAAGACTTTCCCCCGCTATTAAACTTACTGGAATGTTCATTGCAGTGTTAATCCTTGCAGTATTTCTGTATTTTCATATTTCTACTGCATATTTACGATATTCAACAGCTGATCAACTGCACAAGCTCTGGGCTGGTCACCTGCCTTACATAATTCAGAAATGTGTTTTAAAGTGTCTCAGCATATTGGGAAGATCCTATTAAGTGATACACATGCTGTTCACAGTTAGTTGAAACTTGCTGGACTCTTGCCCTTATTTTGATACTTAATTGGAGTCCAGATATAAAGATTCATCAATGCCTACTGAACCCTAGGTGCAGAGACTTTCATGTATCCAAATAGATTTTTGGGGTTTTTAGGGAGGTGGCAAAATCACCCTTAGCTGTGCCAGTCTTCCTATCTAGGATGAACCTTTCTTTTCTGTGTTTTGCTAGAATTTAGTTGCATTTCACTTAAATTTAGTTTTATCTCTTAACTGGTTGAGGTTTGTTGGGTGACAACTGTTGGTCACACTCAACTGAAAAGAACTTAAGTGGTTTTAAGTCCATTGAGTATGTCTTGGATGTTTTGATTTGTTTCTGTATCACAAAATCTCAATTAAAATCAAACCAACATAACAAACTCAAAGCAAAGTACATTGAGAAGTACCAAATAAGTCACCTGACACTGATGGGTCAACAATGCCTTGTTCCATTTTGTCCTGGTTCTTCCTGGATTCTTAAGCTGTTATATCACTATCCCACCAAACGCTAAAAACTTTTCTGAAGGGCTGTCTTCAGATGTCTTCTAAAAGTCATATAGTTGTTTTATCTGTTTGACATCTGATGTGAGGGCATTCCACAGGGTGGGTGCCATTACCGAGAAGGCCCTCTCCCTGGTTCCCAGTAACTTCACTTCTCGCAGTGGGGGAACTGCCAGAAGGCCCTCAGAGCTGGACCTCTGTGTCCAGGCTGAAGGATGGGGGTGGAAACACTCCTTCAGGTATACAGGGCCAAAGCCATGTAGGGCTTTAAAGGTCAGCACCAACACTTTGAATTGTACTGGGAAACTTACTGGGAGCCAGTGTAGATCCTTTAGGACTGGTGTTATATGGTCCCAGTCGCCGCTCAAAGGTAGCCCCACGTAGAATGCATTGCAGTAGTCCAAGCGGGAGATAACCAGAGCATGTACCACTCTGATGAGACAGTGCGCAGGCAGGCAAGTAGGGTTCCAGCTGGCATACTAGATGGAGGTGGTAGGCAGCTGCCCTTGACACAGAATTAACCTGTGCCTCCGTGGACAGCTGTGAGTCCAAAATGACCCCTAGGCTGTGTACCTGGTCCTTCGGGGACACAATTACCCCATTCAGGACCAGGCAGTCCCCCCCCCACCTGCCTGTCCCCCAGAAACAATACTTCTGTGTTGTCAGGATTCAACAAAAGACAATGATTGAGGCGTGTTTAGAGCCACCCTCTAGCCTCAATTTGTAAAATTTAAATTACAATAATGGAATCAAGACAAGAAAATTCTCACTGTTTCAGATGACTATAAATTCAGTTTGTCTTTTGCTAGTTCCTTATTACTGAAAGAAACAACTTTCTCAGTTTCTACTTGATCAATTTCATCATCGATGAATAGAATACAAGAGACTTCCATATTATAGACAAGTTTAAAGTCCAGCTGTGTATTTGATAAAGACATACAGAAACATACATAATTTCCAGGTTTCGTCTGTCCCTCAAAATAAAGCAGCCCCTAAATCCGTCCATGCTTGTCATCTGCCTCTCTGCCTGTTGCCAAAAAACAGTGCAGATTTAGTTGATGTGTCTCAGTAATCCTTGGTGCTGACATGTGGCAAATTGTTGTGAAATGATGATGGCAGTATGTTACCAATTCAGAAGGAGATTTAAAATGGTTATGCCTCTGCTTTCTCTCAGTCCCTGAAATGATGAACTAGCAGAAGGCATGTAATTACTCCAGTTGTTACAAGCCATTCATCCTCTTATAATCGGATGTCTAGAAAAAGAACATCAGAACAGAAATATTCCTTGAAGATTGGGATCTTATGATTAGATGTTCTACCTGCATTGAATTTGAAGGAAGAACAATAGCCTTATACAAGAGGCAAACCTGATTAGAAGAGATGTAATCTGCACAATACATTACAAGCAGATGTTATGCCACAAAGTTCTTCAGCTCTTCATAAATTTAGATTTGAAATGTTCGTTGAAGCAGTTTGGAGATTACTTCAAATCTTTTTCTACATGTTGATCTTAAAGCGCCTTATTACAACATTATCATGGCATTAATTTAAAAGTGAACTTGAGATTTCCCTCCTCTTGAGCATTTGCCCAAATGTAACAATGTGAAATGAAATATGGATTTGTTTGGTCTGAGCTGAATTGATTTTGAAATAGGTTAGTGCCTCTTGTGTGCGGAAACATTTTAAAAATAGCATTCTGTGAGAGAAGTAGTGCTGAATTACTTACTAGGACTCTGACTTGGGCCTAGGATAATTTTGAATGCGGTGCTCCTATAAAGATAAATTAGAAATCTGTGTTCATAGAATCATAGAATTGTAGAGTTGGAATGGACCATGAGGGTAATAAAGTCTAACCCCAGCAGTGCAGGAACCTTTGCCCAACATGAGGCTCGAACCCACAACCCTGAGATTGAGAGTCTCATGCTTTACCGACTGAGCTATCCCAGCTTCAAAGAAAATAAGATGGGCCTTTTAAGGTATGCAGAAGAATAGAAGCACCTACAAAGCTCTACATGAGCTCTTGGTTCAGATCTCATATCAACAAAGAACTTACTACATCTTAAAAATTGTCTGCCCTAAGGGAGGAAGAAATAGTTTTCTGTTTTCCACATGTGAATAAAAGAATGCTCGTGCTGATAGCCATTTGAAAATTGATATTCCAACAACAAGGTTGTGTTATACTCATGTGGAAAGATTAAGCTTTTTAATCTTACAAAATTACATCCATGTAAACAAGTACAGTATCCACGCAAATGTTGAAAATGGCGGGATTTAGATGGCATGGACATCTACATTTCTGTTATTACAGCTATTCCTTTGGGAAATCTACATCAAGAGATGAAATCTACATTTTAATTCGACTTAGAAGAACCTGACACTGGGAGTAAACCTGAAATAGCCTGAAGATCTAATCACCTGATCTTTCTACTCATTCCTTAAAATGCATGTGCAGATTTATTTTGAATTATTTTTATGAGACTGTAGAGAGTGAAGGTTCTTGAATATTGAGATCAGAGTGCAGGTTCTCCCCCCACCCCCAAAAAAATATTCCTTGGGTACTAAGCAGTTAAGAATGGAGTGCCCATGCTCTGCAAGTATAGGATAGTTTCCCAGGGCCATTAGATTTCCCACTATTGGAGGGATAACAACTAGCTATCATCTAATGGGCTGTTGCCTTGATTCAGAAGAGCAGGTATTTACTTAGGTATTTTTTGCATGTTCTAGGGTGGTTGAAATGGGGTCCTCTTCACATTACATAATACATATGCAAATCCCATAATGCAGCAAATGCTGTACAATGAAAAATAAAATTTTCTCATTTGCCTTCATTTATTGTGAAGTCTAGCACCACTATTAAAAAAGGAAATGTGGTCCATCTCAATGTGTAGTAGCAGTGTTAAACGTATACAGTATGTTTATCCGGAGTGTGGAAAATTAAGAAGAAATTGAAGTTCTCTTGCATATTCTTTCAGGTTCCCCAGGAAATGAAATTAATAACTCAGACAGCAGTCTAGAGAACAAGGTAGGGAGCCCAACCAAAAATGAGAGGTCAAGCCAGGCTATTGGGGACCGTGAAAATGTAAAGAAGGTGAGAGAAGGAAACACGAAAAAAGGAAATGATGAATCAGAGAGTGACTTTGAATCAGATCCTCCATCTCCTAAGAGCAGTGAGGAAGAGGAGCAAGAGGATGAAGTCTTGCAGGGCGAGCATGGAGATTTCATTGATGACAACGATACCGAACCAGACAACTTTGGCCAGCATCCTCTTCTAATGGATTCTGATGAAGATGCAGAAGATGATGATAAACCAAGTTCTGACTCTGATTCTTGTCATGCTAGGCCTGTGGATGAGATGCCTTGCAGCAGATACAGAGAAGGGACTACCAGTGTTGAAAACAGGGAGCCTAATGTAACATTTCCCGTGTTGACTGAATTGCCAAATACAGTAACCAAGGTGAGCCCCAAACAAGAATTTGATGTCTTTGGAGCAGTTCCATTCCTTGCTCTTCATTCTCAAGAGCCCAAGCAAAATGATAGCAAAGGTTTCTCTCCCCAGGCTACGCTTCCAGGCTTAGACCAAGATCAGGATGACTTTGATGTCTTCACCAAAGCCCCATTCAGCAGAAAAATATCTCAGCAAGATGACTTGATTTCAGGTTCTGAAAACCAACCTTCTCCCATATCGCCCAAAAGTGTGGATGCTTTTGGCTGTATCCCATTCCCTCATTCCATCCCAAAGAATGACGAGAGTAAAGAGGACCTGTTTGGGCTTATCCCGTTCGAGGAGATAACAGGGAGCCAACAGCAGCAAAAAGTGAAGCAGCAACGCAATCTGCAGAAACTCTCCTCTCGCCAGAGACGCATGAAGCAGGAAGTATCAAAGAACAATGGGAAGCGCCACCATGGTACGCCAACAAGCACCAAGAAGACCTTGAAGCCCAGTTACCGCACACCAGAAAGAGCCCGCAGGCACAAAAAAGCTGGCCGTCGGGACTCCCAGAGTAGTAATGAGTTCTTGACAATCTCTGATTCCAAGGAAAATATAAGTATTGCCCTTTCAGATAGCAAGGACAGAGTCAACCCTCTACAAGCAGATGACAGTCTTCTGGATCCCTTTGGAGCCAAGCCTTTCCACCCTACGGAACTGGTACTTCTTCCACAGCATCAAGGTTTGGGTGATCATTGTGGAGACTATAATGCTGTAGTTCCTGGTAGACCTAGACAGAGTTCACTACTTGGTACCATTCATTCTGGCGATGGGATAAAATTAACAGATGATTTTGGGGCAGTTCCTTTCACGGAATTTGTTGTGCAGACTGTGACATCTCAACAAAGCCAGCAGCAACAGACAGTGGAGTTGGATCCTTTTGGGGCTGCTCCATTTCCTTCCAAACAATAGATTGAACCAGGAGCACTGTTGCATTATTTAAGGATTTTCTGTACCACCATAAACTATCTGGTTCAACTGAGGAGAAACTTTTTTTCTTAGTACAATTGATTCATTTCTCAGTAGAGAACCTCATATTTTAAAATCTGCTATCTTAAGCATACAATATTGAGATGGCGAAGAGGTAAAAGAATTTCACTAAGACCTTCTGATCTCTTTTCAAAAGCTCCTATCTGTTGTTGCAGCTACTGCCTATTACTTTATCAACAAACAGCCATGGTGTCCTTTTTACCATGTACTCTTCACCAAAGAGGTCATTACAAGAACGGTCTGATTTGAGGTGTGTTATAACTGGCCTGAGGGGAATGAGAAAATGCCTAAATATGTAAGAAGCTGGATTGATCTGGGACTGCTTCACTTGCTTGTTGTGGGATCCCTCCTAAAACATCTCTGAACTTCTGAGGTTTCTGACTTGACATTAGATTCCTAAACATCACAAAAAACCCAAACCTTTGTAGCTGTGGTTCCCAGAACTCTGCTTCCCTCCCCCCAGTAAGTGCCATTAATGTCAAACAGGGATAGTTCTAACTCTTAAGATCTCAAGAACTTAGTGGAATACAATATTAGATAAAGTTGGGAATCAAGGAGGAAAATAAAAATACATAGCTGGATTCTGCAGCACTTCGAAGATTATACTGTTCCAGTTTGGTTTACCTGCATATACAACATTCGACAAGACAGAGAAGACAAAAGCCGGAAATTTGGTGGCAAGTTCTAACCTGTACAGCTCTATGATAAAGTAGGATTTTCACCTAATGTATTTTTCTAGGGTTTTGTACTCCGTGGTATACCCTAGAAATGTCTTTTGAATCACTCTCACTTAACTCGTCCCATTTAATATTTTTGAGTGCATTCTGTCTCACAATATTGTACTTATCTTGAGAGTTCATACAAAATACACGTAACTCTAAAGAAACTTTTAACTTGAATTTAGGCAGTTTCCAGCACTGGAGGTATAAAAACTGAAGCCTTTAAAAAAAATGATGCTGATTTGAGTCTGCTACCAGTAAACTGCATAGTAAACCACCAATGCCTTACAGCCAGGACCATTGTCCTGTCATACTTTTACCTCTGAGCCATTTGGTGCCCTTGAGACACAGTTTAAAAACATGTAGAACTTAGAAGGTGAGTATTTGATGCATTTCTGAACTTCCCACGTGGACAAAGGTGTTCATAATGTCCTTGGCTGTCTGTGGCCCATTCTTGACTAGCTGCGGGAGCTCTGGCAGAATATGTTTCACATTTCAGTTCCTTGGGCTACAATCTAGTCCAGCTTGGCTTTCTTTTAAACATGTAGGTAACACTGTAGGTTTAAACACTTTTAAACACTGCAGTAACCAGCTGCTCCTAAATCATACAGAAGTGAGTGGTCAGGATCCATGGAACACTGCAATGTAGTTCCGGTGCCTATGCAGAAGCAGCTGACCCCTTGCTCCCATGAAATATAGCAAACTATATCTGAAACTGAAATGTTTCATATGTATTGGGTCAACTGTATAAAAGGAATCAAAATCCTACTTCATGCATACAAGCCTGAAAAGTTTCTGGATCCTGGGCTTTGCATAGCCATTCACATTGTAAATCTGACTTTACGCAAAAGGTACAAGAACTGGGCTCTTCAGGTATTGTTTACCTGACTTGAATATGAACTTGTGGGATTAAGAAATCTAAAACAGTTGCTGCCCTGGGTGAATGACTTTCCGTAAATGCTTTCCCAGCAGTGGACTCTTGCTCTCCAGCTGCTGTGCCGAAGCAAAATATCAAAAGAAACTTTTTTTGTGTGTGTAACATGATTCTAATACAGGATAAATTTGACAGAGGCAGAAGAACAAGATGCTTTAAAAAACGAGAACTTTAAGAAAATTTGATGGGTTTTTGGGCGATCAAAATATGATTGGAAGCTCTCTCCAGATGTATGTTTCTAGTCCTGCAATGTTCCACTCTTTTGTCATATCAAGCACAAATCCCAGGTCAGTTAGATGTCTTGTCATTCTAAATATTTCTGTAAAGCACATACGGCAAAAAAATGGCTAACTGTGCACATACCTCAGAATGCCTGCTCTTTTATTCTTGTGCCAAAGCCTCTTTGAGCTAAATACAGGTTTTGTAACAAAGGTTTATTAAAACTGTAACCGGACAGCTCTATTGAAGTGCTGCTTCAACTGTGACAAGATTTCCTACCCATGAAGAGATCAGATGCGTGTTCCCAGCAAATGAGCACACAAATAGATGCAGAGAGCAAACATGTATATGTCCCTCGTGGTTGTTTCTTCTATGGAAAGGTTTTCTGTGGATCAAACGTACAATGTTTGAAGCAGGTTGGAGTTGCAGAGTTAATCCAGAGCTGTCCACAACTAGCCGATTCCAATGTAATAACTTCTACTTGTGCGCTTGTAAGGTCTTAAGTGCTTTCAGGTGGCACAAAATAGGCACAGCAGCTCTGGTAGTCAAGTTAACAGTCCCATTAAAAGTAGTTGACTTGTCCTGTTGATTTTGACAAAAAAAATTTTTGGCTCAGGAACAGTATCTAGTGTCTGATCTTATCCTGGCATCCGGTTGGTAGCCAGCTTTTATATTCCAAGCTGTCTGAAAAATCCTTCCTTTCCACAAGACTCCATGTGCTGTGAAATACGAACACTAGATTTAGAACAACTTGGTCATTTAATTATTTGTAGTAACCTAAAACCATTGCCTGCATTTGTCAGAAGGGTTTTCCATATATCTGTACTACATGCTTAGTTATTGGCAGATAATTCCATTCTGAACATTTTGTTATTGAGATATGGAATGCCTTTGACCCAAGATGAAAGTAAATCTTATCCTGCAATAATTCAAAGGCAGTGGGGAACGTAGAAGCAACACATTTGCATTGTTCTAACAGTTTCGCTACTATTTATCCTAAGAGTTTGTTGGTATAGAAAATATACACATTTTTCTCAGTCATCACTTCAGGTCCTGAGACACACTTTTCAGCAGTCTCTTGGAAGACACCTGCACTGCTTGGTTCATGCTGTTAGCTTGGCAGTGTAGAGTTAATAATGGATGCAACTCTGCAGGACTGGGCCGTAGGCAAAACGTCTGTAGCATAACCCTTTAAGGCCAAAATAAACGTGTGGCCATTGAGATTGTTGCCAATATTCTTTGCTTTCTCATAGGGCCTTGCTTCACGTATTTACTGATTGCATATGACTTTATTTTCATAGGTTTTTGTAAATAAGAACTTCTGTTGATTTTCCTTTGTGGTTGCCGGGGTATACTGGCAGACCCCACAGAATTAATTTCTCCCTATGTTTGTTTGTTGCTAAAGAGCTGCAGAAAGCAGGTTTGATAATTTCCTTCAGTTCTGGACTTCATTGAAAGAAGTGATTGGTAGTTTGGGAGAAATATTTTTGCTTGCATTGTGTACGTGTACATATATCTGAAATCCAGCCTACCATGGTCTTTCCTAGAACCATAGGAAGATTGTGAAGTATTAGTTCATATTGGTGGCCGCCAGATGGAGGATTTTTCACTACTCCAATGGTTTGACATTTCCAATTAGCATATAGCAGACAGCTGGGTACATCTTCTAAAATCAGCTGCAGAATTAGTTCATCTTGAAGCAGTGTTGCGTGTTACTTCTGACATGATGGTCACCCTAAGGTGCTTTTATTGTACAGATTAATATAGCAGACATGCTCCTAAAGGTTTAAAAGCAACAGGATCTGGTTCAATGTTAGCCATCATTGGTAAAATCAGCTCATGGTTACTATACCATCACCCAAATTTGTGTGATTCAGTTCTTTGAAGGTACAGTTGTTGATCTTGGTGAAAGAAACTGAATCCATACCCCTATCCACATATCAGTGGGGGTGGGTGCTTACTATTTCCATAATTATTCTGTAGAAAAGGAGGCCTATATCTTACAGCTTGATCCTGCATCTCTTGAACTAGGTTACATGTGTCTGGTTATTTTAGAGGCACAGGAGCAATGCCCAAGCTTCGGGAGGAGGGCTGCCTAAACGTCTGTCCTTTTCACCCAGAAATAACTACTGTGAGATTGAATGGCTGTAGCTACTACTGTGAGAATTGCAACTAGAGTCTATCTGAAGATTTTTTTTTATATGATAGGGTGTATTTTTATAGAGAGAAACATATATAAAACATACATGCACACATCACATCTCTTGGAGTTTGTGATCTAAAACAACATTGCAGTCACAATCATTGTCATGGCGTTGGAAAAATAAGTATAGCCAAAAGCTGCTAAGAGTAACAAGGAAATGCAAAGGACTGGCTGCCCAGTTATTTTTCTAAAGCACTTCATTGAAAAGAAATAAATAAAAGTAATAGTGTCGATAGCCAAGTTTTGTTTCTGTGACTAAGAACATCACTCAAGAATAAAACAATGCTATATTTTAATTGCTGGCAAACAGCTTTAAGTGCACTTTTCAAATGACACTTCCATTTCTTGTCAAGACTCAAAATTTCTAAAGCTTTTTTTGTTGTGTGTGTACCACTAAAACAGAACTTTTGTGTGAAATTAATGTAGCTGAGAACAACTGTCAGTTGTTACTAAATAAATATACCAGATGCCATGATTCTGTAAACCTGTGTAATTTTTACAACAGAGCCGGGGTGTTCTAGATCTTGCCATGCAAAATGCTAATTGAGTTTCCTGTGTATGTTGCCTCATATGAAAAAAAAAAAAAACTTATTGCATTACTTATGCCTCCTGTTGTTTCTTTTGCTGCAGTCAATGCCAGTAATTAGCTCGTTTTGTGAACTTGTTTAATGACAATCAACAAACCTATGAACAAGATGCCCTAAGCATCTTGTTTTGATACTTGTTCCAAGGACTTGGGCTACCATATCCTAAGCAACACCGGACATCGGTTTGGCTTTATATCACGTCAGGTTTTGTCGTACCATCTGACAGAACTTTGCGAGATTTAGTGTTTTGTGACAGCTCTGAGGCTGCCGATACCTTTAGTGCTTTTCAGAACTATAGCTTAAGAGTTTCTTTGAGGGAAGCAATGCCAGTGGTAGGACAGATGTACTGCAGAGAGTCATGGCCTGAGACAAGGGGGGTTGCAACAGGAGCGCTACCACAATGCAAAATCTATGAGTAAAGATTAAGAAATGGGTTCCCAAATAAATGGTTTTGTTTAAAGTCAGCACTGAGTCTGAAAAAAGTTGACAATACCTGGTATACAGAACCTTGTTTTCTTCCATCGGCCCCTGTTGAAGCATCAAAAAAGCGGGCCTAGAGACCATATATATGGAAGGTACAGAAATAATACTGAGAATATGAACAATGGTTCTGCATAAAACTGCCTTCTCCCCATTGGTTCTTCTAATCCAGTCTTGATTAGCAGTCATTCCGCAAGCTAATCTTCAGCTACATTGAAAGGAGAGGCTGTCCCACCTGTGCAGCTCAGGCTTCTATGGAGCCCAACACATTGCTTGTCCTCTCACACACAGACGAGCAAGTACATTTGCCAACAAACAATTTTATTCACAGAGGAGCTATTTACATAATACATATTGGTACAACTTGAATAGATTGCAGCAACTTTCCTTTGTACATCTAGTTGAACATGAATAAAGGAATCAAAACATTTTTTAAAGGCACAGCAGTATGTGTCACTGTACTTAAGCAAGGCTTATAGTGTAACTTAAAAATGAGGCTCCAACAGCAGATAATTGTACACATTTGCTGGCTGATAATCACAAGTATTAAGCCTAGAAGGCAGGAAATCTATAGTAGAGTTTTACCATTCTGCATTCCATTTTCTATTGTCTTGAAGAGCTCTCTTGACAGAAAGCTCATTTATATCACAACTCCTTAAAAATAAATATTAGAAACGAGGCATGCACAGGTTTGACATTTACAAAAGGTTGTTTTATACAGCTATACAAACTGGAGTTCAATTGAACTCAACTCTTTCAATTGCAATACTAAACATTTATATCCTAGACTTTGTTTTTAGAAAAACAATGCATTAAATGCAAAATTAAAACAAGGATGGTGGTGAGGGCCAGTAGAGAAGTGAATTCTCAAAGCGGAGTTGCTTCTGTATAATGCAAGAAGCTGTAAACAAAAACTTAACATTTTCTTTAAAAGCACGTAGGTTCTGGGGGACCAGTTCTCTAAAGCTTTCTAACTAAAGCCATAAAGTATACACTTTTAGAGTTCCTTAACTATACAAGCAAATTACTTTTACATCCCACCTTGCCTCCGGAGGCACTGGTTTTCTGAAGAAGAAAACCCATAGGACTGTTCCCTAGCTGTTATTACTTTTTTCCAAATTTGCCACGCAAAAGGTAGGTTTACTTCTGTTACACCCTAGCAAAGTCTACAATTCAAGCTGAGATGTGTCAGCTGGAACTTCGAAACAAAGTGGCTACACTCCCAACATCTGCCAATGGCTAGGCAAGGAGCAGCTGCTCTGTGTTTGTCAACAGATAAATGATATTCTCTTAAAACATCACTCAAGAGCAATTCTCCTTAGTGCCATCACTGCTAAAATGTTGATTCGTGCTTCATGTCAGTATAGTCATACCTTGGGTTACAGCCGCTTCAGGTTGCGTTTTCTCAGGTTACGCACCCGCCAAAACCCGGAAGGTTACGCACCCGCCAAAACCCGGAATGGGTTACTTCCAGGTTTCAGCGGTCGCACGTGCACAGAAACACTTAAATCGCGCTTTGTGCATGCGACGAATCGCCACCCGTGCATGCGCAGACGCACCGCTGCGAGTTGCGAACATCCATCGCACACGGATCACGTTCGCAACCCGAGCGTCCACTGTACTTGACAAAAAACCTTGGGCACTGAGACACGTTTAATCAAGGGACCCCAAATTTCTGACTCACTGCTAAACCGCATTTTGAGGAGCACCCCAAAATTCACAATTACTGGGGCATCCCAACTTCTTTTCCAAAGATTAGTCTATGATATCACTGAGGAAAACAACAGCAGATACTGTTCTACAGAAAGGGAGGGGGGAATCAAGTAAAAATCCATGTTTAAATTATAACACATACATCAGTGCAAGGACACAGAACATGTTGCACATACAGTAGACATAATATATTTTCAACTTATAATGTTACATCTTGGAATGAGAATTTGTCACGGGAACCGCACATGCATACTGGGGGATGTTTCCTCAGCCTATCAGAAGAAATAGTTTCCTGGCAATTTCTGAAATTTGTTTATCAGTAGTTTGAACAAATTTGATTTGTTCTACTGTGGCCAACAACAAGAGTTCACCAAGCTATTTGGCTGCTGGTGACCTCTTCCATGGTCTTTGGCATGACTGCTAAACTTATTGCCTCTTAGCATGTGAAGGGAAAGAGAACAGCAGCTTTGGGTGCTGCCTCTGAAATTGGCGTACAATGATAAGACTGAAATAAAATAAATAAATAAAATTAATCAATTTCAAAAGACTGCAAGTAATCTCATGATCAGCCTCCTGCAGCCAGTGAGGTAGTGGGGATGGTCAGCCTCTGCAGGGTTTTTTTTTTGGGGGGGGGGACAAAAGTAAATGGGTCTGTCAGTCACTGGGTTTCCTCATATTTGGTCTGGGAAGATGTACAAAATAGGATAAGGAGGATGGGGGGTCTACAATGTACCATAAATGGGTACTAGGCATAGGGTTTTCTCAGCGATGGTTCCCCATTTGTGGAACATCATTCCCAAGGGGAATATAATATAGTTGGGCTAATCAGTTCTGGCTTTTAAATGGGCCTTTTAGAAGATGGGCTGGTTTAAAACAATTTTAAAATGGCTTACATTTCATGGATTGCTCAGTTGGACTTTCCAACTGCTGCTTTAAGTGGTGACATTTTGGTAGCAAGTTTAGTTTTATATATTTCTGTAAACAGCATTGGTGGGACTTTTTGTCGTGAACATAGACTGTAAACAAAACACGAGAGATCTCTTGGGAAGCAGTAAAAAAAAGTTGATGCCACCATCAGCAGCTGCTATTTCAGAAAAGAAATGGAACACATTTTGTAGAATGCAGAGTCTTCAATATGTGCAATCAAATTGTGGAAAGTCCTTTCTTCCCAGCATGTGGTGAAATCAGAAGTGGCGGGGTTTAATCCTTCACAAAGGGGCCTCATAAATCATACAGAAAACCAGTATTTTCCTTGCCTCTTACGCTGAGCAGTAAAACTACTGCAATTTGAAAAAGTTAGGCATCAACACAGTCCTGGTCACCAATGGGAAAATATATTTTTCAAGAAGGTTTTGGGGACTGGAACGCGCCTGTTGTATACTTCAAAATGCTCCCTGTTCCTCCACAGTGGTAGGCCACATTCCAGCACCATCCCTTCCATGGAATTAAAGTAGAGCTATTAAATAGCAACTTAAGGGGAGTCAATGCAAAATATTTGGGTCCCCATCACTTTCCTCAAAAGGGGCCGTCTGACTTTAGGCCCACCTGTGAGCCTATATAGTGGAGTCCGAATTCAAAGAAGTGGATTCAGGGCTTCAGGTGCCATAGCACTGCCACATGATTTAACAGCTGTCCCGGTAAGAGAGGCTGTTGAGCCCAAATACAAGGAAGCTAGGAGAACACAGAATTAATACTGCAGGGATAAGGTCTCTAAGGAGGAACTGAAATGCTCATTAGTGGAGCATATGCTTTGCATGCAAAAATACATATATATATCCCAGCTTCAGTCCCTGGCATCTCCTGCCAGTTAGGGTACAATACCAAGTTTAGGCAGACCAATGGTCTGACTCTGTATAAAGCAGCTTTCTATGAATCACGAGCAGCAGAAGCACAAGTGAAAAGGGAAGCATGCAGGACTCTGTCTCCTTTCCAGCTGGTGACCTAAGAGCTCCAGGGCTTTTGTTACTGGCCAGTTTACCCCCAAAAGGACTCCTCTTCCTGAATAGCCAGCTGGAGACCCTTTATGACTTCTGGGGAACCACTTGTCTTTTTAACTGTGGCAACAAAAAGGCAAAACCCTTTCCCCATCACAACCCAGTCCATCTTCATCTCCTCCTGCACAGGAAACCGCCATACCTTTGCATGCTAATGTGCACTGTGGTCAGGGCAAGGTTTGCTGTGTCTATACTGCATGATGTAGACGGTAGACTGATGCCACCAGTACAGCATCACTACTGCAAGGATGTGCCATACTTGGTGGCTCGAGCCGAGGTAGTTTAACTGCCCTGTTGGAAAAGAAAAACACACACATTAATTTAGCTAGAATATTCAGTAGCAGAAGCTCTGGAGGAGTATGTCTTCTATGCATTGAGACAGTGCTTTGATGCACCAGGGTAGGTTTATTGAAGTGTGACACAAAGTGGTCTAGCTGAGATAAGTCTCCTTCCCAGTCAGAATGTGTGACAGATTCCCAGCATCATAATGTATTGCTGGGAAACGAAATAATATGTGACCTTCTCAGACAATTCTCTTTCCAACAGGGGTGGCATTCCTTTCAAGTTAGCTACCAAGCCACTTAGCGTTGTACTGTTAGAAACAAGAGCACTGGGCAAGATGTACCTTTGGGTGTGTTCTGGGAGCTGAATTCTTAGGTAGGTATTTAAAAACTTGTGCATGGAGGCACATGGCATGCTCCTTTATTATACCATACAGCTGGGACCAGCAGCCATGGGGAAGAGATGTAGAGGGCAATAATTGCTCCCACAACCTTTAATTAATAGTGAATGGCCTGTGCCCTGGATAATTCAGCTACCCAAAAAATTCAGCCCTACCTGGGAAATATCTTTCTGGGACTTTAGAAATATAAAAGAGAAATGCTATGGCAGCGATCAAGTACATCACAACCACACGGGGAGCAAATTCCTGAAAGACAAAAACAGCAGAAAAAGGTTAGCAAGATCCTCATCCATCTTTCTATCTATCTAATACCTGAGAGGCAAGACGGCAATCCTTTTCAACAGATTTCAAATGTTAAGTAGGTCCCTAAAATCAGGGTGCAACCCAGATCTACTAGCTTGATTTTCTTGTTTCTAAGCAAAAGGCACAAACAGAATTTATGCACCTTGAACATTCCTGAGACACCTTCTCCCCATAGCTTTTCTCCAGTCAATTATGTTCCTAAAAATAGAAGCCAAGGTGGATACACGCTTCTTTTACAGAAGAACTCTCCCACAACAAAGCACTTCTCTCCACACCCTTCATTATGTCTTTGTAGCTATCAAGCGAACTACCGAGGATCAAGGCTAGTGATGTACACAACTGAAAAACAAACAATGCAATCTAAGTTTCCATTTCTACTGTTCTTTGCCATCGTGTTTGTTTATAGAAAACGTTCCTTTAAAAAAAGGATAAAGTAAAAGGCGCCATTCCTAAACCAGCTGATCATGAAGTCTTAATAAAGTCAATGGAACTTACTGTATTTTTCCATGTATAAGACAACCCCTATTTTTTTGAATCCAAAGTTTAAGGAAACAACAACCCTACAGCAGAAGTGGCGGGGGCAGAAAATTGTTGAACTTTTGTTGGGCAGGTAAAGGTAAAGGGACCCCTGACCATTAGGTCCAGTCGTGGACGACTCTGGCATTGCGGCACTCATCTTGCTTTACTGGCAGAGGGAGCCGACGTACAGCTTCTGGGTCATGTGGCCAGCATGCCTAAGCCACTTCTGGCGAACCAGAGCAGTGCACGGAAACGCCGTTTATCTTCCCGCCCGAGCGGTACCTATTTATCTACCTGCACTTTGAAGTGCTTTTGAACTGCTAGGTTGGCAGGAGCTGGGACCGAACAACGGGAGCTCACTCCGTCACGGGGATTCGAACCGCTGACCTTCTGAACAGCAAGCCCTAGGCTCTGTGGTTTAACCCACAGCGCCACTCGTGTCCCTTTTGTTGGGCAAGATCACCCTCAAAGTTTCCAGCACCCAGTGGTGTGGAAACTGTTCCCCCTCAGTGGCGGCTGTTGCTGGATGCAAGCAATTAGCAAGAGGCTCCCAAGCAGAACACTGAGGCAGAGCACGGGGAAGGCAACTGGGGCAAACTGAGCTAAGGAAGGCAGGAGCAGGCCAGGTACAGGGGTTTGAGGACGAGAGAAAAAAAAAGGAAAGGAGAGGTAGCTGAGGCAGCTGCTGCTCTTGCTCTGGCGGTCAAGTTGGCAGGGGCCGCAGGAGGCGAGCCAGTCACCAGCATGTAGCCAGCATGGGGAAGAGAGTGAGGGGACAGTGGCAGTAGGAACTGCCTCAGCCTGCCCAAGCCAAAATCCCGGACATTTGTTTAAAAATGAAAAAAACCCTCCCCCGTATGCCCATGCTCCGTGTATAAGACCCCCCCCATTGTTTAACTAAAAGTTTAAAGCAGAAAACCTCATCTTATACATAGGAAAATATGGTAAGGTAAAGGTAAAGGTACCCCTGCCCGTACGGGCCAGTCTTGCCAGACTCTAGGGTTGTGTGCTCATCTCACTCAAGAGGCCGGGAGCCAGCGCTGTCCGCAGACACTTCCAGGTCACGTGGCCAGCGTGACAAAGCTGCATCTGGCGAGCCAGCGCAGCATATGTAAACGCCGTTTACCTTCCCGCCAGTAAGCGGTCCCTATTTATCTACTTGCACCCGGGAGTGCTTTTGAACTGCTAGGTTGGCAGGCGCTGGGACCGAATGACGGGAGCGCACCCCGCCGCGGGGATTCAAACTGCCGACCATGCGATCGGCAAGTCCTAGGCGCTGAGGTTTTACCCACAGCGCCACCCTCGCCCCTTTGGAGTACCAAAGTACCCTTTGGTACTTTGGAGCAAAACCCAGTTAGGTTTGGGATGCAAGCCTGGTGACTCCTTAGCTTACCTGCACAATAGACGCACCAACACCTCCGTTGAGCCAAACCCAGTGGATGGTAGGAATGATTCCGTAACCTGACACAGAGCAAAAGATGACTGAGCGCAGCCTGTGCCACTGCTGAGTGAGGTAACTGGGGTGGATCTGGGCAAAGAATACTGCCAAGATCATAGCAAGGACAGTGATCAAGTATACTTGACGCCAGTACTGGAAAAAGGAGGGAAACAAAGTAGGCAGCCACTGAGTGATAAGAATAAAATATTTGCATCAAAATAGAGCAAAATGAAATGGATTTTTCCCAAATTCTGGAATGTGCTCTTTAAAGCAGCCTTTTGCATCAGAGCTACTAAAGGCACAAAGGTAGCACTGTATTCTCTCTTGGCACATACAATAAAAGTGTGTTTTACATCTAAGCAGCAGAATTATTATTTTTTTAAAAAATCCAGATTCGATTATTTATTTCAACATGTTTGATTTTGAAGTCCCTGTTGAACAGGGCTCTCCCTCAAAATGTGTAGTAGTATTACAGGCAAGCTTCCTCATTATACAATTCCTCATTATACAGACTGGAGTAACAACTTAGATTTCTGCATTACAGGGGGTTGGACTAGATTTAGTCGTACCTCCGAAGTCGAATGGAAGCTCCTGCAGCCAATCGGAAGCCACGGAACCCGAATAGGACGTTTGGGTTCCAAAGAACATTTGCAAACTGGAACACTCACTTCTGGGTTTGTGGCATTTGGGAGCCAAAATGTTCGACTAGCAAGGTGTTCGACTTCTGAGATACGACAGTATTATGAACATTAACACACTGTTTAAAATATATAGAAATACTGACAGCTTTTCATACTGAACACCTGTTGGTCACTTAGTCACTTTTTCCTTGAGAAAATGCCACACATTCCAGGGTTTATACTGGTAGTTAAAATACCTTCCAAAGGCAGGATTTATTTTATGCCGATGCTAGCAACTGCAACCAACTATTAGACGCACCTACAATTTTAAGCAATGAACTGCATGATTAACCAAGGCAATCAAATTATCTCCTGCAGGATTCTTAAAGAACCGACAATTACTCTGGAGAACTGTCATTTAATATATAAAAACACTCTACTCCCTCCAATCAGGAAATATTGCCTTTAATATTTTCTTTTTCCTTGGAAAAAAAGTCAGAAATATAGTTCAGCTGCCATTACAGAACAAAATGATCTTAAAACATTTCATACCACACAGTATTGTGGAAGATCCAGTTTAGGAGATGTATGGACAATTCTTCAGCTGCCTCTTGTTAAACTGGCTGAGAAAAGTGAGGCCCCTGAGCAGTCTGGTTTCTGTTTCCTTGCATGCAACGTACTGTCTCTCTTGGACTATAAAATATGGTACACTTGTTCAGGACAAAATTCTGCATTTCATGCTAGAACACTAACCTGATAGCATATGCATACCATATATATGTTTATTTTAAAGCAAGACTAAAACTGAATTTTTCAAAGGAAAGATCTACTTTTTATTTGATTTTTATCCATGGGAAAGCTACACCAGTCAACCTGACTGTTAAACTTACATTATTGCAATAAAATGCGTAAAAGACTCCAGATACATAACAGCCCAGGATACCAATGGAAATTCCTGCATAATCCAGTGCCATCCACCGTCGACCGGTCTTCTCTGAGCGATGACAACAGAAGAGATGATACCCTACTGAGCAAAGCATACAGACCTATAAAAACATCCAAACAAATTGCATTAATTTCCTCAAAGTCTAGTATCTTCAGCATCAAGCAATAACAACTTTAAAAGCAACTGGATTAAATTTTAGGATTTTGGATCTGCAAGAGGAAAATTGGTCTGCTGCTAGAAAAGAATTCTGGTCTGATCTCTGTTACTTAATTGACTAAAAAGGTAGCCCTGATAAATCAGGCAGCAGATTTTTAAAGACTCACATTTTAATACTTCTTCCTTTGGAACTATTGTTTTTACCCAAACACAGATATGCTGCATTGCTATTTTGCAACACGATCAAAATGATTTCTTTAGTCAAGTGACACCCCATATATCTTAAGAAGTCTGCTCTTCAAGATACCTCAACCAGAAGTGGCAGAGATCAAACCTTCAGCCTCACCGCAGGTCCCGCTTCAGTACAATCCTAATGCATGCTTACTCTGATGCAAGGCCTATAGGCATTACTCCCAGGTGAGCATGAAGAGCTTGTTTTGGCCCTAGTCTCCTGAAGCACCCCAGGCACCTTGGCCTCAACCAGTAAAGATGCTTGGCCCCACTGAATACTGCACAAAGCAATGGGGACATTTTTCATTTTGTTAGGAAATGTATATCCACTCTCTCAATGAATTTGCCTCAATCAGGACAGCTTAAAACAGCCAACTACAGTGTGAAATGAAGACAGGCACAGCAGCTAAGTTTAAAAAATATTGTTGCATCACAAAAAGCCATCAGTCTGAAAAAATCCATATTGTACAGGGCAAGATGTTCCATAATCTAGTAACATTCCCCCCTTCCAATGTGCAGTGGAGTGAAACTTGTAGCTTATTCATGGGTTGTTTTGAGCAACTGCTTTTAAATGAGAACAGGAAGCAAAATGTTTACTTAAATAAATACAATGTAAGGCTGAGGTAGCCTGAATGCAGGTTCTCCAACCACCAGCGTCAAGACACTGTAAGTGGGCTAGTTAGCAGAAAGACTCCACAAGCCTCAGCTTTTGACAGAATGCAGACCTTTTTTCCTGTCTGTTGTCCCTGACACAAGCACAAAAAATGTTTGACTGCTATTTACCAAGGGACTTACTTGAAAGCAGAAGAGACAAATAGAACAAATAACAAAATCTTCTCTAGAGGCACTCGCTGAAGGCAACACAGAAGTCATGTCATATATGCCCAAAGTGAAGAAGAGGAAGAAGCCCAGTAAGTGACTCCAGATGTTAACTGTTTCATTGGATAAAATGAATAGGCTGGGAAATGGAGAAGAAAACAGTAATGACTATGAGCAAGTCAAAGGAGCAATTTTTGTAACTGACACCCTGATCATGTGTTCCAGATTAGATACTTGCTGTATTCTCTATTGCTCTTATGCAAGCTAGTCAGTATCCATCCTGCTCTCTTGCGTGGCTCATTTCCACTAATGCTTGGTTGCATTCCTAGAACTTTGCATTCCTAGAACTGAAGAGTTGGAAGGGACCTTGAGGGTCATCTAGTCCAACCCCGTGATGCAGGAAAATGCAGATGCCTTTATGAGGATTGAACCTGCAACCTTGGAGTTATCAGCACCACACTCCAACCAACTTAATTTATTGCACTGGCAAAAGTAGCAGGACATCTGGCTCTACTCTTTGAAACAGGATCAGCGGTTGGGTCAGCAGAGACAAAAGGCTGTATAAACTCTCACAAAGAAGCATATTTAATGAAATCTATGCCCTTAGTTTGCTAGCTTCTTTGATTACAGAAAAGCAAGACATTTAGTGCAACAAATGACTTTCAAGTAAAAGTATTAAATCCATCAGCCACTTAGGCCTGATGTTGTACTTCAAAGTTGAACCATTTGGATCAATTTCATACCTTTTCAAACATAGCCTGGAAGGTAGGTATGCTCTGTAGCCATCTGTGATGTATGGATTGTCCTTAAGGAACACTGGAATCTGCTCATAGGTGTATAAGCGAATTCCCCGAGGGACCAAAACTGGCCAGTACTGGTAACTTCCAAGCTCAATGTAATGAGCACTCTTCAGGAGCTTCTGATGCATTCCAGCAGTATTTCACTCACCAATTAAGGCAAGAGTAAAAAAATACCTAGTAGTACTGAAGGCCTCTGCTACAGTTTACCTGCAAACACATCAAGACATAGGATAACATCCAACTACACGTTTCACCTGTCTATCACAAAGCAGTTCTCTAAAGTTATACAGAGACCTTTCAGCGCCTTATCAGTTCAATATACTTAGGGAGCTAATGAGCAGCAGCTCTTAATATCTCTTTTTCATTGTAAACCATTTTGAGGAGTTATATTTAAACCATCAAGTGGCTTATATATTTTTGGGAAGAATATAAAATAAGGTCACCTTCCCCCCTACATACATCCAACCCTGAGAAGTTTAAAAGTTTCACACTATAGACAAGACTATGTGCCAAGGTATTTTTCTTTTCCTGGGAAGAACATTGAGACAAGAAGGCCTATTGTACAACCCAGAAGTTATAAAGCACAGGAGAAACTTTCACCAATAGAGCCTGCTGGATTGATAAATTGAACCCAAGGCAGCAATTGGATATACTTTTTTTAAAAGGCAAATAGGTTTGTTAACAATCCACTGTTTTACCTGCTGAATATCACCACCATCTCAATTATGAAATACATAGGGAGCAAGTCCAGTTTAAACTCTGCAGGTAAACATTGTGGGAGGTCTCACAGCAGTAACACAACTGCCACAATTATAATAATTATATATTTATTTATTTATTTATACTCCACATTCCCCACCCCCCTGACAGGGGACTCAAGGTGGCTTATAGATAAAAAATAAGAACAGGTAAAAACATAGAAAACCCCCCAATCAATTAAACATTGACAGAATTAAAACACTCTGTGTGGTTTTTTAATGTATGCTTTGTTGAAAATTTTCAGTGGACAAGTGAAAGAAATGAAAAGAAACAAAAAAGGTGTTTGAAATTAATACAATGCAATATATAGGTCTATAAGTAATGATAACGACAGAATTAAAACTATGTGTATGTATGTGGTTTTTTTAATTTATGTTTTGTTGGAAAATTTTAGTGGACAAGTGAAGTGAAAGAAATGAAAAAACAAAAAAGATACTTGAAACTATAATAGGATACAACAGATAGGTATATAAGCAGTGCTTTTTTCTGGGGGTACGCATACCCCTACACATTTTGTGAATCTAAGTTTGGCCTCATTGAGGGGCAGTATTTCAATAAAGGTAAAGGTAAAGGTACCCCTGCCCGTACGGGCCAGTCTTGCCAGACTCTGGGGTTGTGCGCCCATCTCACTCAAGAGGCCGGGGGCCAGGGCTGTCCGGAGACACTTCCGGGTCACGTGGCCAGCACGACATCGAGCCAGCACAGCACACACAGAAACGCCGTTTACCTTCCTGCTAGAAAGCGGTCCCTATTTATCTACTTGCACCCGGGGGTGCTTTCGAACTGCTAGGTTGGCAGGCGCTGGGACCAAGCAACAGGAGCGCACCCCGCCACGGGGATTTGAACCGCCGACCTTTCGATTGGCAAGCCCTAGGCACTGAGGCTTTTACCCACAGCGCCACCCGCGTCCCTCAGTATTTCAATAGGAGTAGGAAAATGAGAGTACCCCTAAACATTTTTTTAAAAGAAAAAAAGCACTGTATATATATATATAGTAATGATAATGATGCTAATAATACCCCCGCCCATCTGACTAGGTTTCCCCAACCAGTACACAATTGTTAACAAGCCATTGCAATTTTTATAAACGCATCCTTACATTCATGCATACACCATGCATACACCATTTGCATCTATTAAAACCCTACCGGTGTCACATTTTAATGTATTTTTAATCTTTGTTGGAAGCCGCCCGGAGTGGCTGGAGAAACCCAGCCAGATGGGCGGGCTACAAATAATAAATTATTATTATTAATTATTATTATTATTACCAGCAGTTAAATGAAGGCAGTTAAATAAACACCAGCCCTTTCATTGGGGATCATGCAATCCCTCTACGACACAGCCATGCACGCGCTTCCCTGGGAATTAAGCCCCGCTGGAAGCAACCGATGCCGAGCAGAAGACGCGCCTCGCGAGAGAAGAAAGGCAGGCGGGCCATTGGGAAGGCGGAGGAGTCGCCCCTAGCAACCCGGCCCGCCACACAGCCCTCGCCCCGCCGCTCACCCCGGTCGCCGCCGCCGCCGCCTCAGCAGCCCCAGCCCTTCCCGCATCGCGCCGGGCAAAGGGCCGCTCTCCGCCTCAGCGACGAAGAACGAACGCCGCACCGCGCTGCTCCCACTTCGCCGGCCGGGCCCGCTGCCCCGCCCCCCTCGCACTGCGCCATCGCCGTGAGACCGTCGTCGCGCGAAAGCCGCGTCGCCCGCACGGCGGCAACCAATCAGGCGCCGAAGCCCCGCCTCGTCAGCGGCGCACGTGCCGCGCGCGCGCTCGCGCGCTCCGAACCAAACAAACCAAGGGGGCGAGCGGGCGCTTCGAGCCCTGACGTTGCGTAGCGACGGGAGAGAGAGAGGGAGGGGGAGAGCAGGGTTAAGGACTAGCGCATGCGTGGTCGAAAGGGAACCGCGGCGCCGGTTGGCACCTGGGGCTTGGGATATTGAATCCTTTGGGAGACCGGGAGGCGTGGCTGGAAGAGAGCGGCCTGATTGGCTGGTGCTTCTCTCGCTTCTCTTCGGTTCCTATTTCACCTGAAGAGAGATGAATGGATGTGGCTGTTAGGGCCGTTAATTTCATATATTTATTTTTAAATTCTTCTTCTTCTTCTTCTTCTTCTTCTTCTTCTTCTTCTTCTTCTTCTTCTTCTTCTTCTTCTTCTTCTTCTTCTTCTTCTTCTTCTTCTGTTCCTATTCACCTGAAGAGAGGTGAATAGCCATGGTAAAGTTAGGGCCGTTAATTTAATATATTTATTTTTATTTTGTATTTGTTGTTGTTGTTATAATTATAATTATTGTTTAGTCGTTTAGTCGTGTCCGACTCTTCGTGACCCCATGTGCCAGAGCACGCCAGGCACTCCTGTCTTCCACTGCCTCCCGCAGTTTGGTCAAACTCATGCTGGTAGCTTTGAGAACACTATCCAACCATCTCGTCCCCTGTCGTCCCCTTCTCCTTGTGCCCTCCATCTTTCCCAACATCAGGGTCTTTTCCAGGGAGTCTTCTCATGAGGTGGCCAAAGTATTGGAGCCTCAGCTTCAGGATCTGTCCTTCCAGTGAGCACTCAGGGCTGATTTCCTTCAGAATGGAGAGGTTTGATCTTCTTGCAGTCCATGGGACTCTCAAGAGTCTCCTCCAGCGCCATAATTCAAAAGCATCAATTCTTCTTTATGGTCCAGCTCTCACTTCCATACATCACTACTGGGAAAACCTTAGCTTTAACTATACGGACCTTTGTTGGCAAGGTGATGTCTCAGCTTTTTAGCAGAGGTATTATTATAATACCCCGCCTTTTTACTTGGCTGGGACTCAAACATTTTATTTTATACTATATTTCCTGTAATATTTTACTATAAGCAAGCAGTGTGTAATGAAGTAAAATAAATGATTTCCATGAAAAGGCATGCAGCTGAGAGGCTCTGAGCCCTCCTTTCTCCTGTCCCCACCTTCTTTTACCCAGGCACTTTTGTCAAAGCTGAGCTCCAGTATTGGGGGTGAACCTCCAGGCCTCCACACAGAGCCATCTTTCCTATTGGGCTTACTGGTGTGTTGCGTCAGGGCTCCGGCCTCTCAGGGGCGCCCTAGCGAGTGGGGGAGCTGTGCGGCTTTGCCGACGGCCTCCCCTTTCCCTGCATGCCCACCAGCTGTGCCCCATCAACCATATGGTTGGTGGGTGTGCAGCTTCCTTCCCAAGCCTCTGCAGGAGGAGAGTGATCCCCGCAGAGGCTTGGGAAAAGGTTGACAACTCTGGGAAACCGGGGTGTGTGTGTGTGTGTGCCTGAGGGATCTTTGCACCACGGCGTCGTATATGCTTAAGACTGCCATGCGTCCGCATGCCTTTTCATGTAAGAATTCCACATCAGCTCCTGTTTTATATGTGAATAGATAGATGGGACATGGAGTAAACAAATTTGGTGGCTGCTGTCACATAAGTTCAGCTTTAGGATTCTAGCAATACTTTTAAAATAATGCCTTCTAAAGGGACAGGACTGGACTGGAAATAATGATATAATAATGATAATAATATCTTAAAGGGCATAAGATGCACCCCTTGTTTCCAAGCAGAGATCTTCCCAGGACCCCGATGCCCTCTGGTTTTATCATGGAGGATAAAACTATTGATGGCTACGAATTATGATGATATTGTTATTATTTAGACATGTAAACTGCCCTTCATGGGACGCAGGTGGCACTGTGGTGTAAACCACTGAGCCTAGGGCTTGCCGATCAGAAGGTCAGCGGTACGAATCCCCGTGACGGTGTGAGCTCCCGTTGCCCGGTCCCAGCTCCTGCCAACCTAGCAGTTCGAAAGCATGTCAAAGTGCTAGTAGATAAATAGGTACCACTCCGGCGGGAAGGTAAACAACATTTCTGTGCACTGCTCCGGTTTTGCCAAAAGTGGCTTAGGCATGCTGGCCACATGACCCAGAAGCTATACACTGGCACCCTCGGCCATTAAAGCAAGATGAGTGCCGCAACCCCAGAGTCGTCTGCGACTGGACTTAACAGTCAGGGGTCCCTTTACCTTTATACTGCCCTTCATCCAAAGATAGGGAAACTTCCAGAGTCAATGGTAGTAGGCTGCTGAACAATAGGCAGTAGTAGGCAGCAACTGCTTTCATGCCTTTTTTGTATGTTTCCCAGAGGCATTTGGTGGCTTATAGTGGGGAAAAGGATATTGGACTGCTACATACATGACATACATTTAAAGTAACTGCATCAAAGAAGAACCCTAGGAGCTGTTAAGGCTTCTTGGAATTGTAGGGGTGAATGACAGTTCCTAGGATACTTGGGGAGAAGCAGTGTGCTCAAAATGCTTGGTGTGTACCCAGCCTAAATTGGTCTGAACCCAGCTGGTATCTTTGTCTGTTTTGATCTGGGAGATTTAGCTGAGCATAGAAGTTGCTTCTATATATGGATCACTATAACACCAATATAATTACCCAGGTACACAGGGACATCCTTCCCATGCTCTCTGTATTTCTCTCATTTGGCAGCAAAAGCGGTTCCCACCCCCCCATAAGACTCAACCCCAAATGTGAAAACTCTTTCCCTACCCAATCCACACCCCCACCCAGCATGGCACAGAAAACCTGGACTATGAAATAAAAAGATGGAAAGACAGCTGCCAAGGGCCAGATGTTGTGGCCTTATAAATTGCAATTAAATTATGCTGCCAGCTATGCTACATAACCCACCAGTTTTTATATTCTGCCATGCTGTATCATCTGATGCCACCATTCTGCCAGTTCCAGCCACATAATGACGACTTTCAGATATTTCCTGCAATCAATCACGCACTTACTTCCCCTCACCATGTGAGTGTTTTGAAAATGTCCTATTACGTTCCCTGCTCCCCGCTGATAATGACTTAAGAGTTTTTCCACATCACCATTTGCAACAGCATCTTCCTGCTCTGTTGGTTCATATACTGTGTGAAATACGCACCCTTCTACAGCATCTACTCAGTCTGTGCAGTTTATGTTTCACACAGTGACTAGGGCTGGGCAATAGGTGTTTTTCAACATTGTGATACTTCATTAGCTAAACATTGTGATGAGGGACGCGAGTGGCGCTGTGGTCTAAACCACTGAGCCTCTTGGGCTTGCAGATCAGAAGGTTGACGGTTTGAATCCATGTGACGGGGTGAACTCCCATTGCTCTTTCCCAGCTCCTGCCAACCTAGCAGTTTGAAAGCATACCAGTGCAAGTAGATAAATAAGTACTGCTGCAGCGGGAAGGTAAACTGCATTTCTGTGTGCTCTGGCACTCGTCATGGTGTCCTGTTGCACCAGAAGCAGTTTAGTCATGCTAGCCACATGACTCGGAATGCTGTCTGTGGACAAACATTGGATCCCTGGACCTGAAAAACGAGATGAGCACCTCGCCCCATAGTTGCCTTTGACTGGGCTTAACCGTCCAGGGGTCCTTTACTGCGATATACTGATATACCACGATGTCTGAAATAAGGATGTACGTGTATGTGTCTATCTATCTATCTATCTATCTATCTATCTATCTATCTATCTATCTATCATCTATCTATCATCTATCTATCTATCATCTATCTATCTATCATCTATCTATCTATCTATCATCTATCTATCTATCTATCTATCTATCTATCATCTATCTATCATCTATCATCTATCTATCTATCTATCATCTATCTATCTATCTATCATCTATCTATCTATCTATCTATCTATCTATCTATCTATCTATCATCTATATCTATCTGTCTATCTATCTATATGGAACTGATAATACATATTGCAATATGCTATATCTTAATGTGTTTTTTGTACTTTCCTTCTTTCACCACTTTGTTAAAAGAAAAAAGAACAACAAAAATCTAGCTGGAGTTGCTGTCCCCAAATAACTGGAGGGCACCAGGTTGGTGAAGGCTGATCTTAAGGCCGCTAGCTCTTGATTTTAAATGTTCTTTCCAATGCATTCAAGCTACTTGAAAGGAGATTTCCACTAAACACCAGGAAGAACTTTCTGACAGTAAGAGCTGTTTGACAGTGGAGCAGTTTCCCTCGGGAGGCGGTGGACTCTCCTTCCTTGGAGGTTTTTAAGCAGAGGTTGGGTGGCCATCTGTCATGGATGCATTAGTTGAGACTTCTGCATTGTAGGGGGTTGGATTAGATGGTGTTAGGGTCCCTTCCAACTCTACAATTTGATGATTCCCCTGCTCCCCAAAACCACGTGAGCTGGAGGAGAGTCTGGATGAGGTGACTCTGAGAAGCTGGGGTATAGTTGGAGTTGAACCTGGTGCCCACATTTATGGGTGAAGCTGAAAAAACTCTTGACAGGTCTTGGACAGAACCTGGAACTTACAGTTTTACCACTCAGAATCTACTTTGTAACCTTGTCTTAAACTTATAAATTCCCTTTACAGTACATTACCATTTGCCAAAACTTAGTTTTCCTCACGCTTTCCAGCAGATGTCACTATGTCTCTGCATAATTTCCATTGGAAGTAGTGCTTTCACTGATAGAGGAACAGAAGGGCTGCCCTGGTAGTCCCTGTTCTCAACAAAGGCCACAAAGAGAGTTTTGTTGTGGCTTTCTAAAAACTACCAGACTTATTGCGGCAGAAGCTATACAGTATATCAGGCATAGGCAAACTCGGCCCTCCAGATGTTTTGGGACTACAACTCCCATCATCCCAGCTAACAGGACCAGTGGTCATGGATGATGGGAGTTGTAGTCCCAAAACATCTGGAGGGCCGAGTTTGCCTATGCCTGCTATATATCTATGCATGAGTCTAGATTAAAAAACAATGCAAGCAATGCGAAGGAAACTTGTAGAAATCAAGCTCCAAGCTCTCTTCCCCGCTGGTCTTCCAGGACCAGTAGAGGCATAATGTGTGAGGCGCAAAGGCAGACACGCAGGCATTGGCTCAGATTCCTTGAGAAAAAACTGGGAGAGGAGGAGAAATAGGCAGCTTTGGGAAGGCAGGAACCTTCAGTCTCCGCAACTGCTTCATAGGGGCAAAACCTACCAAAGAGGAGTTGCTGTGCTCATTAGGCCTGACACTCCGGTGGAGATCCTGTTTTTCTAATAACTTCACCTACTCTGGGTGATCTACTGCTGGCTTGCTCCTGACATGCCACCAGGTCCATGTAGATCATACTGAAGTAAGGGGACCCAATGGTCTAACTTGGTATGTAGCAGATTCTTCTCTTAAGTATAGTTCAACATAGGCTGTGCTCCTGCTCCACCCTGCTCACCCAACTTGTATATCAGGAATGAAATGGATGTTGCCAAACAACTGTGGCATTGCTGATGCCAGTGAATTTATGAAGGGTGCTTCTCAAATTTCCCTTCGGTTGGGCAAGAAGCGAGCCTTGAAAGTGGTCCATTAAGGTGATGGGGCACTGCCCCACCAAACTCAGTGTGCCCCCAGGCAGCCCCCTATCCCTGTGTTGACATTTCCATTCCACCTTAAGGAACAGACATGGGATTGTTACGTGTCACATGTCTGTTTACATTCCAGCACAGTTTGCTGGGAACTTCCGTTGTGTGTATTGCTTTTGCTTTTAGCTGTTCTCTCTGAGACGACATGAGAGAGAGAGACAACATGTTTCTTTGTCCTGATTTATGATTAATAAATCTGTAGTTGTAGTATGCTTCCACAAGTCTCACGCCTATTCTGTGCGCGCAGTTTGATCTGCTGATAGTGTGCCCTGGCTGTGAAGCCCGGGTCGCTGATTTACGTCGGAGCAGAGTTGATGGTCTTTGCCCCAGTCGGTGAATGGAAACGGCCGAGCTGGGGCTTGCCAGCTGGCCCCCAAGCCCTCTGCATGCCGACACCCTGCCTGTCTTACTGGCAGCCAGTCCAGGGGGTGTCATTACCTGCCAACTTCCTCCTCCTCCTCAGTCTGTGTTGGCCCTTGGAGGACTCAGCAGGGAAGTGGATAAGGATGAAACTAGAATTAGTTGCCTCTGCCTGCCGTTAGATCTGGCACCATCGACTGTTGGGCTCCCTGCCTTCTGCCCCACCTGTCCCCATCAGCACCCGCCGCCCCTGGAAAGGGGCATTCGTGATGCTTTTAATAACTGTGGACTGAGTTTGAATGCTACCTCTGTAGAATGATGGCTTTCCTTTCAGTTCTGCATGGATATCTTTTAACTCTACACATTATGGGGCTGTCTATAGCAAGCTGACATTTTCTCCTGATGCATCTCCCCAAGGAAGCTGAGGTCTGGGCGGGGGGGGGGGGGGAGAGCCCTTCAGATGCTCCTCTCTTGAACAGAGCTGAAATTTCAGAGGGCAGCTGGATTTGCTAATATTCTGTGTTTCGACACACTGAGTGTGAGGCGCAATTATGGGACATGAGGCAGAACAGCTTGCTCGATTGCCGTTGTATTAACTCCACAGAGCTGATGGTAGTTTTAAAAAAATGGGCTTGCTCGCAGACTAAGCCAATATATAGGGTCTGGAAGGTAAATCCAAGCCAACTGTAAATTGTGCCATAGTATCTTTCTAATTCATGGAGCCATGCCCTCTACCCCAAAATGCTCTCTTGTTTTAAATCACTTTGGAATTATTACGGTGGGAAGAGGAGGCCATTTGTTTGTGCAGCATTAATAGAAATAACACCACCCACAGTTTGCAGTGAGGCTGTGTGCTGTCACCCCCATTGGCTGGCTCAGATTTATTTTGCTGGCCATTAGGCTTAATGACAATTGTCCTTTTATGTTAAAGTGCGATCTAGTGCAAAAACAAGCACATTCGCAATGGTTTCTGGATAATTGTCTGGGAAACAGGGCTGGATTCAACATTTTATAGACGAAGGCGATTTCTTAAAGGAAAAGACAGTTCTGCAGTGATGGTGATGAGTCAGTCAGCAACACTTAGCAGTGATGGGGTTGTGGTACAAGACATCTGGTGGGCACCAGGTTGGGAGAGCTGGTTGTAGCCTATAGACCCATCTCCTTAACCCCACCCCATAATGATTTGGGAGGGCACTGAGCTGGCTACCACTGACTTGGAGTTACTTGTGGTTTTCAAGTGGCTCAGGAAGGACACAATCTTTAGCATCTTCCATGCCTGTATGCCTCTTTCAGTAAATATTCATGTAATGGCATAGCGTGTAGCCACAGGGGCAGTTGACCCGGGCGCAAAATTGTTAGGGGCACAAAATTCCAACTCCCAGTGCTGCCTCAATACAGCTGCGTGCTTCCATTGCTGGGCTCCGTTGAAAATGCTTCTCCATGTGAACCAGGAAGTGACCACTCCAGGCAACAGAATGACTCTTATTTTTTTATCTCTGTGGCTGTGATTTCCTGGGTGATGCAGACGCCGTTAGGCACTTGAATGCACATGCATACTCCGTCCATTCCCTCTCTCCCACCCCTCTGCGCAGCCCTGGGTGCTGGCAACCCACGCTACGACACTGAGCTCATGTGATATTGGATATCTCAGCAGAAGCAAGGGAGTTGAGAATCGAACATTTCTGATTGGAATCCCCAGGATCATTTTCTGTCCTTGACTATGCCCTTCTAAGGCTTGGCCCACTGCCCCCCTTCCTGCAGTAAGATGGAAAATAATGTTTATTTTTGTATGCTTCCATTTTACAGTGGTGCCTCGCAAGACGAAAATAATCCGTTCCGCGAGTCTCTTCGTCTAGCGTTTTTTCGTCTTGCGAAGCAACCCTATTAGCGGATTAGCGCTATTAGCGGTTTAGCGGCTTAGCGGCTATTAAAGGCTTAGCGGCTTAGCGGCTATTAGCGGCTTAGCGGCTTAGAAAAAGGGGGGGAAGTGAAAAAAAATTTCAAGGCTCGCAAGACATTTTCGTCTTGCGAAGCAAGCCCATATGGAAATTCATCTTGCGAAGCAACTAAAAAACGGAAAACCCTTTCATCTAGCGGGTTTTTCGTCTTGTGAGGCATTCGTCTTGCGGGGCACCACTGTACTTATATTTGTAACATTTTTCCTGCTTTTCTAATTGCAAAGTCTTTGATCACATCCTCAAAACTAATCTTATGTAATACATCTGCTTCTATCTTTAGTAGAGATAAGGCACCCAACTGTAGTTCTGTTGGGATTTTTAATACACACACACACACACTCTTACTTTATTACAGTCCAAAGACCCGCAAAAACAATTTCAAAAGCAAAGTACAGCAGAAATACAGAAAAGCCAAAACTAGGCAGTCACTGTTTTATCCAAGACATGTTGATTAGTAATTCTTTCTACCTCCATGAGAATATTTTTGCCACGGCCAGGGTTATATCATTTTCCTTATCTTCAAGGAGATACTTGCGATAAAAGATAACAGGGTTTCCAGGTAAATTGACCAATAAGGGCTTAATTAATTGGTTCCCTGCATTTTTATACAGCCCACAGTATAGTAAAATATGTTTCATGCAATCAACAGCCTGAGAGCATAAACAGAGTCTATTCTGGTAAGGTGGACCAGTCAGTCTGCCGTTTAGGGGATTTTAAAAATATACTTCAACTGAGAAAATGAATGTTTAGCTGAGCAATTTGTGACCGTTAATGTTAAAAACCCAGCAATGGAAAATTTCTGTGGTGCCCCCTTCCTATGGTGTTCTAAGCGCACGTTTATTTTGCTTTATGGTTAATCCAGCCCTGCTTAGAACATAAGGAAGGATGGAGCAAAAACCCAGCCAGTTCCTTTTCTCCCTTCCTCCTCTTTGGCTGTTTCCTGGGCTCCCAAGCTCTGACAGGGACCCCTTAAGGGTCCATCTCCGCTTCTCCCCATCCCCGAACCCCTGAGACCCCCCCCCAAGCAATGCCCCAACTACCAGCTGCTGTGACCTGAAGAGATCCAAGACCCCGATCCTAACTCATGAGGCAACGGCAACAATAGTGGCATAATTCAGTGGGGGTTTCTCCCCTCCTCTTTCTCCCCCCACTGCCTCTCGAAAGAACGGCAGCGTTATTATTCATCTGTACAACTTCAGGCGCGAGGCGAAGATGAAGCAATTACTACCTTTTGGACTGTCAGGCCTCGTTGCAAGTTTTGAGTGACAGCGGAGAAGCCGCACGCCAAGGCTCACCCCAAGTTTATGGACAGGCCTACTGGCTGAGAGGCTCCGGTGATTTAATTTCTGGGAGTTGAAATGTATTTATTGTTTTGATGGCCTACTAAATTATGAGGCTGCGGGCTTGTCAAACACATTTGCCAGATTTTCCCGCGCATCATCCCAGGTGGAGAGCCTGATAAACAGCCTGGCATCACATCACATGGAATGACCGATGGATGCGTCATATATTTTTAATAGACATAATGTTTTAATAAACATCTACCCACACGTTACTAAAACACTGGCTTTAAAAAAAGGGAACCGAGCGGGGGGGACTTGCCTTGAGCCATGTAGCTACCCAGCTGTGAATTTCATAGTGCAAGCATCTCTACATCATTAGATGTTATGATAGCTCTTCCAGCTACCCAACTAATAATTGTCTAGGCACACTTTTTTTTTTTAAAAAAACAACTGTAAAAGTTTCACACAATAGGACTGTGGCTTAATATCACCCAGCAGTCAGCCCCAGATTGTGCACTGTGCTCCAGCATATCTTCAGAGCATGTGCAGAGTGTCGCTGAGAAACTGAAACATGCACTCACTTGTACCTGAGCACAGGGGCAGAAGGTTTGATTTCCAGGTAGGTGTGAGTCCACAGCACCCATTGTTTTAGCCAATTAAACACTACACAAAAGTGAAGGAAAACCACTATGTTCTTACACATGCATGGAATTCTATCCAGAATTTAATGCTTGGCATAGAATTTGTGTTTCTGTGTATCTCAGTTTTTACCAAAACAGGCAAGGAAGAGTTTCTAGTCCTCAGTGATGTTTGGAAGGGATGTTTGAAAGCAAACACAAAAGCGGGGGTATTGAAACCGGAAAAGTAGTTTTTATAAAAGTGAGGTTTTCTCAGGATTTGATTTAAAAGCAAAACCTGTAAGCCTATTTCCATGGAATCAAGCTGTGCTTAAGGCTGTAATCGTACACACATTTGTTGGGAGTAATCCCCATATTCCAATAAATAATACACACAATATCAGGCTGTATATTCCATCGACACACAATGTGCAATGCAATCTGATGCATAAGCCCTATCAATTGGACTGCCTTCCTTGAGAGCACGACAAATTGGTTCCTTGCACTAGTTGTGACTTCCGGAAAAGGAAAAGGGAAAAGCAAACTCTGATCATTACATTGTAGATAGCAAATCAAACACAATTTCTCCCCATATTTCTGTTGTTTTCCCTGCCTAGCTTTGCAAGTTTGGGTCAATAGTATATTGAGGATTGTACTGTTAAATTGCCACGTGATTTTTCCATAGTTTCTTCAAGCCCTATTCCTCTCCTCTACCAGCCCCTGATTCCTAAGGGAATGTGGTTTCATTAACTAGCAAAGAAATATGTTTCCTCCCCGAAGAAAATATGAACTGCATTTGCTGCTGCTTGTTTTTGGCTTTGATGGCTGTGTCTATTAGAGAGTGATTTCTAGTGCATCCCTCTTGTTTCTGTCACCGTTCATAAACTCCGCTCCCAGAGGCTCTGGAGAAACTTGATCTCTGTCTTCTTTTAAATTATGCTGTGGCTTCCTAGGTGGGAAACGAGAGTTGCCACCTTGGGCAGCAGCCGAGGCGTGTCTACTCAGAAGTAAGCCCCACTCACTGCATTCAGAGGGATTTACTCCAATGCAGAGAATTGCAGCTTGGGATGGAGGAATATCTCAGTTTCAATTTCTATCCATTTTCTCATTTTTTAAGCCTTCAGCTCAGCTCTCCACATTCTTGCATATGTTTGGGATTTTTAAAAAAGTCCTGCTGAAAGTTTGTCAGCATTTAGGCATAAAGGTAAAGGTAAAGGTACCCCTGCCCGTACGGGCCAGTCTTGACAGACTCTAAGGTTGTGCGCCCATCTCACTCAAGAGGCCGGGGGCCAGCGCTGTCCGAAGACACTTCCGGGTCACGTGGCCAGCGTGACGAAGCTACTCTGGCGAGCCAGAGCCGCACACGGAAACGCCGTTTACCTTCCCGCTAGTAAGCGGTCCCTATTTATCTACTTGCACCCGGGAGTGCTTTCGAACTGCTAGGTTGGCAGGCGCTGGGACCGAACAACGGGAGCGCACCCCGCCGCGGGGATTCGAACCGCCGACCTTTCGATCGGCAAGCCCTAGGCGCTGAGGCTTTTACCCACAGCGCCACCCGCGACCCAAGGGCTGATTTCCTTCAGAATGGATAGGTTTGATCTTCTTGCAGTCCACGGGACTCTCAAGAGTCTCATCCAGCACCATAATTCAAAAACATCAATTCCTTAGGATGTCCCTATTTTCATTGGAGAAATGTTGGAGGGTATGGAGTTATGCAACTCCCGAGCCAAAGAGATAAGTAACTATCCAATCTTTAGAAGACATCTGATGGTAGCCCTGTATACACAAGTTTAAAAAAATGTTTTATTGTGTTTTTACATATGTTGAAACCTGCCCAGAGTGGCTGGAGCAAGCCAGTCAGATGGGCAGGGTACAAATAATAAAGTTGTTGATGTTGTTGTTGTTGTTATATAGGGTGCCCTTATTTTCATTGGAGAAAATGTTGCAGGGTATGTGGTACATCTCCCATGAATTACGCTTTGAAAGCCACTTTGGGCTTTTCCTGCCACCAAGCGGCATATGAACTTTATTAAATAAATAAGAAAATGTGAGCTTTTTGTGTCAGGTTGCACACCAGGATTGCAATAAATGTCTGTTTTGCCACCTGCCTGGAACTGCGAAACAAGTATTTGTTGGCAGACCACAGCAATTGACTTTTGCATTGGTAGCCCTTGCCTGATCTCCCGAGTTGCTGCTGTTTGCAGGGAAGGAGAGAGAGAGCGCTGTGTGAGTGCACCAGCAGGATAACGTCATTGTGTGAACACAGATTAAAAACACAGTTCTGGAAATGCCGTGAGTGCGTAGCAAACAGGAGGTAGGACGCAGCCTAAATTAGCGTCTTGTCCGAAGAGAAAACAACATCTTCTGAGACCACCATTCCTCTCTGTTGTTTAACCTAATGGAAGGACCCACTTTTATGGCAGGGCGGCTATGGCATATTGCCCCCCCCCCCCCCAGTTTTTAAGCAAAACGAAACATTGTCGAATTTCTCTGACCACCGTGTTTACACATCGGGAGCGTGCTGTCAGGGCAAAGTCTCGAAAGTCTTTGTGGGTTATGACTTTCCCTCTTAAATGTGCTGAGCTTTCTTTTTAACCTTTCATAAAACGTTGTGATCTTTATGGACTGTATCATATTGTGCCGTAATGTGCTTTATTGTCCACAGAATAAGCTTTTCTTAAAGATAATTGGAAAGCTGGAAATGGCTGCTATCGGATGGTGTGTGTTTTTTTTATTAAAAAAAATACATTATTTCTGAAATGGGGCTGGTGTGTAATAATGACCCTATCTGTTCAAGATTTAAGATTTGCCTTGGCAGAGAAAATTGATCCATTTCACCTTTGTCTAATGGAAATTTTTATCTTGGATTATCTGTTTATGTAAATGAATGTTCCTATGAAAAGAGAACTTGAGGGGGATGTAAATCTCACTGACACTTCGGTTTCATGGGGGGGAAATTGGAAAGGAGGCTAGTATTTATGTCTGAAATTGGTTATAAAAACAAAATTATCTGCATGTACTTCAGCATCTGATGTTCTCTGGAATTTCATTATGCTTTTGAATAATGTGTGGCTACAATATGAACAGGAAGGATTCTTTCTCCCCCTTCCTTTTGACTAGGTTACAAGTTCCAGCCGCAACACACATCCCTTACTAATACCAGCAATTTCATGCTTAACACTCTCTGCAGTGCAGCCATAGTCAACATGGTGCCCTCAAGATGTGATTGACAACACCTCCCACCATCTCTCACCATTGGCCATGCTGGCTGGAGCTGATGGGAATTGTAGTCCAAAAGAGCACCACATTTGCTATCCCTGCTGCAGTGTCCAGCTAGTAGAGCTTTAGTATGTTGTGACATTATGACATTCCACCTCCCGCATGACAGCCAATCATATGTGGAGCCCTGTTAGTAGAACTTCAATATATTGTGACATCATGACATCCAGCCCGCCAGGGCCGGATTTAGGTTTGATGAGGCCCTAAGCTACTGGAGGTAATGGGGCCCTTTATATGTCTAGCTGTCCTTTGTCAACAACAAATTGTCTCTTTTTGTGTGTGTTGAATATATGCTATGTGGTAATTTATGGACCTAATAGGTATCTAAAGCCATTTGCACATTGCAAAATATGTATTTTATCAAAGTAATTGTTGAACTGAAATACAGTTAAGAAGAAGTATATTAATAGTGAAATACAATTAAGAAGTGTATTAATAGCGAAATAATTATTAAGCTCTAACTTAAAATGATTTTTTTATTCGTAACAAACTTATTAATGCAAACAAATTGGCATTTGGCAATAACAAAACTTCCTTTAGAAGCACAATTTACAAAGACTCATAATCTCTAGAAACTTGCTATAACATTAAGAAATAATAGCAAACCAGTGATATTTTAGGGAGCAAGCTAGCAGGCGGGGCCCATTACTTATATCATAGGAGCCTACACAACACAAAACAAAACACTGTTGATGTATGTAGGTTTTATTTTATTTGTTTTTTATCTTATATTTTGGAAATGTACATCCAGTTTTCTTTCCTTTAAATTTTTTGGGGGGCCCCCAAGAGAGTGGGGCCCTAAGCTATAGCTTGTTTAGCTTATACGTAAATCTGGCACTGGGACGCGGGTGGCACTGTGGGTTAAGCCACAGAGCCTAGGACTTGCTGATCAGAAGGTTGGCGGTTCGAATCCCCGCGATGGGGCGAGCTCCCGTTGCTCGGTCCCTGCTCCTGCCAATCTAGCAGTTCGAAAGCATGTCAAAGTGCAAGCAGATAAATAGGTACCGCTCTGGCGGGAAGGTAAACGGCGTTTCCGTGTGCTGCTCTGGTTCGCCAGGAGCGGCTTAGTCATGCTGGCCACATGACCCGGGAGCTGTACGCCGGCTCCCTCAGCCAGTAAAGCGAGATGAGCACCGCAACCCCAGAGTCTGTCACGACTGGACCTAATGGTCAGGGGTCCCTTTACCTTAAATCTGGCACTGATGCCTGCTCCCATTACAGTCAAACCTGTGTGGAACAAGGACAGGGAAACTTGGAAACTGTTTTACAGTCTGCACTGGTATTGAAGGTCTGAGAACTGCCTGTCACACTTTGCATTTGACCATCTTGTTTCCAGTGGCTTCCACACTTCTTTCCAGAGCTTTAGCACAGTGGGGTCTTGGGGGTTTTTGTTTACCAGAGCATCTTGGACACTCCCAATTACACTTGGCTACCAGAGTTCAACTTTCCACATTTCCCCGCCAGGGAGCTGCAATGACACTCAGGCAATGTGGGCAGCATTAATTGTCACCTGAGCGCTTGGCAGGTGAGATTGAGATCGATGGAACGAGTAAAAAGCAGCGCTGAGATACAATTGGCGGCTTAACATTCCATTTGTGTACAACCAAAAAAGGAGGCTGTGAAAGGACAAAGGGGAGGGACAATTCCTGCTATTTTCTTGAGCTAGTAGGTTTGCCTGCCGCAGGGACTCTGCAATGCTGCAAAGAGGGATGGCCAGTCTGCTGCTAGAGACACTTCTGACCACCACGCAGCTTCATATTAATTTGCCACCAGCTGACCCATGCGTTGTAAACAACTTCCTCCAGGCACAGTTTTAATCTGGGCTCCTTAGTGTGTTAAGGAATGAGTTAATTCTCCATAAAAAGGTAAAGGGACCCCGACCATTAGGTCCAGTCATGACCGACTCTGGGGTTGCGGCGCTCATCTCGCTTTATTGGCCGAGGGAGCCGGCGTACAGCTTCCGGGTCATGTGGCCAGCATGACTAAGCCGCTTCTGGCGAACCAGAGCAGGGTACGGAAACGCCATTTACCTTCCCGCCGGAGTGGTACCTATTTATCTACTTGCACTTTGACATGCTTTCAAACTGCTAGGTTGGCAGGAGCAGGGACCGAGCAACGGGAGCTCACCCCATGGCGGGGATTCGAACCGCCGACCTTCTGATTGACAAGTCTTAGGCTCTGTGGTTTAACCCACAGCGCCACCCACGTCCCTAATTCTCCATAAGATGGTACAAAAGCTCCCCCCCCCCCCAGGATGCAGCTGCAGAGCATTCATGACTGTCATATCTCTGTTGCTGTGCAGATTTTCATGTAGTGTTGGCTCTTATCAGAAGCTCCACTTACAACATTCTGGTGAAGAATTGTGGAGAAGAGCTGGAAAGACTTGTGAAGAAGAAACAGAGGACTGAAGTTGCAGGACTTTGGAGAAAGGACTCTGAAAGCTGAAAACCCTCTCTGGGCTCAGAGAGAGGAGCCTTCTTGAAGCAACTGGGTATAGTGTATGTCTAGTGCAGGCATGGCCAAATTTGGCCCTCCAGCTGTTTTGGGACTACAATTCCCATTCATCCCTGACCACTGGTCCTGTTAGCTAGGGATGATGGGAGTTGTAGTCTGAAAGCATCTAGAGGGCCAAATTTGGCCATGCCTGGTCTAGTGTGTTTTGCGTTTACTAAGTAAAACAGCCTCTGCTGCACTTTGTCTGTTGTGGGAAGTTGAATTGCTTCTGATTGTGGACAATCACCCAACAGGTTATTAGGCACAAACATTCAGCCTAGGAGTAGGGAAGGAAGGAATTGGATTCAGTTTTGCATGTAAAGGTGAACCTAGTTTGCTCTTTGCGGATCAACACGTGAACCAAAACACTGCCATCCTTTATTAGGTGTGAAAATATTGGTGAAAATGGCATACAGAAATGCATTATATTTTTTGCAAAAATGTATATATTAGGCAGAACTGCATACAAATGTGTATATTATGAGAAATTTCTTTTAAAGTGTTGAATTGTCATGAGGCCTTTTTTTAAAAAAAGCAAACTGATGTAGAAATTTGGAGAACTGAACTTAAGGCTAGAAAAACAGAAAACTGCTGAAATTGACAAATTCGCTCATTCCTACTTAGGGCTAAACCCTGGAATTTGTTTTCAGTGGTCTAATTCAGCCCTTGGTTCATAATGAAAATAGTGCTCTTAAGCACACACAGAGGGCCTTTCTTTTACCACCTAATAACTACCATCATATAGCGTACATAAATATGTCCAGTTTTTGTTTTCTAAAACAGTTGATTTGATGTGCTCCAGACCTTAAATTCATTTTCTTTTTACTGATGTTAGCTAGGAAGGAGGGATGGAAATATCAAAATCAAACAAACAGTACCCAGGATTAGAGATCAAGGCTTTGGGTGGCGGTCAAGTAAGGTTTATACAAAGTAGACCCGTTGAAGTTAATGGACCTTAACTTAGCCACGTTCATTAATTTCAGTGGTCTACTCAGAGTAAACCTTAGTTGAATGCCTCTGAGGATGTGCATATTCTTTTCTTCTTAAGAAATGGCGAATGGCCACCATTGCTCAATAGTAGAGCATCCATATTCCATGCAGAAGATCCTAGGATCATTCCCTGGTTGGCATCTCCAACGGGACTGGGAGGGACCCCTGCAAGAAACCCTGGTGAGTCACTGCCAATCAGTGTAAACGATACTGAACTAGATGGACCAATGGTCTGACTCGATGTAAGGCAGCTTCCTATGCATAATTACAACCAGCTGACATTTTGTGGGCAGGGGATTGGGTGCAAAAAGCCTGGTCCTTGGCCTCTTCCATTGCAAAAATAAGAGTACCGTTGCGTTCTAGGACATTTCTGCCAATGAGCTATTAAAAATGGAGCAGACATGCAGAGGTGGAGAGCTTTGGACGTGGAAGAGACTAAGCCTGGCTCCTTTCCATGGCTAAAGACTGGGAGAAAGAGGTCCATCATTTCTTTGAACTCATCTTGCATTCAGCCAGCTGCATATAAATTTCCTCCGAACTCATCAAGCCCTCACTGTTTGGCCTCCACTGACTGATACTGCCTCATCATACTTAATCTAGGGTGAAATTTCCTCGTCTGAGCTAAATTACTCGCAGCCATCAAGGGAAGCGATATTTATTTTTCGCGGGGCTAATGACCTGTCCCCCGGACCCACCCACTGATGGTTATTTACTAGGCCCCAGATGCTTGAACTCAAAATGAGTGCTAATGTCAGCAGGAACCATCCCTCATCCAGCCCTCTGATTGAATTGGAGCCTTCCCATTGACATTGACTCGGTGACTTTTAAGGCCATTAGCCTCGGTGAGAGATGAACCTCTCGTCATCGCTTTGACGCTGACAGCTGATTAGCAACAAATGACAAGCCGGGAAAGGGGGCTTTTCTTGGGCAGGGGGGCAGAGGGAGAAGAACGGGTGGCCAGAGGCAGAGGCTGAGAAAGGCACAGGAAAACCTGGGGGTGGAATAACACATAGCCAATATGCGTGTGTGTTGGAAGTGCATGTTTTGCAACAGTGGCCCTATAGGGTAGCCCCCATCTTGCAGGTGTTGGGGCTGAGAGATAGGAGCTTATGTTATGTACTGCGTTCAGAACTGATGCAGAATTTGAACGAGGGCATTTCCCCTTTTATAGCTCAGGGGCAGAGTACCTGTAAATAGTGACAGAGCTGTTTGCTGAAACCCCAAACTGCCATGATGCACATGCAAAATTGAGAGCTGGGGGGATGGGTGTGTTCAAATGAGATGTGCCAGTAAATGTGTGATTTCATACAACACAGTAGCCATGGGGTTAATGGCCAATGGAGGCATCCCTCTTTGCCCAACCCAAGGTGATTTGCAAATATAGCTTCACAAGTGGGATCTGAAGTGAAAAGTTGAACCGCACCTTACTTTAAATGTGCAACATGCACTTTCTTCCCTTTTTAAAAAATGCAAATTGAGTGTGTGTGTGTGTGTGGAGGGGCAATGTGAGTTTTAATTCTTTCCTAGTGAGCCATGACCCCCTCAAAAAATACCCTTGCATAATTGTCCTGGAAGATGTTTAGTAGGGCTAATTCTGGGGTGATTTCTAATACTTGCTTAGTTATTTTACATATTTCTCGTATGGCTGTTGTTCAGAATAGTTGGATTTTGGGGCACTCCCACCACACGTGGAGGTATGTGCCTGTGGAGGTGCACCCTCTCCAGCATTTTGGTGAGGTTCCTGGGCGTATTAGTGCTAGTTTTCTGGTGTTAGGTACCACCTGTAGGTGAGTTTCAGAGTGAGTTCTTTTCTTTTCGTTACAAATCAATATGGCAAACCTGATCCGAAATACCCACCCATTCAACTCACACATGAAGACAAAGATCACCACAGCCAATCACAAACAAACAACCACACCCTAGGCCAACCCCAACCTCTCTCACCACCAAAGAAACACAAGTGAATAGCAGAAAACCTGCACAAGCAGCGATGACACAAAACCCCACATATATTAAGTAAAATAGAAACATCACCACCCGACCCCACCCCCACTCACCTTTCCCCCCTCCACCTCTTTCCCCTCTTTCTTCCTAATGTCTCAAGAAATGAAACTGATCTGTAAAAAAATTGTTACTTGAAAAAAGAGACATTGCACATACTTTTGTAAACCAAGAAAATCTTTAATAAAAATACATTTCTTAAAAAAATACCCTTGCACATCAAATTACCCTTAAGAATAAAAGTTCTCTGTGGTGCCAATGATGGCATTTTTCTAAGGCTAATTGCTACAGGGGGCAGTTTTCATGGGGGTGACGTGGTGGAGGAGGGGAGGATTAGACTTCCTCCATGGGCTGCACTCCCAGTAGTAACTGTCCCCCCCCCCCCCCCCCGCGACTCAATATCAATTAATAAATAAATAAATCTGATGCTAGGCTGACACTGTGGCTGTGTGAAGTGCTCCTCTTCAGTGTTCCAGCCAGCCATGTCTCCCATCAGAATACTCCAATCCATCCCCACCCCTGACACTTGATATGTTCGCTCCTCATTGTGCAATCCTTTTTGGAGGGGCTCCCTCTCTGGAGTGCTGCTTCTTCCTTTTAATTTTTTTATCTACATAAATTTATGTGGACAAAGATTAAATGTAAAGTATTGGTTGTGTTTAGAATAGATTTAGGAAAGATTTAGAAAACTTATTGATTAGAATATTCGTGTGAGATTGTATGGGACTAATACGGAATAACAGATGCAATCTTGCTTAAAATGTATATAGGAAGTGCAGTGTAAGCGAAGGAAGTCAATCAATGAAATCTTGTTAATATTTTCATATTGAGATATTTGTAGAATAAATTTGGAAGAAATTCTTCCAACTTTTCTTCTTCTTTTTTCTCTTTATTTCTTTTTTCTTTTCTTCTTTCCTTCTCTTTTGTTCTTTTTTATATGTGTGCTTATCTGAAATATATATGTATGTATTTGCAATATTTTGCTTATATTTTGTAATAATTATGTTAAATAAATTAATAAAATAATAATATATTTTTTTTACTTCTGCAAGAGGCTTGGCTTTATTTATTTATTCCTTTTATACCACACCAAGGAATTCAAGGCGATGTACACGGCTCCCACATCTGATCCTCACAACAGCCCTGTGAGGTAGGTTAGGTGGAAAGGTATTAACTGACCCAAGCTCACTTCTCTGGTGTTCATAGCTGAGCGACTCATTCAGGCCCCAGGACTGTGTAGCTTCGCTTGCCCTCTTGCCAAGAGGATGGGGACCTGTCCAGCAGGTCAGAAAACTGTTTTTTCCGCAAGAGCAAAGGAGCTGTCCAATTATAGGCAGAGTGAGCTGAGCTAAATAGAAATAAAAATGACGCATTATAGGCCCTGTCTTCTGCTTCTAATAGCCCTGACCATTAGGTCCAGTCATGGACAACTCTGGGGTTGCAGTGCTCATCTCGCTTTACTGGCCAAGGGAGCCGGTGTACAGCTTCTGGGTCATGTGGCTAGCATGACTAAGCCGCTTCTGGCGAACCAGAGCAGCGTACGGAAATGCCGTTTACCTTCCCGCCAGAGCGGTACCTATTTATCTACTTGCACTTTGATGTGCTTTTGAACTGCTAGGTTGGCAGGAGCTGGGACAGAGCAACGGGAGCTCACCCGGTCAAAGGGATTCGAACCGCCAACCTTCTGATCGGCAAGTCCTAGGCTCTGTGGTTTAACTCACAGCGCCACCCGCGTCCCCTTCACAGGATACTCAGGGCTATATGCCAGTGGTGGGTGGAGCCAGAGTTATAAGTAGGTAGAGCAAAGCATCTAATAGGCTATTTTCTTCACCCCCACCCCCACCCACCCACATACCTCTGTCTTCCATCTAGGCAAGCAAGACACATTATCTGAGTTCAAGGACACAGTCCAGACAGGTGAAAATTCTCAAGGAGAATGAGAAGCAAGACCAGTGACCTTGGGAGAAACCTTGTGGCCTGTGGGGAGATTCAATAATATTTTATTAAAATTTTCAAAAATTAACAACCAACAATAATCAACAAAAATCACAAAAAACAAACAACATACATCAAAAATCCAAACAAAAAAAAAACAGGAAAAAGAAAAATTCAGACAACAGACATCAAAAATCCAAACAGAAAAACAGAAAAAAGAAGAATACAAAGTTAGCATTAAAAACAACAACACTCTTTCATATTGCCTGATAATAAGTGTTGGAAATGTAAAGAGACTGAAGGTACATTCTTTCACCTTTGGTGGACGTGCCCAAGGATTAAGGCGTTCTGGGAAATGATCTATAATGAACTGAAAAAAGTATTTAAACATACCTTCTTGAAGAAACCAGAGGCCTTTCTTCTGGGCATTGTCGGCCAATTGGTGCCAAAGAAGGATAGAACTTTCTTTATGTACGCTACAACAGCAGCAAGAATACTCATTGCAAAGCATTGGAAGACGCAAGACCTACCCACCTTGGAAGAATGGCAGATGCAAGTAATAGACTATATGGAACTGGCAGAAATGACAGGCAGAATCCGAGATCAAGGAGAGGAGCAGGTGGAAGAGGATTGGAAGAAGTTTAAAGCCTATCTACAAAAACACTGTAAAATTTATGAATGCTAAGGGCTCTGAAAATGAAATGAAGGGGTTTTTAGCGATTAAGATAAATAGACTATAAAGGGAAGGATAAAGGTTTAAAATGAATAATCAATGATCTTGCTGAACTAATTTTTAAAATAGAATACAAGAAGGGAAGGCGGGTGGAAGTAAAGAGAATAAGGTGCTGTGGGGAGATTCAAAGGCCAGGTAGAGAGAGATCTGGTGGGCTCCTGTGTCTGAGGATCCCCTCTCCTGGTATAGACCCCCTCCCAGAAATCGTATGTAAAAATATAAATATATATTTCAACGTTTTGCAAGCAGCAGGACTTGGGTTGCGTCCTACGAGCCGATCACCATTTTATCACCCCAGCTGCATTTCTGACCACATTTGGCTCATGACAAACTCTGTGCAAATCAGTCCTAAAATAAGAGATCAGCAAAGAACGAGTGGCTGGACTTTGGCGGGGATTTTATGAACGGTGGAATGCGCACATATTTTCAAAGGAAGCGTGGCCAGCTCCCCACCGTCCTATTGAGAGAATCTGTTATGGGCTTCCCTGCGTGTGGCCATGCAAATCCTGGATAGGGTTTTTATTTTGCTTTTCAGAGCGGTGGCAAACATATTTATGGGGCTCAGCGCATCAGTTCGTTTTCAAGGGCCAAATCGGATCATTTCAGATGGAAGGCATAGCCAGACTCAGCTGTGCTGAACTCGTACAGAACCAGCGAAGCCAGCCGATTGGTTCAGTGGCCGCAACAAACTTATTTCAGCGCCCAGAAGTGCTCTTCTGAAGTTCCTCAAACTTTTTGTTATTTATTATATTTATTTATTAAATTAATAATCCTAGGGCAGGTTACAGCATATAAATATAGAACGATACAATAGCATTCAATGTAAATGACACCCATAATTAAAACCACCACAATATAACTCCTAAGTTGTCATAAAACCTCTCCATTTATCTTCTGTCCACCTGCAGTGCCAGCCTATGCTAACACTATGAGCCTATTGTGTTACGGCTGTGGCTTTGCACATTATTGTGCAGAGAGTTGTATGTCAGGAGTACAGCAGAAAGTACCAGGTTCAATCCCCAGTATGTCCTGATAGGGCTGAGAGAGACTCCTGGCTGCACGCCTCGCCCCCTGGAACTCCCCCAAGGCTTGGAAGCACTGCTGGGCTTGCTTACTGGTCCCTGAAGCCTCATAAATCCCTCCTGCATTGAGTTCATTTTCAGCAGAGATCATTATTAGCCAGGACTTGCCCTCCACCCAAAAACAAATAGACAAAATGTGAAGCCAACCTGATAAAAGTGAAACCAATACTATGTGACCGCGATTTCCAGTGTCTGCGTCTGTGCAGATGCGATTTTGGCATCTGAGCATGTGCAGATGCAATTTCCGGCACCGTGCAAGCGAATCCCTGCGCCAGTTTAGCGCAGCGTGTGGGGACTTGCTGAGCAGGCAGCTTGGTTCAGGGGTGGCTTGTGGGCAAGTTAAATGACCCCCATGGGCCGCTTGTGGCCCATGGGCCTATGCCTACCCCTGTCTTAGAGTGAGAGCTTAGTCCCTTTTTACCTGGCCTTACCGTTCAATGCAAGGGGCGCGGGTGGCGCTGTGGGTTAAACCACAGAGCCTAGGACTTGCCGATCAGAAGGTCGGTGGTTCGAATCCCCACAACGGGGTCAGCTCCCGTTGCTCTGTCCCAGCTCCTGCCAACCTAGCAGTTCAAAAGCACGTCAAAGTGCAAGTAGATAAATAGGTACCGCTCCGGCGGGAAAGTAAACAGTGTTTCCGTGCGCTGCTCTGGTTCGCCAGAAGCGGCTTAGTCATGCTGGCCACATGACCCGGAAGCTGTACGCCGGCTCCCTCGGCCAATAAAGCGAGATGAGCACCGCAACCCCAGAGTTGGTCACGACTGGACCTAATGGTCAGGGGTCCCTTTACCTTTACCGTTCAATGCTGATGCTTATGAAGATGTGCATAGCTTTGTCTCACTGTAGCAGACGTTACAGGCCCGTTTCTGAAGTTCCCCATTGCAGTCTTTTTTTTTAATTGGAGGGGGCTTCTGAAGGCAAAGCATATTGCGTGCTGCCATGGCCCTCCCACTGCCAGCCATTCAGCAGCACCGATGGCATTACATTGATAAATAATAGCCAGGTGTATTAATCCCTTGTGTTTGCGCGCGAGCTACTAGGCGAACAAACCACCAGCAGCCATCCCACTGATGGAGCGATGGTGATAATGATGAATTAAGTGTCAGGCAGGCAGGTACGGCATGCAGTCAATCAGCTGGCGCTTACGAACTTTTCCTTGAATGAAAGTTGCCTTTCATCATCAAGGGAAATGGATTGGAGGCGCTGGGATCCCTCTAAATAAACATGGCGGGGTCGTGTACCCATTAATTAGAGGCCAGCCCGCTGCGTCTCAACATGTCGGGCAGTCACATGCTCGGGGAAATTGCCTTCAACGCGGTGAACCAAACAGTAACATTTAAATCATGAGCAGAAGCATGATGGAGCTGATGGACTCCGCTTGCATTTTGCTTGATTTCTTGCCTGGTTAGGCTTGTTTATCTCCCTCCTCTAGCGCAGCAGCAGCAGCAAAAAAAAAAGGGAGGCGGGCACGTGTCAGATATAACAATCCTGAAGAATCAAATGCCCTGTTGACTCGGAAAGATATTGCGACATTAAAGGTCTTGCTTGTGTGTTTCTCATATGGGCATCCGTTTGGCCACTGTGTAGGGCTGCCACGCGTCCAGATTTTCCCTGGCATTAACGGGATTTCAAAGGTGGAATTGATTTCCAGGAGGAATTTCCGAAAGGTGGCACTTTGTCCTGGATCTTAGACAAGTCAGTTTTTAAAAAAATCATGGGTTTTGGCAGTATTCATGACTGAGGGATAACAAGTGTTCATTTCTCCTCCTTCTCTTCCCCCCCCCTCAAAAGCACCCCCCTTAGTGTAATTTGGAAGCTGTGTAACTTGCAGTGCAGCCTGAGGTAAATCATCATCATCATCATCGCCTTTTTTGGTGTTTTTCTAAAAAGAGCTCAAGCTCAACAACTTTGGGGTATGTCAAAAAACAACTTTCAGGTTTTCCTAAAAGAAGCTCAACAATTTTGGGGTCTTCCTAAATAAATGCCTTAAAATATGTGAGAACGGGATGGACTAGACAGGCCACTGGCCTGATCCAGTAGACTCTTCTTGTCTTGTGTAAGGGGAGACGTGGTAGATGCCTTCAAATATCTGTAGGAAACTATCAGGTAGGATCTGAGCACAAGATCATTCTCCCCTCCTGTGGTTTCCAGCCACTGCTTTGCAGAAGCTTTACCTCCTTACTTACCTCGGAATGATAGCATAGCCATCATGGCTGGTAGCCTTCAATAGCCTTCCAGAGACGAGAAACTCTTTTCAGGCTGAGGGCCACATTCTGTCATGGACTGGCTGGTGGAAAGTATCAGCTGGGGAACCCCTAAGAGAAGAAGGCTCAGAGCCAGGGGACTGGTGGTGGGACGACGATGAGTGGTTAGAGGGAGAAGACCAGGAAAAAGTGGTGTTGGAAGATGAAGAGGAAACAGGGCTTTGTGAGCAGGAAGAGGCTGTGGCAGAGAGAAGTCCAGAACTAAAGACAGAAGCAGAGGCTGGAGAGGAGTCCAAGAGGAAGAATGGAGGCAGGCTGCTGAGGAAGCCAGGCTGTCTCTCCCTCCTGCGACCGGCAGCTCCCATCCCCCCTGGTCTTCTAGAACCTGCAGAGGTATGAAAAGGGTGGAACGAAGACAGGAAAGACGAAGGAGCCTCGGATTGGTTGGGAAGGAACCACGGGAGGAAGAGACTTAGGGAGCTGTGGGAAGGCGGGGACCTCCAGCCTTCACAACTGCCTCAGTGGGACAACATCTACTGGGAAGAGTTGCTGTGCTCACTAGGCCTGGCTATTTTGTCTATGTGAATAAAGAGAGTTCACTGGCACCATGTGGGTTATTTCTGACTTGCTCCAGACACCTGCCCTGACGATCCTCTTCTGGGAAGCTATCCAGAGGCCACATGTCATTGGTGGGCGGAGGAGGAAGTGAATGTGGGTGGAGCAACATATGCAAATTTTGTCTTTGGACAGTAGCTTCTAGCCACACCCCTCCCTCTCCATCCAGACAAGCCAAAGGGAGTTTGAGGGCATTCCAGCCAGGCACAAACATTGGGGGCATGAAACAGGGGCAGTGTGAGGTGTGGCCTGAGGAGAAATTCAAGACCTGGAGTTTTCCTGGCTGTCGACTTCCCGCGGCACTCAAGCACCACCGCTTCTGCATAAACATACACATATTAACTGCTTAAATAAAGCACTGTACATATAAATTCAGCAGCTGTTGTCCCTTATATTCAAAGCACAAAGGTAAAAATAGATGATATAAATTTTGCCTGCGCAAGCAACACAAGACAACATATTTTACCGAGGGCCCTTAGCAATGCACATACATCTTACCCTGAGCTCAACATCGAGTGATTCAAAGAATAAAGTATAGTAGCTAAGGATAGCAAGACTTGTGGAAACTCAGTTGCACACCTTTATTCTCTGTGCTGCTTGATGGTGATTAATGCAGAATTTATTCATTCATTCATTCATAGTAGCTAAGGATAGCAAGACTTGTGGAAACTCAGTTGCACACCTTTATTCTCTGTGCTGCTTGATGGTGATTAATGCAGACACCCAAGAAATGTTGGTGGGTTTGCTTGTTTTCTTCCTGTTGGAAAATGCCCTAACGCTAAAAGTCACAAAGCATAACTTTAAACACATCTGATGCCCTACTGATTCCAGCTTGTCTCCAGAAGAAGGTGAAGCAACTTTGGCTTCCTGTAGGTAAGAAAACCAGACGCTGCTGCCTTCATGTCCTGCTCTGAGGATTTCCAGAGATATCTGGGCACTGGAGGCTGGTCCTTTAGGGTAGGTGGGGCACTCTGTCGTCCCACACAGGGAATGAGTTGTGTCTAGTGCCAAGCTGTTGGAATAGCTCAGTCGGTAGAGCATGAGACTCTTAATCTCAGGGTCTTGGGTTTGAGCCCCACTTTGGGCCAAAAAACCATGCATTGCAGACGGCTGGACTAGATGACACTGAGGATCCCTTCCAACTCAACAATCCTATGATAGTGCCCTTTTTCAATTGCAATGGTCCGCTGGTCAGTGCCACGATCTGTGGGGTAGCTTTAAACAACTTTCTGAGGATGGAGTGTGGTTTTTTCACCATGTATGCAGCCAAAGGCAATTCTTCTGTTGCCTTTTTTTGGTGTTTTGCACTTGACACCCTGGCTCAATCCTCCTTGGACACAAACAGAACTGGAATAAACACTGCTGTTTGTTGTTGTTTAGTCATTTTGTTGTGTCCGACTCTTCGTGACCCTATGGACCAGAGCACGCCAGGCACTCCTGTCTTCCACTGCCTCCCGCAGTTTGGTCAAACTCATGCTGGTAGCTTCGAGAACACTGTCCAACCACCTCGTCCTCTGTTGTCCCCTTCTCTTTGTGCCCCCCATCTTTCCCAACATCAGGGTCTTTTCCAGGGAGTCTTCTCCTCCCATGAGGTGGCCAAAGTATTGGAGGCTCAGCTTCAGGATCTGTCCTTCCAGTGAGCACTCAGGGCTGATTTCCTTCAGAATGGATAGGTTTGACCTTCTTGCAGTCCATGGGACTCTCAAGAATCTCCTCCAGCACCAGAATTCAAAAGCATGAATTCTTCGATGATCAGCCTTCTTTATGGTCCAGCTCTCACCTCCATACATCACTACAGTGGTACCTTGGGTTACATACGCTTCAGGTTACATACGCTTCAGGTTACAGACTGTGCTAACCCAGAAATAGTACCTCGGGTTAAGAACTTTGCTTCAGGATGAGAACAGAAATCGTGCTCTGGCAGCAGGAGGCCCCATTAGCTAAAGTGGTGCTTCAGGTGAAGAACAGTTTCAGGTTAAGAATGGACCTCCGGAACGAATTAAGTTCTTAACCCGACGTACGACTGTACTGGGAAAACCATAGCTTTAACTATACGGACCTACGTGCACCTAAAAAACATCTGCACTTCTAACAGCATGCTCAGAATGCTCCTAGGAAGGCTCCCTTCATCTAGCACCTTGTTGCCCCTGAGAGCTGTCATTCTTGCCCGTGCTCCTATTCAGCAGGTGGAGCTAATACATTTTGGGAGAGGAGGGGAAGCAGCAGCCCACTCACAGGCCAAGCAGGAAGATGCCCGAGGCAGCAAACGCATCCTGCAAAGTGGACTAAGCCATCCTGGTTTGCCTCAGGCAGCAGAGGCCCTGCAGCTGAAGTTCCCCACTGCATGTCTACAGTAGGGAGTGAAGCAGGTGGATGGATAGCTTGTGATAATATCCCAAGAAAGGAAGCTGAAGGTGGGTTCGGGGTGAGGTGGGGAGGAGGGAGGCAAAGCAGTAAGGCAGAAAAACAGCAGAATAGAGAGAAGAAGAAGAAGAAGAAGAAGAAGAAGAAGAAGAAGAAGAAGAAGAAGAAGAAGAAGTAAGGAGGGAAGGCCTATGCCACATGGCCAGATGCATAAGAATTTAAGAACATACCCTCCAACATTTCTCCGATGAAAATAGGGGTGTCCCATTCCATAATGATAATTTTGCTACTTATACCCTACACATCTTACTGGGTTGCCCCAGCCACTCTGGGCAGCTTCCAGCATACAGTGGAACCTCTGGCTACGGCGGGGATCTGTTCCGTAGGCTCTGCCATAACCCAAAAATGGCACACATCGAAGCGCCACATCTGCACATGTATGTATTAGCACTTCTGCATATGTGCGAGCGGCAAGCCCGGAAGTAACCCATTCTGGTACTTCCGGGTTTGCCGCAGGTTCGCCAAAGTGGATGCAAGCGGAGGCAGACGCAGAACAAGGTTTGACTGTACATAAAAGCATAATAAAGCATTAAACATTAAAGAAACCTTCCCTATACAGGATTGCCTTCAGAAGGCTCAGGGGTCAGAACTCCTTACCCTCCAACATTTTTCCAGTGAAAATAGGGACATCCTAAGGAAAAGTGGACGTGGGTGGCGCTGTGGGTAAAAGCCTCAGTGCCTAGGGCTTGCTGATCGTAAGGTCGGCGGTTTGAATCTCCGCGGCGGGGTGCGCTCCCGTTGTTCGGTCCCAGCGCCTGCCAACCTAGCAGTTCGAAAGCACCCCCGGGTGCAAGTAGATAAATAGGGACCGCTTACTAGCGGGAAGGTAAACGGCGTTTCCGTGTGCGGCTCTGGCTCGCCAGATGCAGCTTCATCACGCTGGCCACGTGACCCGGAAGTGTCTCCGGACAGCGCTGGCCCCTGGCCTCTTGAGTGAGATGGGCGCACAACCCTAGAGTCTGTCAAGACTGGCCCGTACGGGCAGGGGTACCTTTACCTTTAAGGAAAAGTGGGGGGCCGTAGGTGGCGCTGTGGTTTAAACCACTGCGCTGCTTGGCCTTGCCGATCAGAAGGTCAGTGGTTTGAGGCCGCGTGACGGGGTGAGCTCCCGTTGTTTGGACCCAGCTCCTGCCAACTTAGAAGTTCGAAAGCACACAGTGCAAGTAGATAAATAGGTACCGCTCTGGCGGGAAGGTAAACAGCGTTTCCGTGCGCTGCTCTGGTTTCGCCAGAAGCGGCTTAGTCATGCTGGCCACATGACCCGGAAGCTGTCTGTGGACAAACCCCGACTCCCTCGGCCTATAGAGCGAGATGAGCGCACAACTCCAGAGTCGTCCACAACTGGACTTAACTGTCAGGGGTACCTTTAGGTAGGCTTCTGACTTTGCTATGGACTTCGGTCGGTCACCGCAAGGGGCATGGTAGGAATTTTTCCCAATTGGCAATTTCAGCCTTTTGGTTTTTTACCTACCTCATAGCAACTCGTCACAACTCCTCGGCATTGGCAGTTGGGCATTGGTAAGGAGGGGTTAAGAGGATGTGTGTGTGGGGGGGGGGGAGGAAACGCCATCACCTCCCCCAAAAGCGAAGGGTAGTCCAATAAAGGACTCTGGGGGGCGTGGCCCTGTCCAAGCCTATGGAGGTGTGGGCCTAAGGCACTGCCCCGAGCAGTGACCCGGGGGAGCTCCTAGTTAACGTGCCTCAGCAGGACTCCCCCTTTATGGTGTTAACCCTTGCCGGTCTTCAGCAAACGGGCTGGAGCAGGCTAGTCGATAGGACCAATGTCTAAGCCAATACCTCTCATTCCTGAAATCAATAAAGTTGTGGCCTAATCCACCCATTAACCTTAATTCTTGGTGTCCTGTGTCTTTATTTCTCCCTGGTGGGGGGCGGGAATTCGCCATGCAACTGGACTTAACTGTCAGGGGTACCTTTACCTTTTAAGGAAAAGTGGGACCTTTTGGGATCAAGTCCGAAACTGTGATGGCTTCTCTAAATCAGGGACATCTCTAGAAAACAGGGAGTTCCAAAGTTTATGTGCCACCACCTGAGATCTACGGATAAATGGCGGAAGAAGAAGACGAAGAAGAAGAAGAGTCACTTTCAGAGAGGGATTTTACCCGGCCATACCAGGAGATGCCAGCGATTAATCCTGGGATGTTTTGCATGCAAACAGCTTGTTTTTACCACTGAGCTCTGGCCTGGTAGAATTCTCTCTGCACAGTGATCTTGCTTCCTCTTTGTGTGGCTGGGATAAATTGCTAGTAGCTGGTGGCAGATTCTTCCTGTATGCCTGGTGAAGTACTGCACTTTTCAGCTGAACTGTGTCCTCTCTGGGAGAGGGGAGGGAGGGAAAAAAAACCCCAATTGAGTGTGATGGGGGTTGGGGGAGGAGGAAAAAAGCAAGGAAAGAAATTGTCAGGTCAAACGATTGAGTACAATTTGGAATTACAGGGGGCTATTGATTTTTCATTAGTGTACCATGTAGCGCTATAAAGGTGGGAGGCGGGGCAGAGTAATTCATTGATTTGAGCTGAGGGCCATGTTCCCTTATTGGCTTCCTGCCACTTCCCATTATTCCCAGGTCTAAATGCACAGAGAAGTCAGTTTATTCTAATCGCTGCCTCCTGTCACCGCAAATGTTTCTCAGTAACTATTAGTTTAATCATCCTTTCCTTACAGTGTTAATGAGTGGCAGTTCCCAGCATTACAGAAGGTATTGTTTGTGAGAGGCCAGCATTCACCAGCCTGGTGCCCTCAAGGTGTTTGGGATCACAATTCCCATCAGCCCCCAGCCAGCGCGATTGGCCAGGGTTGGTTATTGCAGATATTAATATTGTGCAGTTTGAAGCGACTGGGTGCATAAAAACAGAGTCTTTTGGGAATGAAAAATTTGTCCGGGCCCATAAATTTAATCCAAAAGTTTACTTGAGGAACTTTCTTCAAAACAAAACAGAAACATCAAAGATACATCCCAAAATACCGCCTCTCTCCATCTGAACCTACCCAGACCCTGAGATCATTTTGTGAGGCCCTCCTTCATGTATCTCCTCCTTGAGAGGTCCAGAGGGTGGCAACCCAAGAACGGGGACTTCTCTGCAGTGGCTCCCTGTCTGTGGAATGCTCTCCCCAGGGACGTTCGCCTGGTGCCTTCATTATACACCTTTAGGCACCATGAAAGACGTTCGTTTTTAACCAAACCTTTGGTTGACCTGATCAACATCCTATACCCCTTTAAAATATGGCTTTTTTGGGGGGGGATATTATTGGGTTATTGCTTTTATTTTTATTTTATATACTGCGATCTTTTTATGTCAACCTCCCTGAGACCTCCGGGTATAGGGCGGTATATAAATTCTAATAATAATAATAATAATAATAAATTTTTCAATACCTTGTGCTGTCCAGCACAAGCTCAGCATCTTAGAAATAATAACTTTTAATTGGAGCTGGGCGGCTTCCAGCAGAATATAAAACATAATGAAATGTCAAAAGTCAATTCAGCTTTAAAATTACAGATAGATAGCCGTGTTGGTCTGCCATAGTCAAAACAAAAAAAAATTCCTTCCAGTAGCACCTTAAAGACCAACTAAGTTAGTTCTTGGTATGAGCTTTCGTGTGCATGCAGTGTGTATCTGAAGAAGTGTGCATGCACACGAAAGCTCATACCAAGAACTAACTTAGTTGGTCTTTAAGGTGCTACTGGAAGGAATTTTTTTTGTTTCAGCTTTAAAATGTTTGTGATCATGAATTTACTCATTTATAACATGCCATACCTACCTTTCGATGATTGGCTTACTTTTTAAGATAAAAGTACAGCTAAGTGTCTGATCTATACATATCTCCTACACATGCACACACATTGGCAACCCTGATCGTAAGTGGTAGTTGATGTGCATTGTTTATGGTATGTAGATGCTAGGCCTACATGTAGGTATACAATTTTCGAACATTCTCCATAAATAAAATGAAACTTCTGAGTATGAGGTGCCTGATAACTACAGTTCTGAAGTCAGTAGAGCTTGCTAGCATTCGAGAATAAGAGTGATTCATCTGTGCATCTGGATACGTCACATTCCCAGATTCCTCCATCAGCGACTTCAGCGTATTTGCCGGGTGCCTTGCTGTTGCTCATATATATCTTCTTCTTCTTTGGCGATCACCCGTAGCCAAGTAAGATTGTCTTCCATGAACACGGTTTTAAGAATGAGCCCGTAAGTGACTGTGGAGGCCAATTCTGGATCCACACGTCCTTCCACAGTGGGGACATAGATTTATGGGCGGGAGTTGATCACAGTGAGGGTTTGCCAAACATGCCTTCCTCTTAGCACGTTTCTCCCTTTCATCCTGAGTTTGAGTGTCTTCAAAGCCCACAACACCTTTGGTAAAGGCTGTTCTCCAATTGCAGAGCTTGCAGGCAAGGGTTTCCCAATTGTTGGTGTTTATACTACATTTTTTTAAAAAAAATTTGCCTTGAGACAGTGTTTAAACCTCTTTTGTTGACCACCAGCATTACTCTTTCCATTTCTAAGTTCGGAACAGAGTAGTTGCTTTGGAAGACGATCATCAGGCATCCACACAACATGACCAGTCCAACGAAGTGAATGTTGAAGAATAATTTCTTCAACACTGGTGATCTTTGTTTCTTCCAGTACACTGGTATTAGTTCACCTGTCTTCCCAAGTGATGTGTAAAACTTTTTGGAAGTTTCTTTTATATATCTTAGAAATAGCTCCATGTGAGAGAGCTCATCTTGCTGTTCTGTAGCTACGATGGAATTCTCCAGTTAAACCCTTTCACCGACATACATTCCCATTTCAGTGTGAATTAAACCAGTTAAACTCAACACAGGTCCACGGTGCTGCATTGAGCAATACCCACCAGGAAAGTTCTCATAAATCTCACCATTACAGGAAGTCTCTATTTTGGAACTAGAACGGGAATACAGTAAATTTCTCTGAAATGTTCAGCACTATCTGGGATGGGGCAGACATTGAGTCACACTAGCCATATGAACAGTGCATTGTGCTGGTGCTATTGGAAAGAGAAAATATTGTTATGGTCTGCTAAGGAAAAGGAAAAGCATTGCTGCCACTTATTGATGGGGCTGGTGAGGCACTTGAGCTCAGTGGGGTGGGACAGGAGCATTGGATTGGCTCTGACACACTCCATGAGGCCCGGTGAATGTGCACATTGGCCAGGTGTTATGCACATTAACTGCTCAACTTACATTCCTCTTAGTACATCGTCATCATCATAATAATAGAATAATGGAATTATGTTGCGTGTCGAGGTCCCCAAGCCACCCCGCAATAATTCACACATCACACATCAATTTTGATTTGTGTTTTTGGCACAATTTTGGCCACAACTTTATTTAAATACATCCAAGTGAGTGGTTGCTTAGGCATTGGTTCCGACTATCTGTCCTTGCCCAGGGGACAGGACTGACTAACGGAATCCAGCGGAAGCCAGTCAGGGAAACAAATTTTGGGGAGAAAATGAAGCTGAGCATCAGTCCCTCACTTCTCACCCTCATGCTCCTGGTGGCTTGCACGGCCCAAGTCTGATGCCAGGGACTAGGACGAAAAGAATGGCAAGCCCCTGGATTCCTTTAACGGAATTCCCTTTCCGCACCACCATTGGAGGGGTAGGCACTTACTCCTCCACCAACCAATTTGAACCAATGCCTAACCGCCAACCTTACAAGTTGTGACGATTTGCTACGCAGTAGGCAAAACCAAATGGCACCAGCCAATCAGCCAAATGGACAAATTCCTACCAGGCCCCTGCCTCAAAGCAGACGACCCCATGACAGGCATAGCAAGGTCAAGCGAACAACACCCCCCCCCAATACAGGGAGGGCGGGCGGGTGATCCGGTGCAAGCAGCCAAGAGGACGCTCAAAGGTGGGCGACCAGTATTTAAAACCTCTGACCCCTCCTTCAAAATTGGCAACAAGCAGTTCTCCCCAGTGACCCGATTAACCAATTCACTGCCTGGGTCCCTCTACAAATCCGCCCAACAACAATGGGGTACCCCCCATCGCAACACGCACTCTCTGTTAGGGAGAACACGTTGAGTCAGAAGGGACCCTGAGGGTTCTCTAGTCCAAGTCCCTGCAACATAGTAATAGTAGCAGTAGTAGCAGTAATAATAATTTTGGTTTTTTTATTATGGATTTTGTGTTTTTATATTGTGATTTTACGTTGTAACTGCCCTGAGATCTGTGGGTATAGGGCGGTATACAAATTAAACAAACAAACAAATATTAAGTGAATTTATCCTAATATACACACATAACGTAATTTTTTTTGTTTTTTGCAAAGCATTCTCCTCCAATATAAAGCATTTTTGTACACTATTTTAACGATATATGCACCTTTAGGCACACTTTATCCCAGTATATACATTTTTGCACACATTACTTGGCCAGAGAACTGCATTGCAGAATTTGGAGAAGTTCGGAGTTCCAAAGATGGCTGCATTTTGGTTAGTATACTGTTTCAGAAAATGCAAATTAGGCAGGTCTGTCCATCTCTAGTCACATGGACTTTGGGATTCACCAAAGC